>NC_143054.1:187667500-187970530 GCF_052426305.1 Pelodiscus sinensis
CTGTCTTTCACATTATAGCTATCTTAGACATGACAGTAGGTAATTAAAGAATTCAGGAGAATGGCATAAAGTAATAAAGATGCACATACATTTTATAATGTATAAAAGGTACCTAAAATACAAATTCTCATGCTCCAGTTGATAGATGAGCTGTCTAATCAACGTTTGGACGTAACTTAAGTGCTCTCATTAGTGTGAAGACCTTCAGGCTAAATAAGCCTAAATCCCTTAAAAATTGCTTCTGAAATAGAAAAAAATCCCCCTTATGATTCTCCTTCTGCCCAAATCATATCAATTGATGGGAAAAAAAGAGAAAGCAGGAGAGAGGTATTTTCACATAACTTTGTTTTAACTAGCACTTGGAAAACTATATTCCGAATCTAATTTAAAATGTTAAAGACAAAGTTCATTTACCATCAAAACAGTGAAATGGAAAACATCACATTTGAATTCAGTTTTTTTTTTAACTTGAAAGCTGGATCTTTCACACAGCACTTAGAGCTGCAATGGCTACTGACTCCCTTACTTTAACTTTTTTTTTCTAATCTAAAATATTTAATCAGCAATGCTAAATACTGATTTATATGAAATTGTAAAGTGCTTATCAAAATGACACCATAAAAGAAGGAACTGAATATTTTTACTGATTTTATTTTGAGCTGGATGAGGGGGGAAAAGCATAAAATCAGAATTTCAATTTGTACTGACAAACCATTGGGTATTAAATTCTAAAGGCACGTAGAGTGCATAAAGAACTGATGGCTTGATTAGCTCTTGTGGTGCAATTGAAGGAGCTGTCTCTCTCACAGATTCTCCATTTTGAGAAACACTTTGATCTCTGTTCAAGTCAATTCATGAACATCAACTGACAAGACTGCATGAAACACCCCGATGGTTAGGTCCAAACTCGTAGCAAACTATTTGGTTTCATTAAGGCTTGCAGGAGAAGTGACCAGTGACAGTTCTTTCATTCAGAAGCCAACAGGCAAGTGACTACTTAAACTTTAATGTACATATTGTACTGCTGAAGGCCTCAACACCTATAGTTATTAGTGAAGTGTGAATGCCTTTACCTACTACTTTGTGACAGTGTGAAAGCACTCAGCGAAGCTGCACTCTTATATATGCATTTATTAAGGTTTGTTTGAAGAACTGAAGAGCTGATTTTCAATAACTTTGGTGTGAGACTCTATCATCTATGGCAGGTGGAAAAGAGGAGACAGTATATACTATCCAAAAGCCAGTTATTCAGAAAGATTTGATTTTTAAAATGCTGGTATTTCCTAAACACTTATACAATATTTAGGGAAAATATAATTTATCCAGGATAAAATAAAAAACTATGAGTCAGTACTAACAGTAAACACAAAGATTTTGTTTAGAGGATTGCTAAAGTTAACTATTTATACTAGCTTTTCCTTTTTTAGTTGCCTTTTTCGAAGAACTCCACTTCAAAGGGTTCATTTTTGCACTAGTTCCTGTCAGTGCAGGTCAGAAACACTAAAGTGGAAAGTCACTGCACTGCCGTGGCACAGAGTCTCTGCGGCTAAAATCAAACAAAGCCCAATTAAACTAATCATAACGTCCCAGTGAACACAAGGAAGCTCACCTGGTATTTCTGGACTTCTTGTGTGAATTCCCAACTCTACTCAGTACTTGGTACTATAATTACCCTGACCAAAATACTGTGAAATTACTGCTCTGATCTACTAATGGCTGCAAAAATCAAGCTGCTGTGGTTTCATGCCAAGGGGCCGTAGCAAGGTGGCGCAATGCTTTCTGACAGAGACGACAACTTCTAAAAACTCAAAAGAGAAAATTAACGGGATGTGGTTTACGTTGCCAAAGACTGTTCATTAATTACCAATTTAATCACTGCTGGAGGCATGACATTACAAAAATCTGGCTGAAAGTTCTAATAGATTATGAAGACCACCTAAGAAGAGTGACCAAGAAATGTACAAAACAATTAATACTGTTTCACTGCTATCAAAGACACTCAGATTATTTTACATCAAGTGAAGCAAAAGAATTAGTAGCTTCACAGTGCCACCACTAGGAACTGTAAATACAATGGCACACAATTAGTAATGCACATGTGACTTTTCGTTCAAGGCATATATCCTTGGGAAAGCCAGAACATGATAAGGAGAACAAAAGAAACATTTCAAAATGAAATGAATAAAGATTTTAACTTTACCCTTGTGCATGCTGAGCAATAACAGAATAGGCAATGCAAAATACTGCTCTAAGTTATGGTGATATCATCCTGGGAATTCACAACAGCATGCTCTGAACATCCATACAGAAAACATCCACAGTCATTAACAGCAGTAGAAAAAGTGAATTCCAGAAGCTAAGAAACCTAGGCCTTGCTTATTACACAAAAGTCTCTCTTTTGACATAGAGCTATCTCTTTTATTGATAATATTTATGGTCAGACAATCAGAAAGCATTTAGGTTGTTTAACCCAATGGTTTTCATGTAACCCGCGGACAAGCTGATGATTGATAAATGTATGTTTTGTGTCAGTGGATAGTCAGTGCAACTCATATTTAGTCACAATCAATAAATTGCAAAAGCAACAGCTGACAAAAATAAACAACCGCATACAGGCAATTGCGCTAGATTCTCAGCTGGTGTTAATCAGCATAGATCCACTGCAGTTAATAGAACTAAGCTGATTTATACCAGCTGAGAATCTGGCCCAGCAATATCTAAAACTGGAACCACATAAATATTTGTTTTGCATCATCTAGGGAGTTACATCACACTTACAAAATGTCTTGCTGATCTGAAACTGACAGTACATATTAATTCTACTTGTGAATGAGACTAATTACATAGCAAGGGAAACAATTTGTTTTCCCTTCCCTTCTATAATTATATGTGGGAGCTGGATGTGGTTAGCCCTTGTATAGTGAAATAATATAACTTCAAAATAAGAAAAATAGCTAAACTATCAAATATATAGTCAAAAGATATGGAATCTTCTTCAGAATGGTCACTGACCATTTTTATCTTTACTGTATTTTGGAACATGAAATGAAACAACTTGCTTGTTTTTGCTATTTGTGAAACTGGATCAGCTTTACTGAGCTTAATGTTTCATGATGAAGAAGTAAATATCAGTTGTTTATTGAGGTGTCCAATTAGTGGGTCCATTCTTCTTGTAAGGAAAAGTATATGCTTAGAATATTAAACTTTCCATACTCATGAAATTTAACTATCATAAAGCATAGCCTTATCAGTTTAAACCATATTCAGCAGTTTTATAGTGGCGTACAGAGAAGACATATAAATGAACAACAGGGAATAAGTTACCAACACTCAGAGATTACCAAAATAATGTCCAATCTTTTTACCAATTAGATGGCAACTGCTTCTTTTGAAATCTCAAGAAGATCTCGTGATCATATCTAAGTCTAGTCACAATTATCAGCATGACAGACTAGTCTTTTTTCAATCAATATTTTCCAATTAACATTAAAAGACCAAGGTTGCTTACTTTCTGTAAAAGCTCCACCTTTCAATACAAAAATATCTGTCATAGGTTTAATTGGCAAAACAATAGCCTTGCTACCTTGTTTTTTTCATAAATAGTAGGAATAACTTGGTAGCATTTCTTTGGACCTTAATCACAGGCATTTAATAGCTATCTAGGAAGGCCACAGAAAACTCCACTGATGATCTAAATGCCTTTCTTAGTTTAGTATAACTAGGTATTTTAGTTTAAATCAAAACTAACATCAATGGAAGTAATTTTCAAGAATCTGTAAAAAAATAATGTGTTGAGGAAAGAAAACTTATAATGGCAAGTTTTCTTTGAAGAGGCTTTCTGTGAAATTAATGCATTATTTTGCATTGTATACCATATTTCATCCTCTATCACACCTTGTCCTTGCTATCTATGGTTTACTTTTGGTCATGTATTACAGCAAAATACTGTGCCTTATTTAGGAGGGGAGAGTTTTGTAGAATTCAAACAATAAATGAAACTGTTTAAACAATGGCTTTGAATAATTAAAAAAACTTTGTTTATTTAATTGCTGATGGAATAGGCAGTATCTGTGCAAATATCTGCTGCCAAAACTTATACAAATTAATTTAAAATAGATTTAAAATTGAATTGATTTACAAATATCCAACCAAATATTGATAGTTTATGATCGTTTTCTAAAATGATTTTCAATGTGCACGCTAAAAAGTTATAATTTTGGAACTAAAAATATTTATGAAAATAAAAAGTGTGTGTGTGTGTGTGTGTGTGTGGAGAGAGCCACTTATAGTTCTTACTCATCTTGGGAAAATAACAAATGGTAATATTAACAACTAAAGTATTAAGACTCTCTCTGGATAGTATATAATAATTATGCTAGCAACAACTACTTAAACTGAGATGGACAGTGTTCACTGACTAAGATCAATATATGGCCCCAGACCTTATTTACTACACACTATGTAAACTGTGTTTTGATTACAGAATAATTCATTCCTGATGGGCTTTTCTATAGCACTCTTCACTACAGCATCCAAGTGTTTCACAAACATGAATGAATTTATTTTCACAACATACCTATGTGGCCAGGTGATGTCACTATCCCCATTTTATGGACAGGAAGTTGAGGCAGAGTAAGTCAAAAGTGTACATTCATTTGGCACCCAGGTTGAGATGCCTTTTGCCTGAAGTTTTAAAGCACTTAGTATTATCTCGTTACGTAATATATTTGAAGCCTGGCTCAACAATAGCTGTGAGTACTCAGCAATTCTGTAAATCAGACTCCAATCTCAAGAGGGGTTCCCAGAAAACAAAGAATGCACAATTAGTGACCACCTATATAAGTTTTAAGTGATTATCCCACAGGCCTGCTGATAGGGTTGCCAGATGGTTGAAACAAAAATAACGCCCCCCCCCCCAAAAAAAAAACACCAGGAAAAAATTCTGTTGAAGGGAAAAAAAAGTGGGGTGGGGGAGACCAAAGTTGTTGAGAAAAAAAAATGTAATATAAAATATAATAGCATTAAAACAGCATGTCCTCTTTAAGAGTGAGTGCAGAGATAGGAACAGGGGAATGGTTGAACACTAAGACCTAGGGCTTCCCTTTCGTCGGCAGCCATTTTGTGCTGCCAGCCTTGCGGACCCAGGTAAGCATGGGGGCTGGAGATGTTGGGACCAAGAGGAGGGTTCGGGGGGGGGGAGGGGGAGGAGGAGGCTAGGCACTGAGTGTTTGTAGGGTTGCCAGGTGCCTGGCATTTTCGCCTCCTGGCTGGGGGAAAAAATCAGAAAATACCGGACATTTTAGGTGACCAGTATTCTCTGAATTTTTTTTACCGGACAGGACGTGAAAATACCGGACTGTCCGGGTGAATACCGGACACCTGGCAACCCTACCCGCTGATGGGGAGCAAAAAGAGGGCAGGTTGACTTGGGGCCTGGTGATTCAAAAGGGCTGGGGCTCCCAGCTGCCACTGCTACTGGAGCCCCAAGCCCTTTAAATCACTGCCGGAGATCCAGGCAGAGCACCCCCGGTGGTGCTAAGTGCTGGCAGCCCCTTGCTCCACCTGAGGCCCTGCCCCTTCCAGTAGTGTGGAGCTGCCCTGCCACCTTGCCCAGGGGCTCGGTAATTCTGTTGGCCTCCTCTGCTTGCTCAGCACCATGTAAGAATTCTATGACAAAGGCAAGAATAGAATTCATTTCTTTTGTTGCTCATCCACTCCTATAACCAGGGCTTACTGAACTGTGGCGAGCCCCGCTTGCCAGCCGCGCTGTCCGGCGATCTGCGCATGCGCAAATCGCCCGAACCTGGCTCTTCCGGGTTGCAATCTACTCGCCATGGGCGAGTAGACTGTATTATTTGTTGAGCCCTGCTTATAACCATGACACCATTCCTGCTCTTCCTGCAATCCCCTACCTTCTTGGCTATACACACCCTCTGACTTCTATAACAAATGAGGTACGGTCCTACAGATAACAGCATCCTGTACTACATAATCCAGATTCATACCCAGAGTAGGTCCATCTTGGGCACTGAATGAAACATGGGTCTTGAGGGAAAAAACCCAGTATGTAAGCATGTAATTAAATATTGTATGATCATGCACATGCACAAAGAGATTAAAAATTAAGATTGAACAGGAAATTGTAATTCCATGGCACAGATCTTTGTAATTGAACTCACAGAGTAAATGATAGCAGTAGTAGATTGCCACCTGATATGTGGACCAGCAGTAGAAAGGGATGTGCCACACTTTGCCAGTGTATTTCACAGAGATTTGCTGATACCAGAGAAAGATTGACTTAAGAATGTTGAGTTCCATTACAGGGGATTCTGTAGGGGAGTGCTCTCCAATGGGTATAGATTTTCTGACTCTATTTCTCTCAAGACTGTCCTCTCCAGATTGACTCAGAGTCAGTTTTGTCTCTTCTCACCAGTTCATCATCCCAGTCTTCCCATGTACCCAGTCCAAGTCTTTTTCAAGAAGTTTCACCCATGTACCAACTGCTAATAATAACCACAACCTAACTAAATTCATTATTCTCTAGGTGGAGGAGTTATGCCAAAACCGAGCACTATTACATTAAACTGGAGAAAAGAAGAGTTAAATTAAAATGTGTAAGCCAGTCAAAAAGAGCCTACAGGTTAAAATGAGGAAATTAAAATCCTTAGATTCAGCATGGAGGCAATTTAAATATCTTATAACAGAGTCACAGAATGAACGCATATCTTTAAAAAAGAAACAAGAGGGCAAAAAGAGCATCGCTAAATACTAAGGCTCAGGATGTCACTAAAACCAAACAGGTACCCTTAAGAAAAAGGAAATGCAGATCAAGAAAAGTTAATAGAAAGGAATATAAACCAGAGCAGGTCATCTTTATAATGGAAATTGAGAAGGAACTTGAAGAGCAAATAGCCAGACAGAAAAAGAAGTAACAAGAAATCCTGCACATCTGTCAATAAGCAAGATTCCTGTGAGGCTATGTCTAGACTGCAGGCTTCTTTCGAAAGATCGCGTCTAGACTGCAGGCGGATCTTTCGAAAGAGAAATCCGCTTTTTCGAAAGAGAGCACCCAGCGAGTCTGGATGCTCTCTTTCGAAGACGGCCTATTTACATTGAAGAACGCCTTCTTTCGAAAGAGGAACTTTCAAAAGAAGGCGTTCTTCCTCGTAAATTGAGGTTTACCGCCATCGAAAGAAAAGCCGCGTTCTTTCGAAATAATTTCGAAAGAACGCGGCTTGAGTCTCCCGAAAAAAACCCTGAGTCTGGACACGGCCACAGAGAATGGTGGGTCTATCACACTGCCAGGGAGCAAAGGACAATGTGGAAAATCTAAATAATACCTTTGACTTGATGCTCACCCCAGAGGATTTGGGGGGAGATGTGGACACCGGATCAGCTCTTTACAGATATTAAACACGAGGTACTAACAGAGTCTGCAGAATCAAGACAGGTGGACTTAGACCAAACTGACAAATTCAAGCATGACAAGTGACTAGGCTCTGATGGAACATATCCAAGGAGTTGGGATTTTTGACGTGCCTAAGGAGACCAGACACCTAACTTCCTTATGCTCCTTTGACCTGTCAAATTGTGCAATTTCACATTCAAATGAGCTACTATGCTAGAAAACTGGCAGGAAGAACAATACTTGCGTCCACACGGCAATTGCGTTATTTCAAAAGAAAATTGAAATAACGGAGGGCTTTTTTTCTGATGTTGGTAAATCTCATTCCACGAGGAATAACGTCTCGTCCGAAAAAGCTCTTTTGGAAGAGGGTGGGTGTGGACACTCCACTGCTGCTGTGTCGCAATAGCGTCACACCAGGGCCATTCTAAATTATTCCTCCCCAGTGCCTTCTGGGGCTCTAAATCAAGATAGCATGTCAACATTAGGGGAGCCTGCCTCAGATTAATTTGGAGGCTTCCCTGTAGTGTGGATGCTCTATTTTGAAATAAGCTATTCCGGAAGACATCTTATGGATTAGCTTTTTCCGAAATAAGCTTGCAGTGTAGACGTAACCTAACTCTGAAACTGCATTGGACTGGTCCCAGGAATTATAGACCAGCGAGTCTGACTTCAGTATCAAGTAAGTTGGTTGAAATGATAATTAAAACCAGAATTATAAAACTCTCAGATGATAGAGAATAACTAGCTACCTTTGGTACTTCTTTAAATAAAATTAGCACCTGCGATCACCAGGCTCTGAAATCCAACCCTCTCGTCTCTGAAATGTTGTACCAGTTCTGAGGAGCACATTATTGCTGTCAATCCCCAATTCTTCTGGATGGCTTCTAGACAGGATGGAGAAAGGGATTCCAAACACATGGATACTCCTTGCTTTTGCCTGATGCATGACTCTCAGGCAGTGAATAGGCAGTGAAAGCAGTGCTCCTAGGCTGCTAGTGGATGGAGACAGGAGAATGAGAGGAAGAAAAAGAGGTGGAGTGACAGAATAAGAGTAAGAAAAGTAGGCAGAAAGTGACAGAACTCAGGTAGGAAGAACAATGGGGAAAGAAGGGTGAGAGCAGACAAGGGAAAAGGAAAGGGAATCAAAGCACAAAATCATAAAGAAAGGAGGCACTGAAAAGGAATCCTGGAAGAGAGGTAACGGAGTTGAGAGGGACAGAACAGATAAGAGGAACAGAAGATAAAGAGCAAAGCAGGAAAAGGAGCAAAAAGACACATAGCATAAGAAGGTGAAGTGGACTTAACATCACAGACAATGAGAAGAAACTGGAAGAAAGGACAGGAGCTAAAAGATAGATGAACAAATTCAGTCATAACGTTTCTCTGTTGCTGACTCCAGTTTGCCAGCAAAACAATTTTTGAGTAATGCAAGGAAGAACAGTGGTGTAGGCATAATGGTAATCTATAAGATTGGACAGACATTCTAATGGGGATAGGTCCAGGGAAGAGGGAGGAAAAGTCAAGAGAGTTCAGAAAGTTATGGGAAAACTGCCACTGCTATCAGTCGAGGTCAGCTTGCAGTCAATAAAGTGACAAGGGAGCTCACAAAACAAGGACGACATGGCCAATGAAGTAAATAGCACAATTCTGACTATACCCTGGGAAGGGAAAGGGTTGGCAGAGTGAAGAGGGTCTGATTTTTTACTACATTCATTGTTTAACTTTGCTTTAAATAGGACGTCAACCAAACCAAGCCAAACCAGAGCAGAAAATATCTAACAGGTGTAATGCAAATGGTATTAGGTTATAACCACTGAATGGATTGGGCTTCTCCCTGGAGCAGGTGGAGGGGCCACACAGCCTACTTGCTGTGGAGAAGCCATCAGGTGGGCTATACGATTCCAGGGAGGCGGGTCGTGCAGTCTGGTAGGTTCCATGCACATCCCATTGTCCTGGTCCAACCCTTACTTTGCTTTAAGTTTTGATAAGAGGAAGCTGCATACCAAATTTGGTGGTCCTAGCGGTTATAGTTTAGGAAGAGTTTTTGAACAAATGGACTCACAGATGGACATACAGACAGATGCACAAACTCTCTCAAATATATAGTAGAACAGGGCTATTCAGCATGCAGCCCGTGGGCCACACGCGGCCCGCAGCCTGTATGTTTGCGGCCTGCGGTGCAGTTTGGGTTTATGTGGGGCTCAACACATAGCCTGCAAGTGAGATCCTTTGAACACGGCCTCCACTGGGAACACGCTCCACAACGGTAAGGCATCTCCCAAGTGAGGTAAGCTTTGAAAGAAGCAAGCAGACGGGCTGGCTAGAACAGGGTGTCAGCGTTTTCAGCCCCCAGGGAGGAGATGCCGGGAATGCCGGGGCATTGTGGGAAGTGCTTTGTATTCATGCCCGCCAATGTGAAAAAAGCTATTTGCATGTATATGCAACCACACTTAAGTTGCAGCCCTCGGCATGTGCTGTGTGTATCATTGTGGTTCCTGGGGCTTCCAAAGTTGAGTAGCCCTATAGTAGAAGGCGGTTGTGACCTAGGGCAGGGCACTGGAGTGTAGGGGTTTGGGATGTGACCTAGAGTAGGAGAGGATTGTGATCTGGGGCAGGAGATTGGGTTGCCAGATCTGGGAGGGGATATGGGTGTAAAAGGGGGACAGGGGGTTTGGGTTTGGGAGGGGAGGAGAGGCAAAGAGTCGGGGCAGAAAAGGGCTGGGGTGCCAGAAGCAAGCTGTGGCCAAGAGACTTACTTGTCAGCTGCCAAACTAGACTGCCTGCCTGCCTGCAGAGCTTGAAATGTTTCCCTGCCTGCCTGGCCACGTGCTTCATGAATAAGTGAGCCATGGAGAGGGGGCATGGTTCTTTTTGGCTGCCTGTTACTCCAACAAGCAGCTCCCACTGGTTGGTTCTGCAGCCGCGTTTGTGCATGGTGCGCGGGGCTGCGGAACAAGCGAGGAGCCTGCCTAGGGCTCCCCACTGCCTCCACGGGCCAGATCTGGTGGCTTGACGGGCAGGGCCCAGTCCTGCGATCAAGTCTTTAATTACATGATCACATTCTACTATTCTCCACAAGCCTTGTCTCACTGAGTACGCAGGATGGACAGTGCTCACTGAATAAGCAGCTATTCAATATTCATTTTATCATCATTGTTCAATGTGTAGCCCTAGGCCTTATTTACTGAATGATAATACACTGCTTCGAATGCAGAATTACACATTTCCTCATAGCCTTTTCTATGGTGCTCATGTGCATAGCCTTTGAGTGCTTCATGAAGTATCTTCAGAACACCATTCTGTGGCAAAGCGGGGTGCTATTACAGTAAAACTCCAATAGTCCGGCATCCAATAGTCCGGCACTCCTGATAGTCCGGCATCAAAATGGCAAGAGCCTAGTGAGTGAGCTTCGGCAAAAAATGAGTCACAAGGTAACAGCGGCAGCAGCTGAACTGAGCAAAAAGGGTAAAAAAGGCTTAAAAAAACTAAAACATTACAGTATACTGTATACAGTATGTACAATAAAAAGGGTTAAGAACACTTTATATACAGTATATAATGTATACAGTATATATATAACCATCTTATAGAACCTCCTGATAGTCCGGCATATCTGATAATCCGGCACCACCTAGGTCCCATAGGTTCCGGATTATCGGAAGTCTACTGTATTCCCATTTTACAGATGGAGAACTGAGGCAGAGATATTAAAGTTAAAAGTGTACCTTAGAGTGTGAGACACTGGTGCACATGTATGCAGAGTGCGTCAGGTGTCAGTCCCTCTTCCAGCTCCTCTAGAACCTCTTACTGAGGTTCCAGCTGCATTGTTCTCCGTACCTTTTTATCTATGCACATCCTGTCCGTGGCCCTACAAAGTTACAGGACTTCCTTTTCAACCTCCTCCTAGCGCTGGACAAGGTGGCCATTCATGATACCAGGAGGAGGAAGCTGGATGGGGGAGGGGACAGATCCTGGGGCATACTTCTAGTCCCTCCCATGATCAGAATCCACTGACTCCATAGACACCATTGAGGGCAGGAGCTGCTCTTGGGGTTCTCTGTTCAGTGTCCCCCTCTGGATCTTTAACTTTTAACATTCACTCCCATCCCTGTTTTCTTTATTTTTTTCCACTTGTGGCCTGGGTTCTGTGACTCTGCCCGGAAAACTTCAGTTAACAGGCTAGATCATCTGGTTAGAGTGTGGTGCTAATAATACCAAGGTTGTATGTTCAAGCCCTATGTTGGCCACTCAACACTTGAGGTGGTGGCCTGTCTTCCTTAGGACAAGAAGCATTGGGCTTAAATTGCAACAAGGGGGCTGTGTCTAGACTGGCCAGTTTTTCTGGAAAATAAGCTGCTTTTCCAGAAAACTTGCCAGCTGTCTACACTGGCCGCTTGAATTTCCGCAAAAGCACTGACTTTCTACTGTAAGAAATCAGTGCTTCTTGCGGAAATACTATGCTGCTCCCGTTCAGGCAAAAGTCCTTTTGCGCAAAATGGCCAGTGTAGACAGCTCAGATTTTTTTTCTGCAAAAAAGCCCCGATCGCGAAAATGGTGATCGGGGCTTTTTTTGTGGAAAAGCGCGTCTAGATTGGCACGGACACTTTTCCGCAAAAAGTGCTTTTGCGGATAAGCATCCGTGCCAAACTAGACGCTCTTTTCCGAAAATGCTTTTAACGGAAAACTTTTCCATTAAAAGCATTTCCGGAAAATCATGCCAGTCTAGATATAGCCGGGAGGTTTAGGCTGGACATTAGGAAAAACTTCCTAAACACTGGAATATTTTGCCTAGGGAGATTGTGGACTCTCTATCACTGGAGATATTTAAGATCAGATTAGACAGGCATCTACTAGGGATGATGTGGATGGTGCTTGGTCCTGCCATGAGGACAAAGGACTGGACTTGATGACTCCTAAAGGTCCCTTTCAGTTCTATCCAGCCCTCCTATTCTGTGCCTTAGCATCATCCCCTGTAACAAAAATAAGCACGCACCTTCCTGATCTGCCAAGGACTCCACTATGAATAACAGCTTTTATCTGTTTCCCATTAGACTAGAGCACCCCAAGTTGCCAGTCTTTTGCTAGCACCTCCTCAGAAACTGGAAGCTAGTTTCAGAGACCAGATCCATAGAAGCTACTGAGAGGGCAAGTTTCCTCATTGTCACTCTGTTAGACAACCCACACCTTCATGGTGTTCTGCAGAATGGTGTCCCTGAAGTCTGAGACCTCCTGGACTATAGTCAGTGTGATAGAGCCTGTGGCAAGTGGCCAGTTCAAGTGATGCTCACCGTGTGCAAACCCCACCAAATATTCCAGGAACAGAAGGCAGCCTTGCCCTCTGCTTCTCTCTCTTACATTGAGCATGTCCTGTGGGAGGACATACCGTGCTCACTCCGACACACCAGAGCTTGTCATTGGGCCTCTACTCTATGAGCATCCCCAGTTGCCCCATGTGAAGCACCTGAGCAGGATGAAAGCCATCTAGATGGTTCACCTCTACATGCTTGCACTCCACAGCACCCACTTCCTCACCCTGTGCAGCGATATTCCAATTTTTTCCATTCATGTGTGGAATGAATTTTGTTGTGTGCACCAATATCGGTACATGGGTGGAGCAGGAGAAGGGAGGACATCCTGACATCGGTGCCCTCCTATCTTCCACCCACACGCTACATAGCAAGAAGAAGGATCCTGGGAGCAGCTGGCCACAGGCTCCAAAGCCAAGGGCAGGAGCAATGGAACTGCAGAGCAGCAGGGGAGGGGCACCTGAACACTTGCGGCCAGATGTGCGCAGCTGTGCTAACGAAAGGCATGGAACTTGATCCACTCCTGAGGAACTGTTCCGCTTTGAGGGGATGCAGCTCGGTGGGACAGCCTATTCTCCACCCATGTCTCACAGCCTGCCTGGGATCTCACTTGGCTGCTCCCTGACGGGCCTCTGAGCAAGGGAGCATGGTTGACTTGGTTCATGGTCTCTCCTAACCACTTGCCGCTTTTGCTCTGAGAAGAGCATGTCAGATTGCAGCCCATGTTCCGACTCCTCCACAATCACCTGCTGAGGCTCTGATCCCTCTTTCCTTCACCCCTCCTTGTTTTTGCATTCCCCATCTGTGGCTCCACAAAGTCACAAGACAACCTCCCCCAGGCCCAGGCCAAAAAGGCCATCCACCAGATGATGTAGAATGGAAGCTAACAACATGGGTGCTCTTTGGCTGTGGGTCCTCTTTCCAGACTCTCTTTGCTTCACGTCTCCAGGAAGTTCCTCGCTTTTCATCTCCCCACAGGTTGCTCACCCAGCTCTGGCTCAACACCCCTCTGAGTTCTAGAGGGGCAGCTTCCTCCTCCTCGTGCTACATGGTAGAAGGAGCACTGAGAACACAGGTGAGACAATATTCTAGCTTTTGGTTCCTGTGACGTGTGCTCTGTGGCCCCTGGCTAGAGAAGGTGCAACTGTACAGAGGGTATGTCTATGCTGCAGTTATACACTATGGCTGTGTCTACATTGGCCCCTATTCCGTAATAGGGATGCAAATGTAGCACTTTGGAATAGGCAAATCCGCGGGGGATTTAAATATCCCCCGCGGCATTTTCATTTTCATGGCTGCCGCTTTTTTCCGGCTTGTAGATAAGCCGGAGAAAAGCGCCAGTCTGGACGCGATCCTCTGGAAAATAAGCTCTTTTCCGGAGGATCTCTTATTCCTACTTGAAAGAGCTTATTTTCCGGAGGATCGTGTCCAGACTGGCGCTTTTCTCCGGCTTATCTACAAGCTGGAAAAAAGCGGCAGCCATGAAAATGAAAATGCCGCGGGGGATATTTAAATCCCCCGCGGATTTGCCTATTCCAAAGTGCTACATTTGCATCCCTATTACAGAATAGGGGCCAATGTAGACGTAGCCTATAACTATTCTGTGTGACTGACCTGGGCTCATGGGACTCAGGCGATGGGGCTGTTTTATTGTGGTGTAGATTTCTGGTGACCTCAGGAGTGCCTGAGTTTGGGCTCTCGCCCAAGCATGAACATCTACACAGCAACTTTTAGTATCTCAGCCTGAATCCCATAAGCCTGAGTAAGCTGACCTGCGCCAGCCATGGAGATGCTGAGGCCTTTTATTCCAATGTAGATGTACCCAGAGACTCCTGCTTAACCCCTGCAGTTCTAGATTTAAGAACACTCTGAACAGACGGAATCTTGAGAATTTAGCTGCCAAATTCTAACAGTGTCTCTCATGAACATGTGCGAACAGTTTCCCAACTTGGCCAGGTGGGGGTGGAGTTTTATGAGGCCAAAAGACCACCCCTGACACCAGTGTAACCTTTTTATCAAATTCCTGCTCCAGATTTTTTTTAACATGTATAAAACAACATATTTTCCCCCAGCCTTGTTCTGAGAAACAGCTAAATTGTTCCCTCCCCATACTCCTAAATTTACAACTCCCCCAAAACAAAACAAAACAAAACAAAACAAAACAAAACAAAACAAAACAAAACAAAACAAAACAAACAGGCTGAGGCATGCACCTGTCAGGGAAAATATGAGACCAAACTATTAAAATTTTGAAAATTTGTATGTGACTAAAAACATGGTCTTACAACAAAAAGTCCCAAGTAACCTTAACCGGGCATCAGTGTTGCCAATAGTACCTTTCCTATAATGCACACTGATCTATTGACAAACTGTTTTTTGTACATGAAGGTGAAATTCCTAGTAACAATCAAAACTTTAATCTCATTTGTAGGCTCCTACCAAAATCACAAACTATTTTGGTAAATTTCATAGTCCTAGGATTATAAAAATGGTAAATTTCATTATTTCAGGTATTTAAATCTGAACTGTCCAATGTTGTAATTATTGGGGTCCTGGCCTCCAAAGGAGTTGTGTGAGGGTCACAAGGTTACTGGAGGGGGGCACTGCTACCCTCACTTCTGCCCTACTGTTGGTGGCACTGCTGTCTTCAGAGCTGGGCAGCTGAAGAGCAGTGGCTGCTGGCTGGGAGTCCAGCTCTGCCACCAGCAGCAGCAGCAGCAGCACAGAAATAAGGATGGCCTGGTATGGTATTGCCACCCTTATTTCTGCACTGCTGCCTACAGACAGCTGCTGCCACTCTCCAGGCATCCAGTGCTGAAAGCAGCAGTACAGAAGTAAGAGCAACATAATTATGGTATTATCTAGGGATGTAATAGTGTAGTTGACCAAACGATTAACTGATAATCAGAAGCTTATTGGTTAACGCTACTGGCTACATGCACGCCCTCCCTCTTATGGCTCTCCAAGCACATTTTTTTATTGGACTAGCCGACAGGCTGGCTCAATCCCGGGCTTGTGCGGGGTCCCAGCATAACCTGGCTCTGCATTGTTAAGGTATGGGCTGCTACTGAACCCAGATGCCAGTAACTGCGGGGACCCGGCACGAGCTGGCACTGAGCCAGCCTGCCTGCATGCCAGCTCCCCAGTCCCGTAATAATGCAGAGCCGCAACGGGGGGTTATGCTGGGAGCCGGTGCGAGCTGGGACTGAGTGTTTTCACTGCTAACCCTTGTTGATTAATTGCGTAGTCAACAACATTTTTGTTGACTCCACAATTAACAAATTACATGCTTACTACCATCCCTAGTATTACCACCCTTATTTCTTTGCTGCTGCTGGTGAGATGCTTCCTTCAAAAGCTGGCACCTGGCCAACATTACAACCATCGCTCTCCAGTTGTTCAGTTCTGAAGGCAGTGTAAAAGTAAGGGTGGCAATACCATGATCCTCCTAAAATAATCTTGTGATATTCTTGCAGGACCCCCCCAGTTGGGAAATGCTGGTCTCCCTCCATGAAATCTCTATAGTGTAGGGTAAAAGTACAGAAAAGGTCACATTTCATGGGAGGACCCCAGATTTCACAATCCATAACACGTTTTGCATAGCTGTGGATGTGGGAGGGCATTACTCCTTTGCAAAAAAACAGTCATAAAAAAAAACCAGACACAAAACTCACACATGGGGCCAAGCCTTTTTTCTTTCTCTCAGAGAAAAAATAGTATTAAAAAGTGAAGTGTTTTTGGAAAGAAAACATTTTCTAAGGGGGAAAAACACTTATACCTGCAGAACCATGATGGCTCAGAGAATAAAATTTGCCAAATGCTAGATCCACCCATGCCTGTGAAATCTCACTCAAATCAAAAGGCAGAATCTGACCCAGAGGACCAGACTATTAATGGTGTGTGAATCTGTGAATGG
This sequence comes from Pelodiscus sinensis, assembly GCF_052426305.1. Lineage (NCBI taxonomy): Eukaryota > Metazoa > Chordata > Testudines > Trionychidae > Pelodiscus > Pelodiscus sinensis. Next base: position 187,684,131 of record NC_143054.1, read on the forward strand.
TACAAAATCTTTATCATAGTCGCCAGAGGTGCAGGCAGACTGATGTTCTTAGTGAAACAAGTGCTGTGGTTTCAGTTCAGTCTCTAACACACAATGGCTAGCATCACAAAATTACAGCACATAATCTGACACAACAGGCAATCTCTGCTTTGAAAAGATTTGCATAAAAATTAAATTAGCTTTAATCTCCGGAGAGAATGGTCAGCTCTGGGTCACCAGTGAGGTGGCCAGTGGGCCAATGAGTCGCTGCAGCTGCCTCCATGCTGCACCTAATTTGCAGAGACACACTTTCCAGAGTCAGCAACGTAATTCATTCTGGTGATGAAAAGGGACACCAGCATAACAGCATAATATGCTCTGCTACAAACGAACAGGTAGTTTTGCTTTTCAGCCCACTAGTGTTTTAATATTGAAAAACAATAGCGCCGTTCCTAGGCTGTGCTCAGGGTAGGGATGTTAAATAGCGGTTAGCAAGCTAATCAAGTAGTCGATGGAATTTCCACTGACTACTCGATTAGTCGATAAGGGGGTCCGCTGCAGCTCTGTTTTTTAAATGTAGTGAGAACCGCCAGGCTCTTGCTATTTTTAAAAAGCAGAGCTGCAGCCGTCTGGGACAGCTGAGTCCTGGCTTGAACCCAGTCCCAGACCACTGAGGCTCTGCCTGGCAGCTATTACTACATTTAAAATGCAGAGTTGCAAGATCCCCTGCTGCAGCTCTGCCTCTTCTGCTCCTCCCATGGAGACGGTGCTGGGTGGAACTGGCTTTTAAGCCGGCTCCCACCAGCACTGGCTCCTGCTCTCCCCTGGCTGCTTCTGATACAGCAGCAGCAAGGGGGAGGAACAACTATTCGAGTAGTTGACCACTCAACTAGTCTCTTACTTCCCTAGCTTAGTGCACTTCCAGAGAAGTGTATGGGCCTTTTCTGCCAACTTCCATTGAGGGAGAGTCAAGTGCTAATAAGAGCTTATGGTACAAAGCACTTTGAAGGACTGGAACATTTACAGTGGAAAAAACCTTCTCTCTGGGCCCTTATCCCACACAGATGCTAGATGTTAACCAAACAAAAAGTAATCGGCATACTAAACCAATAAAAATAGTAACACATAAAATGAATTATATTATTTTCTTATGTTATCTGCCATGATGGCCAACACTGCTTACATCGCTTAGCTGCTTAGCGTGGGTTGGGGCGATTGTACCGGTTATCTGTTTATTCCCTGCCTTTAAAGCTGCATCTCTTCTTGCTTGTTCCAGAAGAACTCTTGCTCGTTCTTTAAGTTCTTCTTGCCTGGTCAACATTCGTTGCTTAAAAATAAAGAAGTAGAATTAAAGGCAAAGAAACCCCACCATAATCAACACTGATAGAGTATAAAAGTCAGGATTCAGACGAGAGCACATAACATTTGACAGCAATATAAAATAAAGGTCATAAAAATGTAAATTGAAAAATAACCTCACAGGCCTTTATGATGCAACCAGAGTTTCACTCATTTTCTATCAAAATTTAATACCTTAAAACCAGAACAGTTGGGGGAAAATGAACTAGGTGGAACAAAACTATTTTATTATGTTTTTACCTATTTTAAAGTAATTCTTTCTTGGCTATTGACAATTGGTGTAATTCCTCTTCTATGCCATAAAGCAGGGGTGGGGAACCTTTTTTGGGTTGGGGGCTGCCCACTCGCAGAAAAATCAGTTGGGGGCCGCACACAAGTGAGAAGCAGAAAACCAAAACCAAACCCTCCCTGATGTGGCTCCCAACTGAGAAGGAGAAAGACAATCTCCACTTTCCCCTCACACCAGAGCCTACAGGGGCCCCGTCTAGTAGATTTTGTGCGCTCCAGCCCCGCTGTAGGGCAACAAGGGGGGCTGGAGCACCAGCATGGGCTCCCCAATGCTGGGGGAGGGGGGCGTGAGCCTCAGGGGCCAGATCCAGGTGGCCCCTAGGCCTGAGGTTCCCCACCCCTGCCATAAAGGGATCTATATGCAAGCTGCAAAAACAGCAATAAAATGTGTTTGTAGTCTGGCTGGAGTCAGAAGAAAGTTTCTTCCCATTCATGCACCCGATGACCTCTGAGTAGAAATAATAGTATGAGAAGCATTGTGTTGGCCCAACAGATTGACTAGTTACAAGGCCATATGTGCAGAACCCTGAATCTCTAGCTCTGTTGAATTATGTGACTCCTGAAATTTAGACCCTAGGAACATGTAACTTCCATGTGTTTTTAGGCCTTGGAAAGAAGGTCTATATATGACCTAGAACTGGGGGCATCATGTTTTGGAAGGTATGTTCCTGCTACAGGCAGGTATTTGCGCTATTTTTCTGGCAAAAGGAGTTAGCTGGCTCTGGCTGGTACAGCTGAGGTTTTAAGTTTGATTAACTGGTACAAATACTCAAAAGGATTAACTACCCTAGAAGGCCCCTAAAGCCATCCCTTCATCTTTCTTAGCCGATTTCCCCCTTGCGCTGAAAGTGTCAGTACAGAAGACACACAGCTGCTATTATTTTCTGTGGGCCAGCTCCTGGGAAGAGATGCTGGAAAACTTCATAAGGGTCCACGGCTTATGGAGAGGTGGAGCTCCTGTGGAGCTTGCTGTAGAGTTGCAGCTGTGTCACTTCCCCTTCTGTACAGTCAGGGAGAGAGCTGCACCTGGGTCTCAGAAGATGATTTTAGTCTAAATCATGTCCTTTAAGTCAGAGCTATTCACTTAACTTCTAAAAGGGAGTGAGCATGTTACAAAGCACAGTGCAATATTCTGTGTTAGCGTAAGAAACATGCCTGTCTGTCCGCTTGGCCAGTTCTTTTATGGCCACATCCTTGTGGTAGTGTTCAATGTAAGTACAAAATGCTTAAAAACATAGTCAAGTCACACTTACTTGTGAAAGGAAAAAGGGATCCGGAAAACAACAGTTTTTTCCAGCTAATCTAAGGAACAATACTGCAGACCAGCAACACACATCACTTTTCATAGCTAATCAAAAGAAAGCTAAAAACAAAGAAAGTTGTCCTCGGAGGCAGGAGGGGGGATATGGGCCGGATTTGGTTCTCTTGTACAAGAGGTTGATCACATTTTAAAAATATTTGTGTGACTGATCTGATTTAATAGGACACAGAGAGAGACCTAAAAACAATGTTAAGCATTTATGTAATACCTTATGGGTATGTGTAGACTACATGCCTCTGCCGGCAGAGGCATGTAAATTAGACTACCCGACATAGTCAATGAAGTGGGGATTTAAATATCCCCCGCTTCACTACAGTAAATATGGCCGCCGCATTGTGCCGGCTCAGCTGATCGTTGGCACAACACGGCAGTCAAGATGCGGATCGGTCGGCAAGGAGAGCCTTTGCCAAACGATCTTGTATACCTCATTTCAGGAGGCATAAAGGATCAGTTGGCAAAGGCTTTCCTTGCAGACCGATCCACATCTTGACTGCCGCGTTGTGCCGACGATCAGTTGAGCTGACACAAAGCGGCGGCCATTTAAATCCCCGCTTCATTGACTATGTCGGGTAGACTAATTTACATGCCTCTGCTGGCAGAGGCACATAGTCTAGACATACCCTATATCTCCAATATACTGTGCAAAAGCCAGCCAGTTAACCCTAGCAATATCCCTAGGAGATATGTATGTTTGTATGTGTTATCCCCATATTACAGATGGGAAAACAGACAGTGATTAAATGATTTGTTCAAGGCTGCACAAAGAAAGCTGCTGAAAACCACTCGGGATTGTTTACTTACCGGCTCTGCAGCCACGGAGCCTTGAGGCTCTTATTGGCTCCTATTTGCTGTTTGAAGCCAAGGAAGTCACGGGAAGCAGTGGCCCACGCCACATTGCTTCCCGCGGTTCCGCTTGGCTGCAAATGGAGAACCAGAGTCAATGGGAGCCACAAGGCCCCGTGGCTGTGGTGCCGGTAAATAAACAAACTGGAGCAGCCTGTTAGCAGCTTTCTCAGAGTGGGTCCACAGACCACTTGGAGAAACACTGATTTAATGCTTCAGAATGCAGTGTTCCAAAAAAGCTGAGGTTCCAAAATCAATAGCAAAAGACTTGAAGTTAGACTACTTCAGCTGGCTGAGAATACAATTGTGTTTATTTTAATCAGAGACGTAGGAAAGATTAACCGTAATATAATTCCTAAAAAGAGTTGTTAAGGATTTTTTTTTCATACAATAGCTCTTTTCAACATCACATGTTCTTTTCCAAGTATTCGGCTAGTGAAGAATATTTGGTTTGTTCAACAATAAAAAACAAGAAGAACCAAAATCAAAACTCCACCTAGCCTGTCAAAGACACAATAATGATAAAGGTGACACGTAGAAATTAAATTGAACAGTAACCCCATTTTGTTTCAACACCACTGTTTGCTTATGTGTACTTATGTTCAAATTTCTTACCTGTGCAATTTTTGCAGATTGATCTGCATGGTTTATAACCATTTTGGTATCAGTGTCAGACTCTATTTGCTTCAGAGAAACATGATTTTTCTTGATAGGATCTGTGTCCTTGTTATAGGAGTATCCAAGTTTAGCAGTGGGAGATAAACTTGGCTTTTTGACAGGTGAGCGAGGATCTGACCTCCTGCTCTCTGTGGATCCTGTATGTGGCAGCTTTTCTTGCTCTGAGAAACTAATGGTACTGTCTGGACTCTGGTGCCTTTTCTTGTCAGTGTCTTCACAAACAACGGTTGGAGATTCATCCTTTTTTTGATCACTGACATGTTGTAAGTCACTCAAGTCCAAAGTGTCGGCTTTTAGCAGTTTCTTCCTTCCCAGCAAAGGCTGTGCTTGGGTTGTCTCTGCACTGATGCATTTCCTGGCCTCTTCAGATCCAGAAACCCCTACAGAGCTGGGCTGGGATTTTTGTGGATCGGTGTCGCTTCTAGTCCTATGAGAAGAAGGGGAAGCGGTGCTTGGGCTTAAATGGTCATCAGGTGTCTGATGCTCACTTTCTGATTCTCCAACACCACTGTCATTTACAAATACAGAGTCATCCTGAGAAACAAAGTCCGCCAAACCACTTTCAGGCTGGTGCAGTTCAGATTCTCGGTTCAGATCAGTAAGCTCTGCATAGAACTTTTCCTGATCAACAGAACTGTTTGTGTCTGTTTCATAGTTACCTACTTTGTATGTACTTTTACTACTGTTCTCCTCTATCTGAACCACATTTAGTTCTTGGCCACTGAAATGTGCCCTTATTTGATAGAGATATGTCATAACAGTCAGTTTGTCGGGAATCGCTAACAAAACCATGTCAGAAGGTTCCAGCAATCGGGATATTCCTATGCTGGCAAACCCATCATATGCCTTAAAAATAAACAAAGCAAAAATTACAATACAGTAATTTCATCACACATCATAGCAACTGAAAAACTGCAATGCAAAGTTTCATTTGAAAAAAAAATGTTAAAAATATCAAATATTGCAGGAAAGGCTGTGGGCCTGATTCACAATTGCAATATGGTTGTTTTACTTTGTGGGCTTCCATGGAATAATATTAGTTGTGAATTAGCCGTTCTGTGTTTGCCACTCTGTAAGCCAAATTTTAATATATTGTCCATAACTCTGTTATTGCACAACCGGTAATTTTCTCGACAGATTCTACACAGCAGAATCTCCACAGGAACCTAAATCAAGAGAATAAAAACATAGCATTGCTTTTTAATGTCCTTAATACTTTGTTGTCATGCTATAGTAAAAAACAACTCATATTACTCAGAGTATAACAGACACATTCATGAACAAATGGATGTGTGTGAAAGTGGAACCTAAACAAATTCTTCAAGTTTTCATTAAAAAAAAAAATCTATTGGCACCTTAAATGGTTCTCACGCAAGAAGCAGAAAACAAGCACATTTTTTAAAAAAGTGTAAGAGTTGGAATAAAAAAGCAAAGGATGGGTTTTTAAGATAAGGAACAAAGATATAAAGAAACACTACACTAATCCATCTTGGGCTTTATCATTGGTGATCAACCTTCTCCCTTCTACTGGCCATGTAATTGCAGTGATTTGTGTTGATGAAAAAGTACAGCCAGATAACCAGAAAGAACTACACCTTAGATTACCAGATACACAGTTCAAATCATATTGCTTAAACAATGTATTTCTAAAACATCTACTTGACACTAAACTTATACAAAGAGAGTAGTGAATTTATTTCTCACTTCATTTCTGTTTGAAAGCACTTCTCAGGCATTTCTGTTTGAGAGCCTGAATATGACAATGTACGTAAAACCACACTGTATTATTTCTGCTAGCCCTTTAAATGACTATGGTTGGCGAATCAGGTTTTTCTAGTTTTGAAGAATTAAAGCAGTTTCTCAATTTACAATTAATTATTACTCTCCTAGACTAACCCTTGAAGACAATATTGTGTTTCAAGGAAGCCTTTAAAAAGGTATCCTATTGGTTATTTCAGATTCACTTGGGTTAAAGCATGAAATACCCCCACTAGTTTTGCCTCTATGCCCCGTCCCAGTAAAAAGAAAAGGATAATTTTTCTAGAGGGTCCTAAAGATCATAACTAAATATTCTGAATAAAAGGAACACATTAAAAGCTGCTTTAAAAAAACAACAGGTTTTTAACATGATGATATGTCAAAAATGTATCTGCTGTTCCTAATGCTTTTTAGCTGATTGTATCCAAGATTGTTTGAGCTAGGTCCCAGAAGTTCCAAATTTGACTTTGTTGTTTTTGCTGAGGAGAAATGTTTTTTTAAAGAATGTTAGCCACTGGTTGTTGTTGATTATAAATATACAACTGTGTTTTAGATGCAGAAAGGGCGATGTTTAAAAATATAAATGTTAATATTTAAAAATAGAAAACAGCCTTCTTCTGACTCCAGGTTGATCCAAGAGCCCAGGAAAGGGTATTGGGGGAGGGGAGGGAGAAATTCAGGAAGATATTAGTTGGGGGATAGAGAGAATAGGGTGGCTGGGAAGGAACATGGATTGAGTGTAGGGGATGGGAGAGCATATGGAGGGTTGACATGGGGCCATAGTAGCTTGTCTTGGATTGCAGTTCTAAAAGGGAAAGAGAGAATGTGGAGGGGGCAAGACACTGGTAGGAGCAGGGAGGAAGGAAATTAAGAAGCCCTCACGAGTAAAGAGGAGCAGGAATACAGCAGGAACATGAAATAGGAATTTGGGTGGGTTAAGTGGAGCAGGTTTCCAGAAATTGAGGATAATATGGAGGTGGGGAGCTAGCTGGCTACTATAGTGTAACAAGCTTTTGGGATGTTCCTATGAACCAATCTTACTAGAAAGGGTTCCTTTGACAGATGTTAATTTAGTCCTGCTGAATCACTGAGGTAGGTGACCTATTACCCCACCACTGCAGACAGTGGGAGAGAGTAAGAGGACCTAAGGAGTGGACTGACAGAAGGTAGGAGCCCAATTTGCAGCCAAGCTCAGGGAGTAGGCCTGACCTAAACTTTATGTTCTAGTGTTAATTTCAGTGCAATAAAACTAAACCCCAGGACGTGGGTGAATTTTGACTCTACAAAATGTATGTCTGGATTGTATATTAGAGCAGATTGGGAAAGATTCACACTGAATAATACTAAAGCAGAAAAATGTAATTTAAATGGTGGATTTAAAAAAAACATATTCTTGATGTATTTAGGATTAGTATTCAATATCTGTTAATTTTTGCTCTTTTTAGTAATGTTGTCTCAATAACTAATCTCAGATGACACCATTTCCATAAGCAATCACATTCACAAGCAAAAGAACTGTATGCTGTAGAGACCAAAATGAAGCCATAGAACAATGAATGGATTATATGACTATAATTTATACTCAAAAAGGTAGATTTAAAAGATTCCACTTATGCCCAATGGAATGTAGTTACAACAAGTAAATAGAATGTTGCTTTTTGAAAATGGAAAAACGATTAGAGGGGAAAAAATCAGAGGGGAAAATAAAAATGGTTTTTCTTCTTATTTAGAAAATCCAGTAGGGTCTTGATTTTCAAGCAGATAAAGTGTAATTTTTATGACTGCTATGTTACATGCCATTGAAACTGAATAATGATATTCTCCTGCCAAGCAGGTAGGTATAAATAATTTTTGTTAAATATACACATAATTAAGACCTGACTCCTGTGAACTCTAATTAATGTGTTCACTTCACATATGCAAGTAGTTCCATTGAAGTCAATTGGACATCTCATCTGCTTAAAGTTAAACATATGCATAAGTGTATGTAGGATCAAAGACTAAAAATGTACTTATGCAAATATATGAATTTGGATTCTTGGCATAAAAATGTGGCTGTTACCATGAAGGCAGGAAGGAATTACATTTTTATTTGAGTTACTGCATGTAATTTTGGGTATTTTCTCTGACATTTTAAATTCTTGCCTTTCTTAAGAGGACACTTAATTTGACATGACTAATAATTTGAGTATGAATTAACTTGAGAAATGTAATATTAGTTAACCAATATAACTTAATAAATATACGTTTATTATTTTCAATCAAAATATAGTTTCTATGTATCTTTACACTGCATTTCTTTATTAATAACTGTCAAACTTCAATGCTTATTAATTTCACTTATAGTTATTTCTCTTTATCACATAACTTTTTCAAATTAATTATAGTTAATCCAAGAGATACATCAATGCTCAAAAATTGGAAATGAGAACATAAAAAAGTCAGTGAGAAAATAAAGTCGAAAGAGTATCTCAATCTAACCCCAAAAATACATTACAATTTCCAAAAAATAATTTTTCGACCTCTCAAAAACCGCTCAAAATATGGAAGACTGGAAACTAACAGTTAAGACTGCAACCAATTCACACAGGCCATACATTCCTGCTTTACATACTTTCAGCCCGAGGAAGTTGCATCTAAGCCTATCTTAGTTCCCTTCTTATTTGTAAAGTGAAGAATATGTTACGAAGCAATTGTAAAGTGCCATTTCCTTATCAAGGGCTATATTTCCAATATACTGTAACTTCAATAGTACAAATGTTAGTTGGTTAACATTATAGGAAACAGTTTACAAATACTAAGATTAAAGTAAAACACCATGGGCTAGATGGAACTGTATCTTTTTATGCTAGTTGAGAAACTATTCTCATATACTTATTATATTTCATAATCTGAAAGATAATCACATTTTTCTCTTTTAGTCATAAAAAAATCTTAATACATTGTTAACAGGAATCTCATGAAAATCTGAAATATATTAATACATCTTGAACTAAATACTTTTGTTTTTGGAGGTAGAAAAACTATCCTACAGAAATTATATGTTCTGCACATTAGCCAACATTTTATACGCTTGCAACCTTAACTATTTCCTAATTAAGTTTTTTTTTAATTTATTGATATATCCTGACAAGTTGATTGATGGCCATCAATTGCAATCCCTCAACACAAGCACCACAGGCAGTATTCTAAACATTTCCCAATTATGTAACATACTGACATATTGGTCAAGATCAGATGTCACAGGTAAATACCTTTTTTTTTTAAACTCAGCACTGCTGATTAGGAAAATAATTTGGTTTATAGAGAAACTCTGATGCGCTTTCTGTAAAACTATATTTCAATATTATATATTAAATTACACTGAAATAATTACCTCTTCAGGGGAAAAAAATAAACAAGGTCAAACACTCCTAAAAGATATGCCTATAGGTTAACCTTTACATTTATAGGCAGTAACCTTTTACCTTGTTCCCTGACAATTTACAGGATGGGGCAGAGTGGAGGGAGGGAGATGCTTCAGACAAAGAAAATTGTCTTATTAATTCATAGATGTTATTTTAATTGGTTAGGAGGAGTCATTGTCAAATGCGTTACACATCTGCATGGAATTTATACACAGCCATTGTTCTCTGAGCTGCATTCATTCCAATGAAGGGCACACAGGGTTATCAGGCAGAACTGTGTGAGACCAGGAAATAAATCTGCAGGAAGCAACTGAGATACTCCATGTAGCTGTCAGGCAAAGGGTTACAAAGTGATGAAAGAAAAAACTGCACAACAATAATAACAATTATTTCTTTAGCACTGGGAATTATATACTATTAGGGAGATGGACTAAAAGGTTTTCATTATAGCTTATCATTTACCATCAGAGTTTTATAAATAAAATGATATTATTTATTTCACATTAACAGAGCATTTTTAAACATCTATTCAGTCTGTGTTTTATAATCCTTCTTGATTAGCCATTACAATCATGGGATCTTGAAGTTTTAAAAACACATGGCCATAGAAAGCTCTATGATGTCACAGATAATCCTCTTAGGTCACCACAAGATGCCACATATTATTATTAAAAATATGTCAAGGCATGCACTGTCCCTGTCCAAAATTACAGGAATAGATGGCAACAGTTCATAAATTTCTCATAATTTATTTCACATTAGCATTATTTTAATGATTAACTGGTTTTTGGGTAACGCTTTAGTGTTCAGAATACATAAAAATATGACTGCCATTTGCAATTTTAACAAAGCTCTTTGTACAGAATGAAAATGAATACATAGTCTCTATCATTTTCAGATATATTTCCATTGCCAAAAAAGTCATGCATCATACTTTAGTAGAAAGATATTTTGTTATACATTTTTCAAATAGCTTAAAATGAATATTTTAAAAAGTGTTTACAAATATAAAATCATAGCATCCACACGACTAACTACTAATAAAGCCACTGTGAACTGATTTTCAGTTATATAAGTTTATTATAAGTAAATCAAGTGGAAAATGAGCATTTTAAAATGTATCCCTCTAGGGACAAGCCCTGGCATCTTATGAAAATTAAAGTTTCTAACTATAGTGTAGGACACCAGCAGCAAGCAGCAACAGAATGTGTTCTTGTAACTCCTAAGCTGAGATGTGTTTATAACTCAGATCAGTGAACTTGTTTCAGAACATCCCTTTATAATACTTCCATCAAAAGGGCTTTAGATTTACCTAATATAATATTGGTTTAAAATCCTTGGCCTCGTACACTGCCACATAATATTTCATTAACATTTTAAAAGTCTTTTTTAAAAAAAGTTACATTGAGAATAATTTTTATTAAATGTAATGTGTAATAAAAAATACAGCACACATTACCACTTAGCTTCATTAACTACGCTGGATAAAAGTGTGTGTGAACTTTTTTTTTTTTTTTAAATATGAAAACTGGTAAAACAGCATTGATTATGACCAACTCAGCAATCTCTTTTAAAGCAATGGACAAGTCTGGAAGCAAGATAACTTAAGAACAATAATATTTTGTATTTCTTTTAAAACGAAATGATTAGAGAAATACAAATGATCACCAAAAAACACCTCTCTCTTCTTCCTCCTCTATTTACAGTTAATGTAGGCCATACAAATATTAAACCCTAATGCCAGCTTGGCACTTGTTGTGAATGTTAAAGACTATGACAAACTAGAGTCAATAATGCATCCGATTTGATCCACAGGAGGCTGAATACCTTCTGTGAGCTGCAGTTATGACCTTACAAAACAACCTCTCTTTCCCAAAATTAATAAAAACCTGCAGCGAAGGCAAAATTGAAGCTATGTGTTTTTTTTCCCCTGGCAATTCTTACCTTTTTGTTGTTCTCTTTAATATCTTGAGGATTCAGGGACTTGTAGTCACTGAGGGGGAAAATGGCACAGTGGGTATGTACAGTATTTGATAAAAGCAGCATTTTTAAAACAAACTGAATCTAAAAATTTGACATACAATAATATCCTACAGTAACTAGCAATTTCACAGCAATTCAATCAACAAAACTAATAGTGTGGAAAATTAAATAAATAAATAAATAAATAACCCCCCAGTGATTACATGTTTCATTGCCTGAAGCCTTCCATCTAAAAGAGAAGTTAAGGCAGGGACTAGAGGCCAGCCTTGACAACCAAATTTACCATGAGGTAATCCGTCGTTGTCAATGTACAAAGAGCTACAGGCTTATTTGTCTCATCTCATTTCAACACTAACACAATTTTCATAATCATCTTGAAGTCAGGTTTTTTTTTATATAAGATTAAGAAGACCAAAAATGTATCATATGAAGGAGAGAAAGGATTGTTTTTGGAGGGGAGAACAAGGGAGGCCACAAAGTTTGGCCATTTGCAAATTACTTTTCCAACAAAGAATGGTGCCCTGGAAATGAAAATGATGAAACAGACAAACATTTCAAGAACTAAAAGTGAACAGTGTGGTTTTATTCTTCTGTATACATATTTGCATCACATATGTAAGATTTAGTGTGATAGTATTAATGTTACAACTTACATTAAATCTGGCCGAAAGTGGTGTAATATTGCACAGAAAGATAAACCATTCCTCCATGATGTAGTAAAATTAGTGATTTTCACTCCCCTATAGTTTTTTGTAACTTCTTTGCACCAGACAAGCAGTGACTGACTGGCATTTGGCTTTCTCCCCAAAACAGGACTTGGTACTGGGCTTGGCTAGAAAAAAAGAAAAGAGGAAAACATAAAAGAATTTAATGGAAGATGAGAATTAACATTAATTGACCTAACTAGATGATCTGCATCCTTTGATGTCAGTTTAGGTCCTTCAAAGCTGTCAGTTTACAATGACTGTAACTTGCAAAAGACACAAATCGTAAGTTATTATCTTCAGTCGTAGCCTTGGGCACTTGCCTCTAAAGGATGTAGATATACAAGATTCTAAACTTATATATGAAATCAGGCCAAGAATTGTACCAGTGGAAACACCGTGTTCAAGTGCTTAAATACTTAAGACATACTATTGCACAGTCTGTGTTATGTTACACACCCTTAAAAAGATTTTCCAAAATTCAGTCATGTAAAATCATCCCCACAAGTCCTTTCACTTTTAATGAAGACAACATTCTGACCGGATCAAAAGCAAGGCATATCAGGGTCAAAGTTTACCACAATTTGTGATCTACGATTGCAGCACAAAGATCAAAGTCACTGTGTGTGACAAATATACTTAATACATTAATCTTGTATACATTCAAGTGTAAAGTTTGCAGGTGTACTTCTCACATTCAAATACTCTATTATATAAAATGTAATTACAGCAAGATATTTTAGTGTCATTTATGAAACATCACAGCAAAATTGCTATTATAGCAATTTTCATGAGTTCTCCTATTTCCCTCAATTTATTTGGAAAAAAGATTCTGAATACAAACACTGAAGCTGGATTAACTCTGAATTTAAGACAAACAATATTAGCTAATAACATATCTATTACACAGGTTTTATCAATACATTTTTAGCACAATAAAATAGTTACAAGGAAACAACATCTTGGATGCAATAGAGAATTTTATATTATATTTATTATATTTATGCATTTATCAACATGTCCTTAATTTTCTTGAAGTTAAAAAAGCAATTACTAATTCTAGTTGATGTTTCAAGAAAAATATATTTCCACGTCAAAAAAATGTTTTAAACAGTTTAAAGTGTTCTTGCATAGAACGAAAGGGTCTGACTTCATTTAATGGGCATAAATCCAAAACTCCAGGACACTCCCAAGAAAAAGAGTTGAGCACATTTTTTTAAATATAGTGTAATTGAAAATTATATACAGATACCAAACATGCCACTTGCTCAGCTTAAGGCTGTGGACCCTCCAAATTAAAGTAAAAAGGGAGCAAGTCATTCACTATATCACAGCCACTTAAGTTTTAACAAGTAAATCCTCTGTCCCTGCTGCCTGTTTGTGAAAGACCAAGTATGCCCCCACTTGACTGAAGCGTGTCAGTGCTCAACAATTCAAACTGTCAGCCTCTCACAATTTGATTTATGTTTTTACTAATTGTAGGGAAGGTAACTTACAATACCTATAATAGAAATACCATGCAAGTCATTTATTATTTTCCTTACTTGCCAGACTAATAAGTTGTTATATAAACAAACCCACCTCATCCTTACGGACTGTACAAATTCTACATTTTATTTCAATTTTGTATTAATGTTTAAATGTATGTATAAAATAACTGTTAAAGGATTTTTCAATTCAGGTAACAGTTTAAATCAAGGTGAACTAACTGTAGCTTTTCCTTTAATAATATGACTGACATGACAAACATTTTTCAAGTTAAATGCATTAACATCTTCTTACAAAATGAGAGTGAAAGTAATATCTGACATACTTTCTTAAACTTTGTAAATATCATCACCATAAGCCAGATTCTGTCCTAAGGAATATCACCATCTAGAATCTTTATTAGAATTACTCCATGTTCACTCTGCTGTAACTGAAATCACATTCTGGTTTTGTCTTTTTTACGTATTGATTACGATGAAGAAAAGAGACAAAGTGCTAAATTATGGTATCCCAAGCTTTTGGCATTTGAGTATGAAAAAATGTGTTTGAGATCTAAATAATTATACACTGAAGTAATGTAGAGGATAAAAGTACGGTAACAGCACTGTTATAACATTTAGAAATACCTCAAACCATCCGATATTGACTTGCTGACAAGATATTAGAAACTATTACAGGATTGACCTACATAGGTAAATTTCACAGATTTCATGACACTAATATGATTATAACATGGATAGCTATAGACAGCATTTTACATTGTAACTTGTTGCTAAAGCACTCCACACTGTAAAATGTTAAATGTTCCAGTCAACATCTAGAGTCTTTTTTTTTTTTGGTCAATTTTCAAATGACCTGAAGCAACACTGCCTTTTACATGCCTTATTTACAGATACAGTATTTAAGTACACTGAATAATTAACTCATTTGATAACTATATTTTTTTAAATAATTAGTGATGATTATGTCGTAAAATTGATATTCTAGTGGCCAAATCTAACATTTCAGCATATTCTTCACAAATTAAGGTACTTTATTAGACTTAAATTTGAAATGACACTGCTAGAAAAACATTCATTCAACTGAAATCACAAGAGAGTAGGAGGGGTTGAGTTTAAATTTAAGTTGTGGTTTCTAAAATGATTTCCCACCCCAGAAGGAATAACACACTAGTATCGTATGCTATAATTATATAGATTATCTTGTTTCCATCTAATAAAAAAGAAATTCTATGCCATTCTCTTTTCTTACCCAGATTTAATACCTGAAAATATATTGTAGGACGGTGAAGTGAATGCTATGATATGTATATATATGCCTCTTTCACACACTAATTAGGGCTTTTGATAGTCTCCGATAAAGGCATTGTAACCTGTACATATATGGAAAAATATGAATAGTAACAGAGTGATGAGCATACATTATGAAATTACCTGGTAGAGGGGGACACGCTCATTTTAATTAAAAAAAAACCTCTTATCATGGAAAACATTTCCTTTGAATACATGAATGCAATGTCAGTACCAGTGGCACATCTCTGGCATATAGTTGGTCTATAAGATTAAGGGGAACACTACTGGTGGAGAAAATGAACACAGAATGAGCTTTTTCTAGCTGTCCCCTCCAACAAGCACTCACACACAGGCTACGTCTAGACTATATCCCTTTTTCGGAAAAGGGATGTAAATTAGATGTATCGCAATTGCTAAGGAAGCGGGGATTTAAATCTCCCGCGCTTCATTAGCATAAAAATGGCTGCCGCTTTTTTTCGGCATGGAGCTTTGTCGGAGAAAAGCACCAGTCTTGACGCTGATCTTTCGAAAAATAAAGCCTTTTCCGAAAGATCCCTTATCCCACAGTGTTTTCAAGTTCAACTCAAGCTCACTGAGCTCATTTGGGAAATGACTAAAAAAAAAAAATGCTTGCTTTTAAAACAAGTTGCTAGATTTGCTCATATTGTTGTTGAATCTAGTAAATATTTTGAGCTACAGCAGCAAAATCTTCACATGTTGCTTTTTGACAGAGGACTGAGGAACAGTTTAAAATTAGGCAGTGTCATTCCAATGTATCAGAATAATCATTTTGGCTCAGACCCACAAAGAGACTTGGGCACTGAAACACTGAGCATTGCAATAGTTAAGATTTAGGCACCTTGAAAAAAATTACTGGAATCCACACACTCTCCATTTGGTACCTAGGATTTTACTATTATGCACAGAGAGGAAACAGATGCCAGGATACAGAGAACTCATGGAACAGCCTCTATTCTCCTACCATGGGCTGTTTCTAGTATGCATAGAGCTATGACTATTCTTGGATACTGGACAGTCCCTTTGAACTGTTGCAGCCCTTCCATGTGTTTACAGTTTCAAGGGGTGCTCTAGCTAACTCCAGGGGCTGAATCAGTTCATGGCAACCTCAGAATCCAAAAGCTGCAAAGATGGAATAAAAAGCCACTTTTGCTTTCCCCACACTCCAGAACCCAGGCGGAACCTCCTGAAAAATACAGCGGAGAATCTGAGCCATCAGGACAGAGTTATTTTCTTCACTGTAGTGGTAAGTTACCTGGGCATGGCCTTAGCAGTTTTGCTTGCCAGGGTGAAAAATGCCCCCTCCCCAAATACCCTAAGTAGTCATGGGGTAGAGGCTGGGCGGCACAGTAGTTTGGTGTCTCCCGTAAGATTGCAACCAGGATAACTGCCTTGCTTACCCACACCTAGAATCTGCCCTGAAGTCTGCAACATATTACAGCTAGCAAACAAAACACAAAGAATCTCCTCCTTCCCTATTTGGATCAAAGAGCTGTTCAGCTATTATAGATTCTTACAGTGCACAATCTGATATTACCATTTTCTAAACAACAAAATTTGGGGTTCTTGCTATGTGACAACCCTAATAAGATCTGCCACC
This sequence comes from Pelodiscus sinensis, assembly GCF_052426305.1. Taxonomy (NCBI): domain Eukaryota; kingdom Metazoa; phylum Chordata; order Testudines; family Trionychidae; genus Pelodiscus; species Pelodiscus sinensis. The sequence continues at coordinate 187,700,849 of NC_143054.1, forward strand.
TAACATCTCGTACAAAAGTAGTCAAAGAAGCCAAACACACTAATGAACAAACCATGTTCAAATATTTTACAACATATCTTGTAATAGCTCTGCTCTCATTTAACTTTCTGTACACGGGACAGGGAGAAACATGTCTGATCTCCAAACCTTAAACAGATTATAAGGATTTACACAACTTAGAAGCTTCATAAGAGCCATAAATTCACTATTTTTATTTCCCATATGTGATTAATAGTAAATATGAAATTAACTTCCAAATCTCTCCAGAATCAGATATTTAAACCTTACACCACACAGTCCCTGTTCTTCTGTTATGTGCCCACAGCTATTATGGATATGCAACAAAATATATACTTTATCTTAAAAGGCTTAGTCATAAGCTTTTAATTGTTTTTCAAAAGAAGTGGCATTAAATAGATTTAATTTTATCACAACCTAACTATACAATGTTTAATCATAACCTTAATATTCAGACATCTGTCCAATTTAACATGAGGCTGTGATAGTTGAAGGTCGGGAGATTTGGAAGGTGAGCAGGAGGGTGGAATCCTTAGACCATGCCTAATGTTGGCTGTCAGTCACGTAAGTGAAATAATTTTCGTTCTTATGGATTTTCAGTTGCCAACTAAATGTTTCTGAGGTCAGGAGGTTGGAGAGTGCTTTTTCAAAGCAAGCCTGGGAAAATGCAACGAAAGCAGAAATCGTACTATATATGCTACTCTTTGCTTATAGCGTGGACAGCACACCCTCTCAGTCAAGGAGACGGGGACAAAAGGAATCATATAAGTCTGAGGATTCTACTCTCTTCCTCCATGGTCTTCAATATTATACTGATCTGCAGGAGAGGCAGAGGGAATTGGTTTGCAGTGCTGTGGAGATTAGTGACATGCAGGGCAAGTGGGATAGGCCAGGGGACGGCCGGCAACCTTTGGCTCATAGTCCATCAAGGTAATGCACTGGCAGGCCGCAAGGCATTTGTTTACATTGACTGTCCACAGACATGGCCTGCTGCAGCTCCCCACTGCCATAGCTCCCCACTGTTCCTGACTCAACAGGAACTGTAAGGAGTGGCGGCCAGCACGTCCCCGTGGAATACACTGATGGGCCGCTTGGTGAAGGTTGTTGACTCCTGGATAGTCAGTAAAGACAGAATTTATTGCAAGGTATATCCTATCCTAATTGGTTAGTTTTTTTGTGCTTCCAATGGGCTTCTACTCTTGCTGGGATCTAGAGACAATATACTCTTTCAAGGCAATTCGTACACTGCTCAGAGTTTAACTATAAAAGAACATAAGAACAGCCATCTAGCTCAGATCCTGTCCTCCACCAGTGGCCAATGCTAGGTGCCAGAGAAGGAATGGATAGAACACGTAATCATCCTGGCTATCCTGGATAATAGCCACTGATGGACCTCTTCTCCATGAATGTATCTTGATGTTTTCTGGACCCTGATAAAGTCTAGACCTTCAAAGACTCCTCTGGCAAGGAGTTCCACAGGTTGACTGCTCTGTGTGAAGAAATAGTTCCTTTTGTTTGTTTAAAACTTGCTGCCTATTAATTTCATTTGGTGACCCCTAGATTTTGTAATATGAGGAGTAACTAGCACTTTATCTACTTTCTCTATACAGTCATGATTTTATTGACCTCTGTCAGCCCGTTAGTTGTCTCTTGTCCAAGTACAAAAACCCCAGTACAGAAGCCTTTCCATACCCTTAATCATTTTTGTTGCTTTTTTCTGATTTTTTTTTCTAATTCCAACTTTTTTGAGATGAAGAGACCACATCTGCACGCAGTATTTAAGATGCAGGTGTACCATGGATTTACACAGAGGCAATATGATATTTTCTGTTTTACTATTTTCCCAACATTCTGTTCGCTTTTTTGACGGTCACTGCACATCGAGTGGATGTTTTCAGAAAATTATTCACAATGACTCCAAGATCTCATTCTAAAGTCGTAACAGCTAATTTAGACCCCCCTCATTTTATATGTAGAGTCTGGATTATGTTTTCTGATGTGCATTACTTTGCATTTATCAACATTATCAGCATTAAATTTCACCTGGCATTTTGTTGCCCTGTCACCCAGTTTTGAAAGATCCTTTTTCAGGTCTTTGCAGTCGGCTTGGAATTTAACTATCTTAAGTAATTTTATATCACCTGAAAGTTTTGCCATCTCACCATTTATTCCTTTATCCTGACCATTTATGAATATGTTGACTGGGGCTATGTCTAGACTGCAGGCTTCTTTCGAAAGAGCATCTTTCGAAAGATCGCGTCTAGACTGCACGCGGATCTTTCGAAAGAAAAATCCGCTTTTTCGAAAGAGAGCACCCAGCGAGTCTGGATGCTCTCTTTCGAAGACGGCCTCTTTACATTGAAGAACTCCTTCTTTCGAAAGAGGAACTTTCGAAGGAAGGCGTTCTTCCTCGTGAAACGAGGTTTACCGCCATCGAAAGAAAAGCCGCGTTCTTTCGAAATAATTTCGAAAGAACGCGGCTTGAGTCTGGACGCAGGGGAAGTTTTTTCAGGAAAAGGCTACTTTTCCCGAAAAAACCCGAGTCTGGACACACCCTAGGACTTGCCACAGAACAGACCCCTTGGGGTCACAACTATTTATCTCTCTTCAATGTGAAAACTGATCATTTTCACCTTCTCTTTATTTCCTATCTTTTAACCAATCCATGGGAGGACCCTTCCTCTTATCCCATATCTTACTTTGTTTAAGAACCTTTAGTGAGGGACCTTGTCAAAGGCTCTCTTGAAAACTAAGTACAATATATCCACTGGATCCCCCTTTGTCCATATGCTTGATTCTAGTAGATTGGTGAGGCATGATTTCCCTTTAGAAAAACCATCTTGACTCTTCCCCAACAAATTACGTTTATCTATATGTCTGACAAGTTTGTTCTTTACTATTGTTTCAACCAGTCTGTCTGGTACTGAAGTCAAACTTACCAGCCTGTACTGCCCAGGATCACTTCTGGGGCTCTTTAAAAATTGGCGTCACAATAGCTATCTTCCAGTCATTCTAGTTATCTTTGTAGGGATAACATATTAATGTATTGAAAATGATTCCCCCAAATGGAAGTGACTTCCCATAGCTTGCTTTTATTTGGTATAACATCTTCCCGTCATATGCTTTATACCCACAAGACAATCCTCGATGATGATGCATGATATCGAGTAGAGCATATAAAAAAAATAAAGCCACTTCTGTAACCTTCATTATCTAAGCACAATACTGATTGTAGCTCTCCTCTCTTACTGAGTCATATCTAAATATTATGGAATAGGAGCTCTATATGGATTGGTGCTATACAAATAACAGTAATCTCAGGACAGGTGCCGGGACTCTTTACATACTAGCATCTGAATGTTAAGACCTCTCAATTTACAGTGGACACGGGTGGTGTCACTCATGCATGAAGACTTGACATACTATGTCAAGACATTGTTAGAACACCACTACCTACTCCCTGAGTGGTTCTCACTGGCAATCTCCACATGACATATCAGTGCATGTGGCTCCAGGTTAAGTTTGGCAAGGCTTCTTGCTTAGATTAGGGGGTGGTTAATTTGGTTCAATACATCACTAACAAAACCGGGGTCCAATCGGATCTGGATGCATCATTATGCATCCATCTTTATTCATAGCCAGGCACATGGAAATGTTTTGTCAGATGCATGACATGCATCCTCCCACTACACCTTTAAAAAGAGCTGGTTCTTTAAAAAGTTGCGATACATGGCATTTACAGAGGTGGGACATGCCTCTCTCCTGCCTATGGCACTTGGGGGCATGTCCTCCGCTCCCCCCCCCCGATGTGTTGCCCTTGCCCTCTGCTATATTTAATATTTTGTTTTTTAAAATGTACCTCCCTATACCATCACCTGTTCATCTTAGTTCCCTTCACTCAACTGAGTGGAAAGGATTTTGCGTATGCATTTGGTCATTACCATTAGGTTTAATTAGTACCACTCAACCCAGTGAAGATTTAGACACATTTCAACTAGGAATCCTCGCACAATGGGCTCCTAGTCCCTGACTGGCACCCCCAAGTGCTACAATAATATAAATAATGATAATAATGAGGTGGCCGTCTGGCTACTGGACTAATAGGATTTTTTTCTCTCTTGTAACAAATGATATCTCAGATCCATGTACCAGCTTCAACCTGTTGTTGCTGAGCCTTTTGTAAAGCCTCATGCTATGGCACCTACACGATGAAACATTCCTGACATAGCTCTCTGGGAATGTTTGCAGCCATTGCACACCCAGCTTGACAGGCCTGAATGATGATTTTAGAAGACCGATGTGGATGAACAAGTCAGGGAATTTGAGCACAAATTGGAGAAGCTACAGGCAGGAGCAATGTACTAGAAAGTGGCAGATTTTGTTTTGCTAAAGAATGGACACTAATGGAACTTGAGTGTTTTGGTCAGTCTTCCCCAGCTATCTGTCGTCTGCCCTATAACATAGACTTGCCCCTTTTGCAGTGCTATTGGAGTATCAAACAATCCCGGAGGGGAATACTTTGTGTTGGCAACTTTCATAAATGGTGCCAGATTTAATGGTGCCAGTTCCTCTTAGGACTGCTTCCTTTGCTTTTTTCTACGATTTGGTTATGGGCAGGGGGGTTGATGCAATTTCCTGATTTTTTTCCAAGTCAAAATATGTGCAACAATCATAACCTAACCTCTCCCTCCCCCAGCATTATCAGACTTTGAATCCTGAACATACATTATTGAAGGACAAATAACTATCACCTGAACTATAGGAATAACTATACTAGCTAAGAGGAGGAAAAGATTATGTCCATGAGCCACTAGAGGTAGATGCTTAAAAGACTCAAAAAACGGGCTATCCACACCCAAGGTAAAAGACCTGGCAAGCTCCTTCTAAAGGGCCGGTTGGCTAAGTGGATGGGATCTGGCTCCACCACCTTATATAGGCAGGTTCTATGCATCCAGCTTATGTAACCTCTCACAGCTGAATGAGTCATTGCTTAAAAATAAGGCTGGGAAGTGTATATAATTATTAACCAGTCAGCAGAAGTGAGTTGTAAACTCAGACTTCTCCTAGTTCCTAGTTGTTAATAATTTGCAATATGGCAGTGCCTACAGGGACCATCAAGGATTGGGGGCTGCATTGTCCTCTCAAAGGGGGAAAAATGGGCTCCCTATAGCCACATCCTGAGAACTGGGGATGAGGAGAAGCCTGGCCCAACCCACCAGTACCCCAGGTTCCCCAGTGCATTGTGTGCTTCCGCTGCAGCATCCCATCTGCAGTTTGAGCACTACCTGGAATGCAGAAATCACTGCATGTGCACTGGCCTTCTGCCAGGGTGGGAATGTTCAGGGTTTCTGGCATACTACCAAAATTAAGCAACGCAAACCTCAGCTCTAGATGGGAACTGGCAATTTTCATAACTTATAATTCTGCTAAATCCAAACTAAATGAGCAAAATAGACCTCTCTGGCCCCAAGGCTACTACTACCTTTCAAAGGCCTGCTGCAAACAATGGAGGTGTGAGAGCACCTAAAAAAAAATTGGTCACGAGACTCTTTATAATGGAAAATGTTAAGCAAACTAAAAAAAATAGACCCTTCCAGCTCTTCCTACAAGTAGTGACTTCTCCCTTACTGAAGCGCTTATAAAAGCACTTCTACTTTTCTGTTACACGGTCCCTACCTCCATCAGTTCCACAAGGCATTTGTTTTTCATTTCATCAGACAGTCCTAACATCATACACATTGGTTCTGCAGAGTTCTGATATTATTCCTTTTTTGGACAGCTGCAATTTCATTCATGTTCATTCTAGGGATATGAAAGGTTAACTAGTTAACTGGTAAACTGCACCTTAACCCGGCTTACTGGTTCTGGTTAACCAGTGGGGGCTGGAGAAGCTCCCCACCTGTTTCAGGCAGGGGGCTGTTCTGGCAGTCCTGGAACAGCCCCTGTCCACGGCTGACTGGGTGGGAGTGACGCCTTCACTTGCTCACCTTTAACTGTTAATCGGTTAAACAATTAAATGTGATGTTACAACCCTAGTTAATTTACACCATAGACATTACTTTCCTAGATGAATTATATAAATGTACAGATATTTTAATCTTTGAAAAAACTTTGCTTTTAAATACACTGGAACCCTACTCAGTTCCTGGATCTGCATAGGGATAACACCACCAAGCAATGTTCTCTCTAATTTTTTCCATCCATGTGTAGAATAAATTTTATTATACACACTGAGGCATATGTGAATGTGCACCACCAATAGAAACACATGCTGTCAGCTATTGCAAGCTGTGGGCATTCTGCTAATCAGCTGGGTTTCACCTGAATCTCTCCTGGGTGGCTGCCCAAGAGCACAGCTTATAGGGAACACTGCCACCAAGTCAAATAATCTATGTGCTGAGAGGCAAATAAGAGATATGTTTAGAGATGGTCCTAGTTATCTAGGCAATACACCCAACCTCTTAATGGAAGAAGATGATAGAATGGGAATGGAATCCACAATTTTGGAGAAGGTGCAATGATCCCTATGATCTCAGACAAAATATTATTGTCCTAGAAAGTGAGGATGGATATATACATAGCTAGGGCTCAACAAATAATGCAATCTACTCGCTCATGGCGAGTAGACTGCAACCTGGAAGAGCCGGGTTTGGGCGATCTGCGCATGTGCAGAATGATTTGCACATGTGCAGATCGCCGAATAGCGCCGGCTGGTGAGCAGGGATCACCACGGTTCGGCGAGCCCTGTATATAGGAATGGGAGTTTCATTAAATTGGGCTGGTTTTAGACTTGCAAACCAGATTAGGGATGTTAAGTAGCAGTTAACTGGCTAATCGAGTAGTCGATGGAATTTCTATTGACTACTCGATTAGTTGATAAGGGCTGTTGCAGTGCTCACTCCTGGCTCGCACTGAGTCTCAGCACAACTGAGCACAACCCCCCCACTGCCGCTCTACTATTGAAGGGACAGGGGAGCTGGCACGAGAGGACTATTCACTGAATTTCAGCCAGAGTCCTCTCGACCGTGTAGTTGACCAGTCGACTACTTGTTTACATCCTTAAACCAGATATTCACTTACTTATCTGAACCTAGTATAAGAGCATCACATTTCACATGAGCAAGATCCACAGCAAAGCCATGATGAACAAAATGCTCATGAACTGCCTCAGATATATTGCTGAAATTGATTAGTCTAGAAAAGATATTTTTACCACATGTTTTTATTAACACGAGGCTCTAAACGTAAAATACATGCAGGGAGACTGGTTTAATTTTTGACATTCCCAGGAAGCTGTTGGCCAACATCCCTTGAGCTAGATTCAGTACAGAAGTAGAGCGAGGGGAGTAAAGATAGTTTTTAGCAACTTCTACATTCTTTCAATCCTGGGATCAGCCACTGGCAGGAAGAAATGGATCCATACACTATATATGTTGTACTTATCTCATCACACAACAGGAAATGAGAAATGGAAGGGAATATATTGATCTATTTTATTTCTTGATGACACATGCTAATTATGTGTGAGAGTACTCTGGTTTCAGGCAAAGGTTCTCTCTCTTTTTCACATATTGCTTAACACAGGGCACAAAATCAGGAAAGAGATCTTGGGCTGTGTCCAGACTCCATGCCTCCGTCGACGGAGGCATGTAGATTAGCCAGCTCGGAAGAGGGAAATGAAGCCGCGATTAAAATAATCGCGGCTTCATTTAAATTTAAATGGCTGCCCCGATCTGCCGATCAGCTGTTTGTCGGCAGATCGGGAGAGTCTGGACGCGATGCCCCGACAAAGAAGCCTTTCTTCATCGACACAGGTAAGCCTCGTGAAACCAGGTTTACCTGTGTCGATGAAGAAAGGCTTCTTTGTCGGGGCATCGCGTCCAGACTCTCCCGATCTGCCGACAAACAGCTGATCGGCAGATCGGGGCAGCCATTTAAATTTAAATGAAGCCGCGATTATTTTAATCGCGGCTTCATTTCCCTCTTCTGAGCTGGCTAATCTACATGCCTCCGTCGACGGAGGCATGGAGTCTGGACACAGCCTTGGAGTTATCGTGGACAGTTCTCTGAAAACTTCCACACAGTGTGCAGCGGTGGTCAAAAAGGCAAATAGGATGCTAGGAATTATTAGGAAAGGGATAGAAAATAAGACCCAGAACATCTTATTGCCCCTGTATAAAACTATGGTACGCCCACATCTTGAATACTGTGTACAGATGTGGTCTCCTCACCTCAAAAAAGATATTTTGGCCTTGGAAAGGGTTCAGAAAAGGGCAACTAAAATGATTAGGGGTTTGGAACGGGTCCCATATGAGGAGAGGCTAAAGAGACTGGGACTTTTCAGTTTAGAAAAGAGGAGACTGAGGGGGGATATGATAGAGGTCTATAAAATCATGAGTGGTGTGGAGAGGGCTGATAAAGAAAAGTTATTTATTAGTTCCCATAATAGAAGAACTAGAGGACACCAAATGAAATTAATGGGTAGCAGGTTTAAAACTAATAAAAGGAAGTTCTTCTTCACACAGCGTGTTGTCAACCTGTGGAACTCCTTGCCAGAGGAGGCGGTGAAGGCTAGGACTATAATAGAGTTTAAAGAGAAGCTGGATAAATTCATGGAGGTTAGGTCCATAAAAGGCTATTAGCCAGGGGATAAAATGGTGTCCTTGGCCTCTGTTTGTCAGAGGCTGGAGAGGGATGGCAGGAGACAAATCGCTTGATCATTGTCTTCGGTCAACCCTCTCTGAGGTACCTGGTGCTGGCCACTGTCGGTAGACAGGATACTGGGCTAGATGGACCTTTGGTCTGACCCAGTACGGCCGTTCTTATGTTCTTATGTTCACTACATAAGTCTATACTAGGCATAATATTACATAAGTAGAGATGCACACATTGGCATTGGTACCAGTTAAATCAGGCCTGGGCAAAATATGGCCTGCGGGCCATATCTGGCCCAACAAACCATTAGATCTGGTCTACAGAGGCAGTGGGGAACCTCAGGCAGGCTCCCCTGCTTGCCCTGCACACTGCTCAGAAACGTGGCTGCGGGGCACTCTCTTTGTGAATCCGAAAGGGAGGGGGGAAGATTCCAATGCTGCTGTTGCCCCCGGCGCAATCCTACTGGCTGGTTCTGGCCAGAAACTGGCCAATGGGAGCTGCTTGTTTGAATAACAGGCAGCCACGAAGCACACACCCCTCCCCTCCTGCTCAGTTACTCAGCACAGGGCCGAGCAGGCAGAAACATTTTAAGCTCTGCAAGCCTTTAGCTCTGCAGGCAGGCAGGCAGGCTGGCTGGCTGGTTTGGCTGCTGGCTGGTAAGTTTCTGGCCAAAGCCTGCCCCTGGCATGCCTACCCTCTCTTCCCCAACCCTCTGCTTCTCCACTCCTGCCCTGCTATTCTATATTCATCCGTGCCCTCTACCAGATCTGGCACTCAAATCTCCTGCCCGAGACCACAATCCTCTCCTAACCTAGGTCAAATCCCAAAACCCTGCATCTCAGTACCCTGCATTAGGTCATAACTGCCTCCTTCACCTAAACTGCCTCCCAGACTCCAGTCTCCCTCCTGCACTCCAATCCCTAATCCCGAACTCCCTTCTGTACCCAACCTCCATCCCAGACCCTGCACCTCCCCCATTAATACCATAAAAGAGTGAGAACCTTGACAGCTTTCCAGAATCTTGCAGTGGCTCCCCCATCAAAAATTATTGCCCACACCCAAGTTAAATAAAGACCATAACTGCCAGTAGCAAAATAAGCTTTTGGAAAACCAATCCAGATGAGATTAGGGTGTCAATTGAGTGGTCCTTCAAAACACAGAAATATGCCTGTTTTTCCAAGGGCAAGTCAACATTATAGTGCTACAGTGGTACAGCTGCGCCATTGTAGCGTGACTGGTGAAGACGTGCTATGCCAATGGGACTCCCTCTCCTGTCAGCATAATTACTCCACCTCAGCAAGATGTGTAAACTAAGTAGTTGGCAGAATGTCTCCCACAGACATAGTGCCAGTATGGACAAAGTGACACTTGCATTTCCCACGGAGTGGGACAGCTTTTTCACACTCCTGAACAATGTAAGTTAGATTGACTTAACTAATAGCATAAACCTTCCCTCAGGTATTGTACTGCCTCCATTATCAGAGTCCTAAACACTTCACAATCTTTAATATATTGATCTAGGTAAGCTGGGTATAAAAGTACTATTATCCCCATTTTACAGATAGAGAACCAACATACAAAAGACGAGATTTTCAAAGGCAATTTAATGAAGATAGTAAAAACCATTCCAAAGAGTTAAGCACTGTCCATAAGTAGCGAAGGCGGCTCTCCTCCCGTAGGCGGGGGCTGTTCCGAACTCCTGCCAGCTGGGCCACCATGGGCAGGGGGTTACTTCTACTGGGGGGGGGAGACCCTCTGGTTAACCAGTTACCTAGTAAGCTTGTCGGTAAGGCATAGGCTAACTGCTGAACCATTAACAACCCTGGAAAACAGGCGCCTATTGGGATTTTCAAAAGTTCCTCACTGCCTATCTTCCACTGATTTCAATAGGAGTGGGACAGGAAATTGAGCCCAGCTCTCCTGCATAACCCTAACCATTAGGAAACCCTTCTTCTCTGCTACAGCTACTATGTCAAATAATTATTTGGTGAATAACAAATAAAGGCGAAAGATGAGTTCACATTGTATTCATTTCATATGAAGTGGCCACTTATGCACAAGAACCGCCATATTGGGTCAAATCAAAGGTCCGTCTAGCCCAGTATGCTGTCTTCTAAGAGTGGCCAACGCTAGAGGCACCAGAGGAAATGAACAGAACAGGAAATCCAGCCCTGTCCCCCATTTCCAGCTTCTGGCAAACAGAGGCTAGTGACACCATTCCTGTCTATCCTGGCTAATAGCCATTGATGAACCTAACCTCCATGGATTTATCTAGTTCTTTTTTTAACCCAGTTATAGTCTTGGGTTTCACAACATCCTCTGGCAAAGACTTCCAAAGACTGATTGTGCGTTGTGCGAAGAAATCCTTCCTTTTGTTTGTTTTAAACATGCTGCCTATTACAAACACTCATTAACCAGATATATTTGCAAGTATTCAGAAGTATGACCCTCCCCTCACATTTTATTGGTTAATTACCACACTAGTTCTGTGATTGGAGCAGGTGGACAATTTAACGATCCTCAACACAACATCCTTCCTCGCTGACTGCAGACAGATTACAATGGTGAACAGGAAGAGTTCCTGAGATAGGATATTTTTGAAGGTTGGAAATGTGTCCCCATTTTGTTTTTTTATCCTTTTGCTTGAACAAATCTTTATATCGCATCTTCAGAATGCTCCCTGGTATTTTAACACACTGCCTAATGATATCATTTTAAAGATGCTCAGATGATTTGGATGTACCACCATACACTGGGCTCCGGAACCCAAGTATCTCGCTCAGAATTCTAACTGACATGGGAGTTATAAATGCTGGTTGTCTCTCAGAAGCAGGTTGTCACACAGGAAGGCTTCCTCCTACCCAACATTTATTCTTGATTAGTCATGAGGAAGTTTAAACATCTAGGGCAAGATAAGGAAACTTTCAGCAATGAGACCATCAGTCGTTCATCTCTAGGTCACAAGTTCAACTCAGGCTCAGGTGAGTAGTCACCAAAAGTTACCATGTACAGGTGAATTTGGTGGTCTTAGTTTAGTTCCTACTGGGTGAATTTGCATATTAAAAAAATCCTTATAGCTGGGTGACACCAACAGGCAGAGCTGAACCTGGGACCTTTGTGTATGAGCTTCTACTGCATGAGTTAAAAGCTAGTCTGCTCTCAGCTAAGGCGGTAGAGCAGACTCATTATTTTCTTTGTAAGTGATCTCAATGCCACTACATGGGACAGCACACCACACCAAGAAGGTGAGTAGGTTACAGCTGCATCAGCGGGCACAAAGAGACGGGGACAGAATGAGCTTGGAGACAGATGAGACCTACTGAGTAAGGACTGGGGCAGGGCTACATTGTGAGGATAATTGAGTACTTCATTAACTAACACCTTTCATTAGTAATAAATTAATATCAATAATTATAACAGAAAACAAAACCAAAACAAAAGTCAGGGAGGATTTAAATATGATAGAGCCTTACTCTGTCATCCTTAATCTTGTCGAGTAGTCACACCAGGTGGGCTACTCAAGGAATAAGATATTACTCAATGTGGATGATAGGGGCAAAATTTGGCTCATAATTTTGGGCAATATGTATGTGCTTTGTATATTTTTGCTTTTATAATCATTTTTAAGAATTAATAATTAAAGGTGAAATTAACAGCAATTAAAGATTTCACTGCTCTTACTTTTAAAGCGTGACTCAACCAACAGTTATGAGGTTAGCAAAGAGATCAAAAAAGGATAAATGTTCATCACGCCAAGTTGGCAGTGTGCCCTGCTTTAGAAAAGGCCTTACATTTTCCCCGGGAATCGCCATATCATCCAAAATAGCTTATTGCCAGGACCTGGGAAACTAAAACACAGACCTAAAAAGGTTATATAAAAATATCATTTTGTTTTAAAAACATATATTTGCAAATGTTCAAGTCACAGTAATTACAGCTGCTTGAAAAAAATACACAATTTTCATGCTACAAGTAAAATTTGGTGTGGTTATGCTTTAGCACTCAACAAGTAAAAGCTTGTAAATGAAAAGTTGAAACATAAAGGAATGGCAAGCATCACGTAAGAAATCAGAACCTTCTTAGGAAAAAATAGGAATTCACTCTTGAGCAAAAGTCACAGAAAAGTTGCAGTGATTGTAAAGTGCTTGCAAGTAAGACTTTCCACTGCGTGCTTATTTTGAAAGTTCTTATTTAAGCAGATCTTGGTTAAAAAAAAGGAAAACCTAATCCAACTGCCATGCTTCACTCTCAACAGTTGGAAACTGTCAAAATATTTTATAGCTCAATTATAATTGCCATCCAAGTCTAAGCTTGCAGTAAGTGGGCGTTAGCCAGCTCTTAGGCGATACGAAGGCAATACCCAGCAGTGACTTTTCTGTGTTTCGGTTTACATATGTTAAACTCCTGAAAAACCCCAAGGGTTTACTTTATAAAATTTTGAATGAAGTACATTTACGAACATCAATACAGAGATACAGTATGGTAATGATTTCAACATTTTCAATACAACCGGTGCTTTCTGAATTACAGACTTTGACTAGAGGATGTTTTAGCCAGTTTAAATTTTCCAAAAAATACTGTAACAGATTAATATAAAAATCAACTATGACTAACAATAAATAAATACTGAGAGTTTTGTCCAAACTCAAGATGTATGGAACAATGATTTTGAGTTTAAGAGATGTTGCACTGGGCAAGAAGTACAGATTTCTGACTTCAGCTAATAACAATTGCAAACAGCCAAAAAGTGAAATTAAAAATTCCAGTACTGTATAGGGATGTTAACAACTTTTTAATAAGTGCTTTTAATATGCATAATTATAGCTTAGAAGAGAATTCTCTACAATGTGCTAGGTTTTCTTTTATAGACAATATTCCATGGAAAACTGTCTTTTTACGACAGAACATAAGAACGGCCATACTGGGTCAAATCAAAGGTCCATCTAGCCTAGTATCCTGTCTTCCAACAGTGGCCAAAGCCAGATGACCCAGAGGGAGTGAACAGAACAGGTAATCATCAAAGGGACATCTACACAGCAGTGTTATTTCAGAGTAACTGACGTTATTGCATTTCCACTACAAGCCTTTATTTTGAAATAATGTTGAGCTGGAGGACTTCTTACTTCGACTCATGGTAACCCTCATTTCATGATGAGTAAGGGAAGTCAAAGGAAGAGTGTTGTGCTTCCTGCAGTGTAGACAGAGCCAACAGCCAAATTAAGCGATTTTGACTTAAGCTACGCAATGACGGAGCTGAAGTTGCGTGGCTTAATTTGAGTTTAGCCCTGCTGTGTAGACGTACCCCAAGTGATCCCTCTCCTGTCGTCCATTTCCAGACTCTGACAAACAGAGGCTAGGGACACCATTCCTACCTGACTCATCTGAGTACGTCCACTGGAAAGTTTGGGCTCCCCATTTTGGAGGCTCTCTGCGGCAGCCGTCCCAAACAGTCCTATAGATGGGACAGCTCTGCACATATTTCCCTCAGGGCTCAAGGGACATAGCCAGAAGCCACTTTAGTCCTGCTGCACAGCTGGCAGTAGTAGTAGATGCCCCTGGGCAGGTTTAAATCACCTGGGGTCAACAGGTAGGGCTGGGAGACACCCGTCCACTTGAGCCCTGCCAGATGGGAATGCCTGATGGTGCACTAGGAGGGTTTGAGGACTGGCGCTGGCCCTAAGCCAAACTGAGTTTGAGACCCCAGCTGTAGTTATGAGACATCTATGATAGGCAGGAAACCATCACTGATGCAGGACAGCAAAAGGATCTTATGCTTGAAAAAGACTGCTTCTAACATTACACTAGATAACATTATTTTATGAAAAAATTAGTAACCAATTATTAAAAATTACCTGTAGGTTCCAAAGACTGTTTTTCCACAGTATACTGTGAAAGCCTGACAGAGGATACTAATGAGAACAGATCCCAAAACACTGCCTGAATACACCTATCTTTTGCACCTGAGTAGTGGAGTTTTAAGAAGGAATTTACCTACAATTGCAAGAAAGTGCAAAGACTACTATAATATAAACTCTAGTGAGCAGAAAGATGGTTTGACTAAATACAGTATATTTGTTGATTTCAGTCAATGGTTTGGTTTGTCAAAGAGCATATAGGTTGTTTTCTAAGTGCATATAAACATTAAAAGAACTTTTGCAACACTTGTCAGTTAATCCCCAATCTGGCAGCACACACTGTTATTATGTTTTATACTATATTGCATTTTAACTTTACAGTGCCCAAAGCCTGAAGGCCTTTAAGAGCCTTAGCAAAAGAAAAGAAAAAAAGAACCCACAATGCACAAAATGAACCACAGATCTGAGCAGAGACAATAACCCCTTCGCTATTGTAACAAACAATTTTGCATTAACAAAATTAAAAACTGAAAAGGAAAACACAAAAGGCTTGACAAAGTTCTTTCCCCTACACTGAGAAATTTGCAATTGCTATTTAAATACTACGGGACAAATTCTGATGCACTTTTAAATATAATCAGGTCCACACTGATGCTGAAAACACACTAATATGCCACATCCGTATTTTGTTTGATTAAAGCTAGCTCCTGTCCCATACACTATATACAGATTATTCTTGCCAAAAGCAGGATCAAAAGATATAGAATTGATAAAGTCTGTTCATGAGGTACATGCCCAAATTTATGTACCACATCTCCTTTGGTTCTTCTCAGCACCCTTCCCGCTGTTTTGGACCAGAATTTGGCCCAATATTTATTTGATTTCTCTGGTGCTTATCAAAAGTGAGAAATTTGCTGGTACAAAATTTTCATTGGAAGTTATTAATATTCTGAACATATCACAAGACCTCTCCACTTATGGACACCCCCCACGAAACTCTTAAATGCTTATGAGAAAAATTGGGCTTTGAAATATGTCCAGGAATTTAATTATGCTATGTCCTGGCAGCCTAAGTATGGAAGTGAATTCTAGAGACTCAAACCCCTCCTGGGGAAAATCTTGCTGGCACCTCCTTTTCATTCATATCTGATTATTCATTTGAAAATATTGTAAATCATGTTAATATAGCTAAACAAGCACAGCAGACAGATATTTGAGCAAGGATTTCCTGCTAAAGAAAAATCAAACAAACTAATTTTGCTAAAAGCCTGACATTCTTGCTCTAAAAGAAAGTAAATATGATTAAACTGCATTTAATGTGAAACAAATGTCTATCCCTCGAAAGTAGCATTTTCTTGTGGCTTTTATTACAACAATGATAATATTTGATTAGCATTTTAATTGTGTGGAAAGGGTTATGGCTTCAGTTAAAATGATCAGAGCATTAAAACAATATTTGGTTTGCTGTAAAAAAAGCATGTTGATTGGGTTTTGGTCCTCACACCTGTGTCTCAGAACAAAAGATAACATTAGACTGTTACTCATGCTTTTTGCTCAGTCACTGAAAAAAATCAGCACACGCTATGCTGATAGAACAAGTGGTATTTGAGTCCTTTAAAATTCAATAGTTCCTCCTCCCTGATCTACAGAGGGGAGAGGGAGCTAATAAAGAAAAGCTTCTAGCCACTTTTATCTATCTTCTTAGAGACCTAAAAACATAATGGCAGTTTTTTCACAAGTAACCATATTTTAATTGTTATCCCTGAGTAAATACGCAGAACTTAAGTACTCTAGGACATAAAGTACTTTAGTTAATTGTAAACTGTTAAGTCAGCTGGTAACTATTGGGCTATTGGGTTTTTAGTCTTGCACTCACATAATCAAGGAGCCTGGGTACAATAAAAACCCCATGTTTCATTTATAGTAAAAATTACTCTCATCATGCTTCAGAAGAGAAAAATACAAGGAAAGTAATAGAAAAGTTGAAGGGGGATTTATAAATACGAGGCTATATTTAACAAAACAAACTCCTTAAACTCCTTGAGGGAAATGTTTTTAGGGACTGTTTAAAGATGAGAAAGGAGAGAGTTAGATGGGTGCCAAAGGGTCCCTAATTACACTAAAAGCAGGAGGCAGAGTGCATTGAGAAGTGTTATCCTGGTGCCTTGGACTCTATAAATGCACTCCTGCAGTGTCAGAGTCAGGTGAACTTGGCTGGACTGACAGGGTAAGGGTGCTATGGTTCCTTTAAGAGGTTCCCTCTCCTCGGGGAAGCTCAGCTCCCTGGTGATTTGGGAAGCTGGGAAGAGGCATAGTTTTCATTGCCTGGCTAGTCAGCATGGGCAGCCAAAATCCACTGGATTCCCATGCTCTCAAGCCTCTTTCTCCTTGGCGGGGGTGCTGTACGTTCCCAGAACAATAGGTCCCATCCTTCTACTTTAGGGATTAGTGTAAGACTAGAGTTGGGGTTCTGCTGTGGGCATTGGGCGAGGTGCCTTTTTGGGGTTGCAAAGTGGATTTTTCTGCCTTCCCCACAGGAGCCTGGGGAGCCAGTGGGTAGATGAGCAGGTAAGGTTTGACTTGTTACAACTTGGAAGGTGTGCAGTGCAGGTATGAAACCAGAACTGAAAGAGGATTTGGAGGAAGATTTCCTCTAAAGAAGCTGGGAAATGGGACTGTGGTTCCTAATATCTGGTAGAGGGAAGAGACAACTCCTTCTTCCTCACAAAGACAACAAAAGGCTAGAACCAGCTATGGAGGGGGTGGTGGATCAATGCTGGTCCACCAAGTGATGGACCAGAGTATAGAATGAAGGATGACTTGCACTGTTAAGTTATTGTCGGAGAGCTCCAAGACAAGTTTTATTAATAACATTGTAGCCTAATTCAACCCCCACACCTTGCATCTTGTCTTTCTTCCTGTGTCTTCAGGATAATGGATAAACATGCTCAGCTCCAACTGAAGCTCAGCATCTTGCAGAACTGGGCTCCATGTACTTATTTATGAACTATTAGTGTATAAACCCATGAATGCGGGTGTTCCATTTAACATTCTTCTATCACTTGCATTTTATTTTAATGTGTTAGCACCTCACTGCAGAATATTGTACCATGTCTGGGATTCAAATTGAGACAGTTCATTTCCACTTCTGCAGGGACCTTCCTATACTCCACACCTGATTAAATGATACCGCAACACTGATGTTATGATTTAAACCATTTACAAGATTTCACCCCAGAAATAAGAAGAAATACAAGCTGTAACCATATTTTTTTTTAACCAGCCAGCATAAATGAATGCGTGATTTTGTACTGAATGAGGGGGGAAAAGACAGGAATGTAGATCTGACCTTACTCATGTTCTGATACTATAAAGAAAAAAGTGGCAAGTCTTGATGGGCAGAACCCAGATACTTTTTTGGTTTTGGAAAATCTCAGTTAGCTACTGACAGATGGTTCTGATTCAATTTTTTGTGAAACCTCAAATTACTAAAATGATGAGTTCAGATTCTAATTTGACTCTTCTCCGTGATTTTAGAGGAAAATAGCAGTTTTAAAAGGTCACAGCATAGCTCCTTCAACTATTTGCAGAGCTGTTAAAATAAATATTTAAACTACTATTCTTAAATTTGAAACAAAAAAACACCAATTATTTAAAAAGAAAACCAAGAAGATGTTCTTGCCTTTGCCTACACATTCATGTCACTTGAGTCTAAAAAATGATGTTCACAATGGGTCTGATACAAAGCCCACTGAACTCAGTGGCCGTCTTTTCCTTGGCTTCATCAGGTGCTGAATCAGCTCCCATATGAATGCAAGAAGTAAGGTCTATTGTATCATAGACATTTTTATCAATTAATGGACGCACACAATCTAGGCAAACAATTAGGCACACATTCTTGTGCTCAGTGCCCATGTCTCTCCATGACAGAGTGCAGGTATCAGAGTGGGTGATCCTGCACCCTGATCACTTAGGGTATGTCTACACTACAGCACTAATTCGAACTAACTTAATTCGAATTAGTTAATTCGAACTAAGCTAATTCGAACAAGTGCATCTAGACCTAAAAACTAGTTCGAATTAGCATTTTGCTAATTTGAACTAGCATGTCCACATTGAGTGGACCCTGAACCGAGGTTAGGGATGGCCGGAAGCAGTGCTGGCAGGGCATAAGATTAGGATTTAGAGCATGGAGCTGCTGTCTCAGGGTAGCCGAGGGCTGTGCTTAAAGGGACCCGACCCCCACCCCGGACAGACAGTTCTCAGGGGTTCCCTGCTTGCAAAGCAGTCCTGGCTTGGAGTGCCCTGAGTGCCCACACTGGGCACATCACAGCACTCGGCCATCAGCCCGGCTGCACTTGCCGCAGGCTGCCATCCAGGGGGGTGTCAATTGGGGGGCTGCAGGAGAGCTTCCACCCCGAAGAGCCCGCAGAGCCATCCCAGTCCTCCCCATCGGGGGCTCGTACCCCATTCCTCCCTCACCTCCTTCCACTTACCCCTCCCTAGCCCCCCTTCCTGATGTACAAAATAAAGGACACGTGTGTTCAAAAATAGAAACTCTCTTTATTGAACAAAACTGGCGGCGGGGGGGGATTAACCTCTGGGGAGACTGGGAAAAGGAGGTGGGAGAGGGGAAGAGAGAGGGTGGGAGAGGGGAGGGCAACTAAAATGATCAGGGGTTTGGAACAGGTCCCATATGAAGAGAGGCTAAAGAGACTGGGGGTATGTCTACACTACCTCCCTAGTTCGAACTAGAGGGGGTAATGTAGTCATACGGAGTTGCAAATGAAGCCCGGGATTTGAATTTCCCTGGCTTCATTTGCATAAAGCCGGCTGGTGCCATTTTTAAATGCCGGCTAGGTCGGACCCCATGCTGCGCGGCTACACGCGGCACGGACTAGCTAGTTCGGATTAGGCTATAAAAGCACGAGTGGTCCACGATCTCCGCACTAGACCAGGTGGGCGCCCGCCTCTTGTGGACCCGGGCAGGCTCCCGGGAGACGCCAGCCTGGTCCTGGGAAGAGGCGGAGGGCTGGGTGGCAGCGGGTGGCTGGTTTGTGCCATGCCAGGTGCAGGGTCTGCTGGCTGGGTGCTGGCAGGCTTGCACCTGGCACGGGCACCGTAGCCAGACCGTGCCCCTTTAAGGGCTCCGGGGCTGGGAGGGGGGCAGACAAGTTTCCTTGGTGGTGCCCAGAGTGGCCACCAGGGAAAGCTGGGGAGAGCTAGCCTCCCACTAGTTCGAATTAAGTGGCTACACAGCCCTTAATTCGAACTACTTAATTCGAACTAGGTGTTAGTCCTCGTGGAATGAGGTTTACCTAGTTCGAATTAAGCGCTCCACTAGTTCGAATTAAGTTTGAACTAGCTGTTTGCCTGTGTAGCACCTATTAAAGTTAATTCAAACTAATGTCTGTTAGTTCGAATTAACTTTGTAGTGTAGACATACCCTTAGAGGCTAATTAGTGCCCCAGGAGTAGGTGATTGGGCTAAAGAAGTTGGCTCCATCAGTCCAGGGCTGATAAAAGAGGGATAGGAAGGATGTGCAAGAAGAAGAGGAGAGGTACAGGGCTAGCTGGAGTTAATCATATAAAGGGCTCGGAGAGGGGGACCTTTGTTCCCTGCAGGTCCTGCTGAGAGGACCTAAACCTTGGCAAACATTATAAATAGGTGAGAGCACAAGGGACTGTGGTGATATTGGTAAAGGGGACTTGAAATAAAGTTTCACTGAGAACACAACTGAAGAACTCTATGCAGTGTCTGAAGGGAACAAGACAGGGACAAAGTAGGGCCCCTGTTACTCTCTCCCTAATCGCTAGCCCAAGTGAAAATAAAATCTGTAATTTACAGCTAAATGTGTTACTCTTTCCAGTGCATTATGTCTGACACCTGTTCAAAGAATCTGTATACTGAGATACGGGGAACCAGGGAGGGGTTTGTTTTGGAGGGAGAAAATTGTTTGGCATCATTATCTTGGCATTTGATAGACCCCAAACATGGGGGAAGTAGAACAGACTTTGCTGGGGGATCGCCTACTGTGAACATCCCATGAATCCAAGCAGTCTCTGTGTACTGTGGGTATGTCTGCCACTGTCCATCTTCCAGGGTTCGAAATAGAGGGTCTAGTGAAGACACACTAATTTGAACTGAGAGGGGCACTTTGATCAATGCTGGTAGCCCTGTGTAGGGATGTTAAATATTGGTTAATTGAATAGTCGATTAACCTCATGAATTCTTATTAGTTACTCAACTATTCTATAGTCTCCGGGGGTGGGGCTGGCAGCCAGTTGTGCTCTGGCCCCACTCTCGAGGAGCTCCCTGCTACTCCACACTGCTGCCTTTGTATCAGAGGCAGCAGTGCAGGGTTCCAGGCAGGAGCTGGTCTGTGAGGGGAGCCAGTTTAAAAACCAGGCCCTGTCCGAGAGGAGGGTGAGTTGAGCTCCTAGACCTGGGGTAAGCTGGAACTGAGATGGGCTGCTGGCCAGCCTGCTAAAAATTTTACTGGAGGGGGAAATGTGTGTAATCTATAGCATTAACTGATAAGCTTTTACTTATCAGTTAATCGATTAATCAACTACAGTATTACATTCCTAGTCCTGTTTCCACGAGGAGTAAGGGAAGTTGAAGGGAGAGTGTTCTCTCTTCGACTTCCTGCAGTGTGGACAGCACCAAAAGTTAAGGTACTTCCACTTCAGCTATGCAATTAACATTGCGAAGTTGAGTATCTTAATTTGACTTTATCTTGTAGTGCGGACATACCCTTAGTTACCCACTCAGTGGTAAAATACTCTGTAAAATGTACAGTGTGCTTTAGGGCTTGCATTGTTTCCTTATATAGCATGCTTTGTTATCCACATGATCATCTTTTAAGTACATGAGTAGCCCCACTGAAGTCAACTGGACCACTCATGCTTAAGGCTCCCTACTAGAATTTTTTTGTGTTGTAGCTGCAGCAGAGATATCATGTGGTAATGAATGGAGAGAAGTTGGTCTGCATAATCACAGGGGTGATGAGGGCCAGGAGACTTTTTTACTAGTAAGACCATGTCTTCACTACCGGGAGGATTGATGCTACGGCGGATCCACTAAAGATCCACTAAATCAAACGCTGAGGATGCTCCTGTTGACGCTGTTATTCCTCAATTCGCAAGGAGTAAGGGAAGCCAAAAGGAGCGTGTGCTCCCGTCAACTTCCTGCTGTGGAGATGGCACCAAAGGTCAAATTAAGGTACATCAACTCCAGCTATGCAATTAACGTAGCTGGAATTGTGTACAGGCAGTCCCCGGGTTACGTGCAAGATAGGGACTGTAGGTTTGTTCTTAAGTTGAATTTGTATGTAAGTCGGAACTGGTACATATTGTAGGGGAAACTCTAGCCAAACATTTCTCCAGAGCTAAGTTTTATTCTCCCACACCTCACTTCCCTCAGTCCTTTATTCTCAAGCTGAGGTGTCTGCTGAGAAAAGCCACTCCGCGTCTCCCTGGTCTGCTGGGGAGGGGCGCTAACTTCGCGTCTCCCTAGTCTGCTGGGGGGAAGCAGCTAGTGCGGGGTTGCCTCACCCCGTTTGTAAGTAGGGATCCGATGTAAGTCGGATCCATGTAACCCGGGGACTGCCTGTATTTGAATTCGACCTTCCAGGTAAGTATAGACAAGGCTGAAGATATGGTCTGCAACATGAAAACAACTGAAAGCTCTGGTCTACTGTACAAATATGACACTCTCATACATTTATTTCAGATGGTCACCAATTATTAGCAGGAAGTTTGTTTTAATCAAAAATACAGTGGCTAAATATGATATAATTATCAGTACACAATTAGTACAGTTTTTCTTTTTCTTAATATTTTCCACACTTTTCAGGTCTCTTTTTAAAAACATGCTGTCATTTGTTTTGTTAATGGTTTCCTTATCTCATTTTCTTTATACATTACAAACACTAAACATGAGAGAGGCTTTGTTTTGTGTTTTTATGCATTTTATTTGCATTTGTATTTGTTAACCCATTCATATAATATAAACTATATGATCTATTAAATTTGTCACATTATTGTTTTGCTTATACCAAGCAGAAGTTAGTCTGATTTCAGATATTATGGTGTTCATGTAGGCCCTGGTCTCACAACCTTTTGTAAACAATGGAAGGACTACTTTCACTTCTATTGGCATTGGATTAGGCTCTTAACTTTCAGTGTGGGCTCTTACCACATTAATTCAATGAAGTTTATTGACATTTTTTATACCATTAATAACTTGTTTGCTTTAATTCTTTTGAATTGTCCTATAAATACTCCAGATATCATCTCCAAAGACCCTCCTACTTACACAGTTGAAGGACACAATCATGCATGCTTTTTAAAGATGATTTATCCAAATTGCACATTAACTATTTTAAAAATGTGTGTGTTATTCATCACTACAGACTATGATGGATCATTTAGGGGATTAACACAATCATCTACTAAACCGAAATGCTGCTAATTAATTAATGGTGATGCTCAGAATGAATTCAAGAAACAATCAAATGCCCACATTTATAAATTATGAAAATAATTTACTCAATACATCAATATAATATTGTGCAAATTCCATTTTTATGGATTAAAATGAATTTATATTATCAAATACATGAGTGCCTTTAGTATAAAACTGCTTACAAATCTTAGATAACACACATTAATGAAGTCTCACTGTATATATATGAAATATTTGTTACTCAGTACTGTCTGCCACTATTTTTACAGAGTGCTTACCTTGGCTCAGTTTTGGGGGTTAATCTATATGTTTTCTACCGTCGAAATCAAATTGTATTTTTTAAGTACTACAAATAAGCAAGATTTGGAGAAATGTTAACTTCAAATCCAGGAAAAATGCCATTATTTCTATATCCTCTCCTTTTCCTTAATATTTAACCATATAGATTTTAAAAAAATGAAGAAAAACTACAGATCGTATACCTTTTATATACAAAACTGGGGTAAGTAATTTCTTTCACAGACAGAGTGTGTATATATATAGCTTCTGAAAGGTTAGAATAATAAAAAGGATGCAGTAGATAAAAAATATAGGCTGTTTGATTCCAATAAAATCTGGAGTCAATCAGGCAATTTAAATTGGTTTTCATGTATTTTCTTTTCTCTTATACAATTTTTTTTTTAAATTGTTGTCTTCCCCCACCTTTCTGTCACCATAGACACTCCCTTTAGGCAACTGTGCATCAACAATCCTCCCACGTTCAAAGTCGGCTACATCTGTTGCTCTTTCCCATTGTTGAAAATTCCTGCCTTAATCCTATTTGACTTTATTCATGCAAAGGTCATCCTGAATTCAACAAATGGAGGAGCGATAGCAAGCACACTGTTGAACATGGCTAAAAAATGCTGTTGTAGAACATGCAGCTAGTGTGCCGGCACTATCTCAGAAGTACTTGGTTTATTATGCAGGCTTCTAGCCCTCAGAGCTGCATTGCTATATGAATTAGTAGCATATTTCCTCTAGCATCTCAGTCATAGAACAATTTCTAACTGCTTTGATTCCTAGCATTTATAAAAAAGGCTTGGATGTAACTCATACTTGCTGGTGGATGTGTTTCTCCCACTATTTTATCTCCACTGGAGTTTAGCATCTGACAGGTATGCCTCTCTGGGTTCTCCTCCCTCCCCACCCCTAAAGCTTAGCAGACCTCACACATTCACCATCCATTATTAACGAATCTTGCTAAAAATAACAATAGCCATTAGCTTTAAACAAGTTTTGCAAACTTCACTGTAACACGTCATTTACTAAGCAGGTTGGCAATTCTTGCTCAGACGAACTGCCTAATGCCGGGTTTTTAACACACACTCCTTTCCTTAAATAAACATGCGCTAGCTCATAACTAAGATTTACTGCCAGGGATAAACAGCTGACAGCCAAGGAAACATTAATAGGAACATTAAATTAATAATCAAAACAAAAGTTAGCTATCAGACTGATTTATGAAGTTCAGATAACTTTCTAAAATACGTCCATAACTCATCATGACAGAAGCCAGAGAGCATTATTCACACAAGCTTATTTCCAAGCCTAAAGGTGCCTGCCAACCAATATGAGCCAAGCCCAACCTTCAGGCAATTGACGAAAACAGTGTTGTTACACTAGTTTCTTACTAAGAGCAACTATTAAATGTTTTGCTGCTGGTTTAGAACATCTTTGAATATCGTGCAGAAAGGTAACATGCTAAAAAACAAAACCTGATAATATTAACAAGGTAAATGTTTTGAGAAGATGAACACACCGAAATTCATTTAACTGCACATTAGCTGTAAAAGAATACCAGAACAACTAAGATTTTACAATTTAACAGTCAGTGGGTTCTGCACTTTATTGGTGTGGTTGATTTGAGAAGAGAAATAATAATGCCAAACAGTGCTAGAGCAAATGATTTTCTTTGTTTTTATTTACCTTTCTTAGTAGCTCAGTGAACAGTCGCTCTGATTTCTTTACTCTTTTTTCAAAACAAAGCATAGCAAACTAAACAAAAGTAATAATTTGTGAACTCATGCATGTGAATCAAAGCCCTCCTACACACTATGAAAAGGTTAAAAAAAATGGCAAAAACTCTCACATCCTTATATACATACAAAAGGAGCCACCTACTGGCCTGTCATACAATCACTTTTTTCCCCTCTTTTCCTTCTGAATGACAAGCCATTCAACAACATCAGGAACAGAGTCAAATAAAACCAAAGTAATAAGATACAAGGGCTGTACCAGGTAGAAGGATTTTTCAGATTATGTATGGAAGTTTCCCAAATGTTATTGTAAGATAACTAGTGCTGCTTTTTGCAGGATCTCTGCATGCATGTCTGTATTTAAGAGATCAATTCAATATTGTTTATATTTAACCGTGCATGTATTCTATTTCAAAATAAAACTGGGCTTATGTAGTGAAAATGTTGATACTTGAATCTCAAGAAATTCTGATGTAATACTCCTAGAATTCCTTAAACTCCCTCCTCTGCACTCATCAACAAGGACTAATTTAAAGTCCCCGAACATGAACTAGAATCTTTCCTTTGGCTTCAGTAGGCTTTGGATCAGTTTACATAAAATGGTACATACTCAGAGTCAGTATGTTGTCAGAATGCGCTGGTGGACAAGTTGGAAAATGTAAGGATAGTTAGCACTTTAAATTTGTTAAATATAAATAACATCACCATACATATTTACAAAAACATACTCAAAAATCCCAAAATTAATTGTAAAGTGTTGGTTCAGACTTACAGAATAAAATATAAATATTTATTTTTTGGTTACACTTTGTATAGCTGTATTTCTGATGGAATTTCAAACATACCTAAGCTGAAATTACATTCCGCTCCCCTTTGTTGTGCATAGGCCTGCATATCTGTTATCTGCCTGGCTTATACCCTCTGGCCCAGAGGTGGCCGCTTTTCCTTGGTGCTATATATTGTTTGTAAAGCACTCAGGGAAGTTTTGAGATAATTGCTATGTAAACACATTATCAAAACAGATAAAAGGTGTGTTTTTTCCATAAGAAGAAAAGTGAATTTTTGACTAAGATGACAAATTCTATAAATACAATTGTTTGTAAATCTGAATTTATATACAACCGTTTAGGTGCAGTAAAATATTTTAAAATCATTGAAGGTTTCTCTGTATACACATTTTGCTTTTATATGTCAAAAAAGCCTTTAAAAGCTCAATCCCTTTGTGCACTGAAGTCCGTGGGAGTATTTCCATTCATTTCAATATGAGTTGGATTGTGCTGGCAGTGCTGTCATACCCTGAAGAGTAACTAAGAAAATAGCATTATGGGGCTTCAGGTTTCTCATCCTTCAAATTATTCTACATCAGACAGGCTCAGTTTGCAAGTAAAAAGATAATTTTTCTAGGGTAGAGCCCACCAGATTCTGCCTGATATCTGAAAGTAAAGCTCATGTATTGTTACGAGTAATGAAAATTCTGCAGCAAACACAGGAAGGGAGCCAACAAACACATATGCAAGTAGTGCTTACCCTCTTGTGAATAGATTTACTAAAGCCAATACATCTACTCCAATGAGAAAGGGTGATAACTTGGGGTTGGAAGAACCGGGTCCTTAATCTGTTTTTGACGCATGAACTAGAAACTTACCCTCTCACAGATGCACTTGTTTTTAGTAATCACTAAATGTAAAGCAAAATTGGGACTGTAGGGAAACGGAAAGTAGCCCAGTGCTGCACTTTTCCACCAAGAGGCAGGTGGAAATGGGGGAAGCACAGGTGGACCCAGCAATGGCCTGGGCCGGAGCCAGGCTAAAAGGCTGGTGCCACGTGATGAGATGCACCCCCTTCTGGAATGGAACATGCCTATCATCAGTCCAGCCCACTGGTAGGCCTGGCTCAGGCTGCTAACCTCCGCATAAGCAGCCATGGCCTCAGAAGGGAGGTGGGATGCTTGCTTCTCCCCACTGTTGGAAACATTGTAGCCATAGGGGATAGGAGGGGTAATGGGAGGGCGGGAAGAGGCCACTGTGCCTATCCTATGACATTAAAGCACTTATAACACTGCTGTGATTAATTTTGTAAATGCAGGGGCTTGGTAATAACAGGAGTAGAAAGCAGTAAAAGTTGAGTGACAGAGTAGTAAGCAGGTAACAATTAGAATAAATACAGGGAACCGATGTGTTAAGAAAGTTCAACTTCTTTGCATGTAAATCACAACTGTGTAATTTTAAATATATATTCTATGTTAAAAGAACATTACCTCGACCTTGAATATTAACACGACCTTCTCGTTAACAAGCTAGTGAAATACAACCTAAGTGGAACGATGTTTTAAGTGGGTGCATAACTGGTTGGATAACCTTTCCCAGGGAGCAGTCATCAATGGTTTACAGTCATGCTTGAATAGGTAAAAAATGGTAAAAATCATTTAATATGGTAAATGTGTAACTGCTAAAATGGGCTACTGTTGCTCAAAAAACGACACAACAATTTTTAGTGTAGACAGACCTTAAAAGGCCTCAGTTTCCTTGGGAAGAGCAGAAAGCAGCAGATGAAGCAGTCCATCAATTTTTCCACTATGCACACATGGACACCAATATTGAGACCACTGAGTAGGAACAGCATTAAGTGAACGTATGTATCCCCAGCAATTCCCCTATGACAAGCAACATAATGAGCAAGTCCTCCACCTCCAGCCTTTCAGGGGATGCCTATAAAGGCCCTAGCTTCCCCAGGAGGAAGAAAGTCTGGCTTGAAGCAGCAAGTGGATTGGCAGGGTATTCAGTAAGACTCTAACAAGATCAATTGGGAATGCTCAAAAAATCAGGGCTTATAAACATGCAATAAAAACGCAGCTGAGCTTGAATTAATATAAACAGACAAAGGTGGCAGGAAAACTAACTGGACAAAACATGCCATGGGAAAACAATTGAAAAAAATGTGTGTGTTGCTCCGATTCCTCCTACCCAGTTTGCTTGCATATGCCCAGTTAGACTGCCAACTGACCAGGGCAGGAGCCTGTGGCACAGTTCTGTAAAAGAGCTAGTGCGCTTTTACAATCTACAGAGTATGCAAGTGCCTTTTTGACAGTCACTTTTAGACTGTTAAATTAATGTAGATTGCCTATCTCCTAGAACTAGAAGGAACCTTGAAAGGTCATCAAGCCCAGTCCCCTGCCTTCACAGCAGGACCAAGTACCACCCCTGACAAATTTTTACTCCAAATCCCTAAACGGCCTTTGCAAGGATTGAACTCACAACCCTGGGTTTAGCAGGCCAATACTCAAACCATTGAGCTATCCCATCCCCTCAATATCAGGAAATTATGACAGTAATAGTTGTGTATTTATATAAACATTTGTAGTTAAACACAGAATACAAAACATGCGAAACCATTTACTGCTGTGGGTAATGTTTTACTGAGCTGCGTTGTAAGTCCTTTTTATGTAAATTTAAATACATTATTTCTTACTGGCATGCCCCATTGTTCAGTATCATAATCTTTTAATGAACTATCCAACCTCTTATCAACACATCTTCAACAGACGCAGCAGAGTTAAGAGGAAAATGGAATTCTTCCTTGAATGTCCTAACTTTTGTGGTTTGTAAGATCATACATGCTAAGGATGCAATCTTTACTCTATAAGACCCTATAGTAGCTCATATTTGGATACTTTTGGGTTCAAAATTCTTATTCTGACAAAAATTCCATTTGTTTTTCACTCTTTGGATTCAATGGGACTTTTTGAAGACCACAGACTGGGCCTTTTCTGTAATTTTTATAGCAAATATAAATATGTTTGTAAAGGAACAACATTCTTTATTACTGGAAAGACTAAACCCTTTTTCAGTCATTTAACCCATTTTTAAATAACCAAAGACATTTTAATGATATAACTAACTAGGGGGTACAGCCTCCTGCTTGCTACACTTACCAACCTCCTCTCTCTGGGGACAGGGTGCAAGAGCAGGGGAGGGTGCAGGAGCAGGCTGGGGGTAGGTGTCTGGCCAGAGGGAAAGGGGCAGGAGGAAGCTGGAGGTGAGAGGTCATGGTGGAAAGGGTGAGTGAGAGGACTGGGAGTGCAGGGTCTCAGGTGGGGGGGTATGAGTGAACAGGCGGGGATGTGAGGTCTTGGCCAAGGGTGTGTGTGACAGGGTTGAGGGTGCGGGGAGGGAGACGGGGTGGCTACCAGCCTCCCCCTTAAGAGGGAGGAGGCCGCATGGCTCCCAACCTGTGGCACTGGGAGGGGATGGGGGGAGGAGAAAGGGAGGAGGCAGGGCAGCTAAGGGCAAAGGGGGTGGCAGGACTCAGAGCGATGTGATGGGGTCACTGTCATCGCACAGGAAAACTTTTTTTTATATACAGAGAGAAAAAATGAAGATGTGTTAATGTGACAGTATTTCAATTTAGAATGATTTACTGTTTAACAACGAGCAATCCTGTGGCACCTTGGAGACTAACAAATACATTATATCATGAGCTGTCATGAAGAAAGCCTAGAAAATGATCTATTTGTTAGTCTCTAAGGTGCCGCAGGACTGCTCGTTGTTTTTAAAGTTACAGACTAACTGGGCTACTCCCTGAGACATTTTACTGTTTAACAGTTTGAAGCGGCATACTTCAGAGTTATCTACACCTCTCATTTGCACAAGTAGTTGACATTAATAACTCATTAGAAACACATGAAATATAAAACCAGTGAAGAAAGGAGACGGTTTTTTCCCCAGCCGTGACAGGTTAATTATATTCAAAGTTAAAACATTAAAGAATTAAATATAATATTTGCAGCACTGCAGTTTTGTAGCAGGTGAAATGTTAAACCACAAAAGGCACTTAACAAGAGATAATATTATGGGTTTTAATCAAAAGCTTTATTTTAGGCTTGACAAATCCTGTGTGGACCAGCAAAAATGCCACCTTCTGTGGCCCTCTGCCTTAATAATCTACTCACTGGAAGGTGGTGCTTGCTACCACTGATCAGGAGCAATGCACACCCACACCAGCGCTTTCTCCAGACAGCGCCACACGTGGTCAAAGCTGGGAGCTCATGCACTGTAAGGACTGCAAATCAGGAAGTGAATAAAATGATGGCAACATCAGAGGATTCTAAACTCCACTCCCCTTCAGGGATTCAATGTCCCATGAGTGCTCCTCTCTCTCTCCCCATCCATCTCCTGCACTGCCCAGCCCTGCCTCCAACCGTAGCTCAGCTCCTTCAAGCTTTACAATGGGTACTGGAAGCATTTTGTATTAAAAGCCACGGTTCATTTCTTCTTTAAGTCTAAAGGGATGTTTCTTCCATAAGTCCAAACATTGGATAGCACATACTAATGTTTAGCCAGTCAACCTGAAAGGTTCCAATTACAAATAATGCTGAAAGAGTCTATTAGTACAGATGCATATCACATTTTTAAAGGGGAGCCTCAATTATTTTAATATTTGAAAATAAAGAGTTACTCCTTTTTTTGCAGTAACTCTAGATCTTCAGGTTGTGCCCCCATATGGGTGCTCCACTGTAGATATGACCATGTCTGTGCTCCTTAGATCAGAGATTTTAGGTAGCAATGTCCATTTGGCTTACACGCGTTCTCACTGTCTCATGCATTGAGACCATTTGTACTGTACAGGTGAACCATACTCAGTTCCTTCTATACCTTGGAGCCCGTTATTAACAACTCTAAAGTAGAGGGGAGGAGGGTGGGTCATGGAGCATCTATAGAGACATACATGTCACAGAACTAGGGTTACTGCACAAAGTGAGGAAATCTTTCTTCAAGTAGTGTCCCTATGGGTACTCCACTGTAGGCAACTCTACAGCACTACCTTTACTGGCCGGGCGAGGCTTCGGAGTTAGGGATACCACAGATAATATGGTGGAGCCAAACACAGCATCAGATGTTGAGTCACGGATAATTGTTTTAACGCTCTGAAAATGTATGAGCAGCTGCCCAAGTTCCTGTCCTAGATATTTCTGTAATGGGAATGTTTTGATGAAGGCTACAAAAGTGGAACCAGATCTCATGGAATAAGTCTGAAGTCCAGATGGAAGCTGAAGACTGTGGACATGATAACAATAGCTAATGCAGTTTGAGATGAGTCTCTGATTAGATATTACAGATCCTTTGGTTCTCCCTGCAACTGAGAGGAATAGTTCAGGAGATTTTCTCAAGTTTTTTATTCGGTCCAAACAGAATGCCAAAGTTCTCCAGACATAGAGTGTATGCAATATTGCTTCTCTGTTGTCACAATGAGGCTTTGAGAAGAATAGGAGAAGGTAAATGAGCTGATATATATGGAAGGTCGATGCTACTTTGGGGTATGTCTACACAACAACATTATTTTGAAATAACTAGCATTATATCAAAATAACTTAAGTCTAAGTCTACATCATTTCAAAATAATGTCAAAATACTGTCTAGCTGGAGGACTTCTTACTCTAACTCCTGTAACCCTCATCATACAAAGAGTAAGGGACGTCAGAGAAAGAGCGCTCTATTTCGAAATAAGTGCTGTGTAGATGCTCCCAATTTCAAAATAAGCTATTTTGAAATAAGCTACGCAACTGACGTAGCTCAATTTGTGTAGCTTATTTCAAGTTAAGTCCTGCTGTGTAGATGCACCCTTGGAGAGGAACATTGGATGTGAGCTCAGTGTGACCTTATCCATAAGGAAAATTGTGAAGAGGGTGTGTGCCATTAGAAACCTTAATTCCCTGATCACCCAAGCCGAGGTGACAGACACTAGGAAAGCAGTTTTCACAGACATGCATAGGTGAGCATATGGCCATGGTTCAAAAAGTGGTTTTGTTATGCATTTGAAGACCTAGTTAAGGTCCCATGATGGTATCAGATGTCCAATTTGCAGGAAGAAGTCCTTCGTACCCTTGAGGAATCTTTTTATTACTGGCTGAATACCGAGCATCCATCTTTATTATGCTAAAAGATCATTATAGCCATAAGGTGCACTTTTACTGAGCTGATAGTCCTGTTTACTTGCATTCAGGATATAGTCTAGTATTACCAAATGGGAAGATGATGTAGGGGTGACCTGTTTTGAGTCACACCAGATTTGGAGTCTTTTCCATTTCTGCATTCATGTGTGACAAGCGTTATTTTTCTGCTCTACTACAGCACCTCTTGAAACACAGCATCTGGAAAACAGGATCTCTCTATGCTTTGAAACCAGTGAGGAGTCATGCCTTGAGTCAGAGCACTTGCAAGTTTGGGTGATGGATCTGTCCAGCATTTTGAGACAAGAGGTGAGGAAGTTGCTAAAGAGCGATGGGCAGATGCGCTGCTAGTTGTATAAAGCATGGAAACCACATTTATCTCAGCTGCGTGGGAACCATGAGAATAACTTTGCTCTGCCTTTTTCTACTTTGGACCTTCAATATGACCTTCAATAATGGAGGGAAGGCATAAAAGGGCTGCCAATGTTCCACTGAAAGAGGAATGCATCTCTCAACAAATGCTGTCATGGAGCAATACAGGGAGCATTTCCTGTTGTTGAACATGGCAAGTAAGTCTATTGCTGGGGCTCCCTGACAGTGAAATATATTGGAGCAGTCCAGGCTCCATTGCTCATTCATGTTCCCGTGAGAATGTTCTGATGAAGCTGTCCATTGTGGTATTCTGCATAACCCGGTAGGGAAGCTGCCAATACCATGTGCTGAATGAACCAATTACATGCTTTCACTGCCTCTGCACAAAAGGAATGGTGATCTCACTCCTCCCTATTGGTTTATATAGAGCAGAGCCATGTGGAGCAGCTTCCCAGCACACGGGTAGGTAATCTGCAGAGCTGCTGGCTAGGAGCCACCTAGGTAAGTGCCTCCCAGCCAGAGCCTGCCTCTGGCACCCACACCCTCTCTCCCCTCTCACTACCTGCCCCAGGCCACCACCCAAACTCTCTGTATTCCCTCTCCCCACCTCCTTCAGGTCCCAACTCCTTCTAGACCCTGCACCCACTCCTGTACTCCTCTCCCAGGCCCGAATCCTCTCCTGCACCCATAACCCTTCCTAAACCCTTCACCCCAACCCTAACCCAGATCATAACCCCTCCTTCACCCAAACTCCCTCTCAGACCCCACACCTCCTCCTGCATCCCAGTCCTCTATCCCAAGCTCCCTTCTACACCCCACTTGCTGTCCCACACCCCACACCTCCTCCACAGAAGTGTGGTCCTTGCTCACTTACTAAAATCTTGGCGTGGCCCCCCACTAAAAATTATTGCTCACCCTTGGTCTAGACACAGGCAAATTACGATAACTAATTTGTGAAGTTGGTCTGCTACCACAGATAGGACTGAGGTGAACACCAAGGGACAGATGACAGGTTGAATGGAAATACTTTGTATTGATAATGGTTCTGACTAGAGGTGAATCTGAGGAAGTTCCTGTGGGATGGGTTGAATAGCTATGTGAAAGTATACGTCTTTGGTCCTCAGCCTCAAGCTATGTCTCCTTGGACTAGAGATAGAATTATTGTTGCTGCTGTAACCATCTGGAATCATTATGTTTTTACATATTTGTTAAGTGCTCCCAAATTTAGCATGGGTCTCCATCCTCTGTACTATCAGGAAATATTTGAAATAGAGACCTTTCCCAGTGAGTTGATCGGAAACTGGATCGACAGCACCAAGGCTTAGCTGGTGGTTTATTTCCTCATGTAACAGTCTCTTGTGAGAAAGGTCCCTGAAGAAGGATTGGGAGGGTGGGAGGTAAAATGGATTGAATAACCCTTAGAAATTATCTCTAGTAGTACCCGTGCGACTGATGTTATATTTTTCCTGTTTTGCTGAAAAAGATCAGTGTCTGAAGCAGGGGTGGGCAATAATTTTTTGCCAGGGGGCCACTTCAGTCATTTGTGAAGTGCCCTCAGGCTGCACCAGAAGGGGTGAGGCCTCAAGTGGAAGGGGTGGAACTAGGATAATTCCCTGCTTCCCCACCCACAGCCTTTTCCCCGCCTCCCAGAGATTCCCCCAGGCACCCATGCCCCAGGTGGTGGAAGGAGACTTTGCACACTCCCCCTTCTGCCCCAAGTCAACCAGGGCTTGGGGGCAGGGAAGCATGTGAAGTTTCCTACCGACCTGTCAGGAGCGCATGGCACTTCTAAGTGCTGCGCACTCCTCGCAGGGTGGGGGCAGGGCGGAGGAAACTTTGGGAGAGGGGGAGTGGTAGGGCCTCCGTGAGCTGGATTAACCCACTTGGCATGCTGGATTCATCTCGCAAAGGCCTTTTTCCCACCCCTGCTCTGAAGGGGTGTAAAATGGTTTGAGTACTGCAGCAACTGAAGGTGTGAGTGGTAATTCAGGGCCACAACCAAAACTGATGCTTTGCTGTTAATGGCTGTATTACTGAAGTATGGGTGGCTGTTGGCTATTATTTCTGCATTCAGTGTCTCTTCTGTTGGGGTTTATAGTATCTTTGGGGAGGAGGGAACTGGATTGCTCGAGGTCTTTGCAACATTGGTGTCTTATTATATTTTCTGTGCCAGTATGTAGCCCCCAAAGGAATGGCCTTGAGTCCTTCACCAGAGGAAGTGAAGCAAAGTCTTCTCTGCAAAGAGTTTGTATCCCTCAAATGAAAGATCCTCCCCTGTCATCTGTACTTAAGTTGGTAGCCGGGAAAGGTGAAGGCAGCAAGTCCTCTTCATCACTGCTATTATTGACACAGACTAGGTCACTGTTTTTCGGTATATAATTCTGGCTGTAGTGCCATCATTGCTAGCAGTTGGTCCTTGGGAATGATGGCTTTAATTGCTCGTTGAACATTTGGAAGTGACAAATAAATTCACCTTGAAAACTTCCTCTTATTGTTCTGTAATTTCTACCAGACAAGACGGGCGATGTTTATAAGGACTGTGTCAGCCCCATGATTCACTACTTATTAAAGCATTTGGTGATTTTAAAATTCCATAATTTCACCAGAATTCATCAGTAGTACAGAGACCTACTCCTCCAATCTTCACAGGAGATTGAGGAATTTCTGTACCAGGCATGGTGTGATACTGCTAGCCAGAACCTGGATACTAGAGTTTCCGACCTCCTTTCATGTTAGGAGCACCGCCCCAAAGAATGGTGATGTATTACAAAATGCATCTTTGAAGAAGATAAGAACTGGGATCTTGATTTTCAGGGATGTCTGTTCAGATAGTTAACCCTGAACATGATTCCAGACCCTTTCTAAAAATATGCCTCAATTTTCAGTACAGGTAGTCCCCGGGTTACATGGATCCGACTTACATCGGATCCCTACTTACAAACGGGGTGAGGCAACCCCACACTAGCTGCTTCCCCCCAGCAGACCAGGGAGATGCGAAGCTAGCGCCCCCCCCCCCCCCCCCCCAGCAGACCAGGGAGACCCGGAGAAGCTTTTCTCAGCAGACACCTCAGCTTGAGAATAAAGGACTGAGGGAAGTGAGGTGTGGGAGAATAAAACTGAGCTCTGGAGAAATGTTTGGCTACAGTTTCCCCTACAATACGTACCAGTTCCGACTTACATACAAATTCAACTTAAGAACAAACCTACAGTCCCTATCTTGTACGTAACCCGGGGACTGTCTGTATATCATAAAACTCACAAGGGTGCTAAAAATTAGCTGAGTTAGACATATAAGCACGACTACCGAGGAACTCATCAAGCCCTTCTACCCTTGCAATCCACTTAGCTGTTTCTAGCTTAAGCCAATTTTCAATTGATAAATGGCCAAGTTTGCTGATGAGCTGAAATCCATGTTCTTCTTCCAGTTTCCCTCGTTAGTCCTCTAAATACTGCTGTTACGTTTAAATAAGTGTACAAAAGCCAAGTGTGTGAAGCCACATGGCCGTTCCAGGTAAAAACACCTTTTCCTACTACTTGGGCAATGGTGAAGTTCCAGATTCAAGATGGATTGCTGTGCAATAAAAGAATTGAGTGTACGCGAAAGTTTTTCTACTAACTCAGCTGCCCAGACTACAAGGTTAATAACAATGAAAACTGGACTTAAGACACGTTGGGACCAGATCACACTGTGGAATTTTTAACTTTTGGATGTAAACATCCTTTTAGAAATTTCATTTCTTAGATGTTCCATGCTGAAAATTGTACTTCAGGATTGCGTTTAAGACCTTCATGTCACTTTGGTGGGTAACAGAGCTAAACATCTTTGGAAACTGTATCCTGAATATGTACTTCTCATGGACCAAAGAAATCTTGTACGGGCATTTTCCACCCAATAATCTTAAGCTTTTTAGGTCTTTATATATTTGGCATGAATGTCATTTGTAGTTTTATGTGACCAAGGAATCTGATTAATTTTCCTAACTCTTGAAAGAAAAAACAGTTACAAATGGCCCTTCAACAGCAGTGTCTGTTGAATCTTCTTCAGTCTTCTTCTTCGGTTCAGTATCTTTATCAATGGATTAGATCAGGGTTGGCAGGAGCTGTGGGAAGTACAGGCTGGGCCACCACTTCCTGCAGCTTCCATTGGTCAGGATCGGTGAACTGCGGACAGCAGGAGCTGCGAGTGGCTGTGCCTGCAGACGTGCAGGTGAATGAAGCATCTTGTGGCTCACCCTGGTGAACTGAGTCTAGCCCAGGAGCCACTTATAACCCACCCCGATTTAAATAATGGCATGAAGAGTATCTTTATAAAGTTTGTGGGTGACACAAGGGTTGCAAGTGCTTTGGAGGATAGAATCAAAATTCAAACTAAAGAAATGGACAAGCTAAAGAAATGATCTGGACAAACTAAAGAAATGGCCGCAGATAAACAGGATGTTGTATCAATATCACCTCATCCAACTCCAAATCATCTGCACTCTCAGCAGCAACTCTATATTGCCCCTTTTACTATAGTACATACCCTTATTTCTCAGTTTGTTTCTTGACATTTCCATTGAGTGTCTTGTAAGCCACCTTCAGGTTGTTGTGTTTTTGGTGTGAATGCCAGAGTGATTTGTGAATGGTGATTTTTACATCATCTCTGCTTTCGCCTCCTTTCTATTCACCTTCCTTCTCATGTGAATTGATACCCTGGCACCTAAATTTCTAAACAAGTAGCTCGCACTACAGTCAAACTGACTGACATGTACGGCAATATTCTGCTAGAGCAATTCTGCTCAAGTGGTGGGGCACAAGCTAGAGCAAGCGGTACCTGATGAGTTGAATCCCCACCAGTGAGGATGTGACAAAATGCTGGCTCTCTAAGGCTCGCTGGGAAATTAGACAGAAGACTGTGGCTACTGCAAATGCTTCCTTTTGTCTCTATTCTTTCCTCTTCTATCCATCACCTACTCGCAGAGCACCTCCTAATTCCTGTTTCCCATGTCCATACCGTGGTCTGCATCATATAGGGGAAGCATCTGCTGATTGAGTTATGCAGCCAGGAATTGCCTTGGCGCTCAGAAATGCACAGGTGGGCAAAAGGAAGAGAGGTTACAGAGAAGAAATCCCAAGAGCATTTTCCTTGTCTATCGGCACCAGCCTCTCTGATTTAGACTCACAGGCATCCCATTCAGCTGCAGCAGTCCCAACCAAAAAATGTCTTGTAAATGACCATTTTATGCCTAAACACTCACAAGATTTTGTGGATGAAAAGGATTCTAGGATGTTGAAGGTTGCAGGACTTTAGTTGGCCATTTAGTGAGTGACAGACCAAAGAATGTTGACGGTCACTGTTAAGTGAGAACAGAGAATTCATGTAAGGACAGCTGGATACTATTCCTGATTCTGTCCTGGACACTCTGTGTACTGCAGTGTTGTAAATATTACTTAACAATTTAGTCACTTATCTCTCCATATCTCAGTTTACTCATCTGTAAAATTGGAATGATAATATTTTTCCTCTTAAAAGGGTGCGCCTAAATTAAAATGCCCAGACACCCTTCCGTGAAAGGTTCTATGGAATTGCTTAACATTTGTTTGTTAATAATAATGATAGCTTCTCGTGCCAAAAGTCCATCACCTGTTTCAGCATTACTTATTTCCTATCATGTGAGGTAACTATTTTTTTCATTTTGTTGTTTAAGTGGCAGTGGCATTTGTGATGACTCGATTATGCTTGTCAAAGCAGAGGTTTATTCTACAGTTAAAGATCAATTTAGAATGTAAAACTGCAAGCAAGGAGACAAATTATGGTAAAAGGATGCTTTCAGAATTGTAGCCACCTTTGTTACAGAAGTATAAATAGTGCAGCGTATTGTTGCAAGAACTTAAAAAATGTTCATATTGAAAAAATACTAAAAATTAAGTACATTCTGAATATATCATCCTATCAATGATTCACGACACTCCCCATCCCCCAAAACACCCTGTCTGCTGATATCATGGTCTTAGATGCCTATATACAAATGTGAGAAGTATGGGAAATAAGCAGGAAGCACTGGAAGTGCTAATAAATAAGTACAATTATGACATTGTTGGCATCACAGAAACTTGGTGGGATAATACACAGGATTGGAATGTTTGTATGGAAGGGTACAACTTGCTCAGGAAGGATAGACAGTGAAAAAAGGGAGGAGGTGTTGTGTTACATTAAAAATGAACACACTTGGAGTGAGGTGGAGATGGACATAGGAGACGGAAGTGTTGAGAGTCTCTGGGTTAGGCTAAAAGGGATTAAAAACAAAGGTGATGTCATGCTAGAAGTCTACTACAGGCCCCCTACCCAGGTGGAAGAAGTGAATGAGGATTTTTTTAAACAACTAACAAAATCATCCAAAGTCCAAGATTTGGTGGTGATGTTGGACTTCAACTATGCAGATATATGTTGGGAAAATAACACTACAGGGCACAGACTATCCAATAAGTTCTTGGACTGCACTGGAGACAACTTTTTATTTCAGAAGGTTGAAAAAGCTACAGGGGGGAAGCTAGATTTGATCCTAACAAATAGGGAGGAACTGGTTGAGAATTTGAAAGTGGAAGGCAGCTTCGGTGAAAGTGATCATGAAATCATAGAGTTCACAATTCTAAGGAAGGGTAGAAGGGAGAACAGCAAAACAGAGACAATGGATTTCAGGAAGGCGGATTTTGGTAAGCCCAGAGAGCTGATAGGTAAGGTTCCACGGGAATCGAGACTGAGGGGAAAAAGAACTGAGGAGAGTTGGCAGTTTTTCAAAGGGACATTGTTAAGGGTCCAAAAGCAAGCTATTCCGATGTGTTGGAAAGATAGAAAATATGGCAAAAGACCACACTGGCTTAACCACGAGATCTTGCATGATCTAAAAGTAAAAAAGGACTCATATAAAAAATGGAAAGTAGGACAAATTACAAAGGATGAATATAGGCAAACAGCACAGGAATGCAGGGGCAAGATTAGAAAGGCAAAGGCACAGAATGAGCTCAAACTAGCTACGGGAATAAAGGGAAACAAGAAGACTTTTTATAAATACATTAGAAGCAAGAGGAAGACCAAGGAGAGGGTAGGACCACTGGTCAGTGAGGAGGGAGAAACAGTAATAGGAAACTTGGAAATGACTTTTTTGTTTCAGTCTTCACCGAGAAGTCTGTAGGAATGCCTAACATAGTGAATGCTAGTGGGAAGGGAATAGTTTTAGAAGGTAAAATTAAAAAAGAACAAGTCAAAAATCACCTAGAAAAGTTAGATGCCTGCAAGTCACCAGGGCCTGATGAAATGCATCCTAGAACACTCAAGGAGCTGATAGAGGAGATATCTGAGCCTCTAGATATCATCTTTGGAAAATCATGGGAGATAGGAGAGATTCCAAAAGACTGGAAAAGGGCAAATATAGTGCCCATTTATAAAAAGGGAAATAAGAACAACCCAGGAAACTACAGACCAGTTAGTTTAACTTCTGTGCCAGGGAAGATAATGGAGCAAGTAATTAAGAAAATAATCTGTAAACACTTGGAAAGTGGCAAGGTGATAGGGAACAGCCAGCATAGATTTGTAAAGAACAAATCATGTCAAACCAATCTGATAGCTTTCTTTAATAGGATAATGAGTCTTCTGGATAAGGGAGAAGCAGTGGATGTGGTATACCTAGACTTTAGAAAGGCGTTTGATACGGTCTCACATGATATTCTTATCAATAAACTAGGTAAATACAACTTAGATGGGGCTACTATAAGGTGGGTGCATAACTGGCTGGATAACCGTACTCAGAGAGTAGTTATTAATGGTTCACAATCTTGCTGGAAAGGCATAACAAGTGGGGTTCCGCAGGGGTCTGTTTTGGGACTGGTTCTCTTCAATATCTTCATCAACGATTTAGATATTGGTATAGAAAGTACGCTTATTAAGTTTGCAGATGATACCAAGCTGGGAGGGGTTGTGACTAATCTGGAGGATAGGGTAATAATTCAAAATGACCTGGACAAATTGGAGAGATGGTCTGAAGTAAATAAGATGCAGTTTAATAAAGACAAGTGCAAAGTGCTCCACTTAGGAAGGAGCAATCAGTTTCAGACATAGAGAATGGGAATCGACTGTCTGGGAAGGAGTATGGCAGAAAGGGATCTAGGGGTTATAGTGGACCACAAGTTGAATATGAGTCAGCAGTGTGATGTTGTTGCAAAGAAAGCAAACATGATTCTGGGATACATTAACAGGTGTGTTGTGAGCAAGACACGAGAAGTCATTCTTCCGCTCTACTCTGCGCTGGTTAGGCCTCAGTTGGAGTATTGTGTTCAGTTCTGGGCACCACATTTCAAGAAAGATGAGGAGAAATTGGAGAGGGTCCAGAGAAAAGCAACGAGAATGATTAAAGGTCTAGAGAACATGACCTATGAGGGAAGACGGAAGGAACTGGGTTTGTTTAGTTTAGAAAAGAGAAGATTGAGGGGGGACATGATAGCCGTTTTCAGGTATCTAAAAGGGTGTCATAAGGAGGAGGGAGAAAACTTGTTCATCTTGGCCTCTGAGGATAGAACAAGAAGCAAGGGGCTTAAACTGCAACACGGGAGGTTTAGGTTGGACATTAGGAAAAAGTTCCTAACTGTCAGGGTGGTCAGACACTGGAATAAACTGCCCAGGGAGGTTGTGGAATCTACATCTGTGGAGATATTTAAGAGTGGGTTAGATAAATGTCTATCAGGGATGGTCTAGACAGTATTTGGTCCTGCCATGAGGGCAGGGGACTGGACTCGATGACCTCTTGAGGTCCCTTCCAGTTCTAGTATTCTCTGATTCTATGGTTTCACCTTGAAGTTGTTCCACTGTTGCCTGGATACTAAAATTACACCATTAAAATTATTGTGAGGTAAGACTGCTTCCTTAAATTTCAGTGTGGCCAAAGCATTCATTTCAGAACAGTGCATGATATGAAATATCCATATTACACAACATACTGTGTTAAAAGAACATTAAGGTTGCAAAGTCAAGCACTAAACAGTTAAGGAGATGTCTGAATTAAGGTTGCCATGCAACTTTAGTGTGGCCCCATTGGGTGTATGCATCATGCACTCTTTAAATAAATAACTCCCTCCCCTTAAACCCTCTCTAAGCACCAAAACTTAGCATTGATTTTTAAATGGCATTTCCTAGGTTTTAAAAAAAAAAAGAAAAATGCAGAAAGAGACATTCCATCATGCAGAATTACACAGACATCCACAGGGATCATCAACAGAGTTCCAACCTTTAAATCTACAACAAAAATGACTGGTACTTGAGCTAATGGAGTATCCGATAGTAACAGTAGGTTGTTATCCTCTATATGACCAACCACTCAAGGGGTAAATTAAAGTTATTTTGCAAGAGGGTTTTCACTGTTGTTTGCTGATAGCAGAGGAGTGCTGAATCTCAGGAATCTTGGGATCCATTTCATGTTCTGGAGAAGTGTGCACTCTGGTGGTTAGACACTTCTTTCTCTGTTTTACCTGGCCTGAGTTTTCTGCCTTTGTCCTTATAGTGAGGAGGCTTGGCCTCCTTCTGACCTGGAAGGAGAAGAACTCCCCAAAACACCCACCCTAGTGAGTAGGGCCAAAGCAACTCAGCCCTACTCACAGAAAGCAGAGAGGTAGGGCTGGAAGTATAAAGGCTGGAGCTAAGAGCTCAGTTGGGAAGAAGCCAGATGCCTGAGGTCTGGAGATGGTAGGCTCAGCTGCACCCCCTGAAAGAGGAAAACTGGCCAGGACTATCAGAACCACTGACAGTTGGAGCTGAAGGAAACTCTGCCAGAGGCTTCATTCCCTGCAGACCTGGAGAAGCTGGGACCAAGCCAGACAGTCCCACAGAGAGAACTGGGAAGTAGCCCAAGAGAAGCTGACCCATGTCTGTCTGAAGATACGGAGATGATCTCGTCAGCGGGTTGCAGGCAGGACTGCAGTGGCATCTGGAGTCACCACTCTTAGGGCCCCGGGCTGGGACGCAGTGCAGTGGGCGGGACTGCATCTCCCTGCCATTCCAGTCCCTGTGTAGCAGTGTCCCCCTATTTGGGGGAAAACACCTGCGACTGTCAGCTCTTTGTCTGACCGCTGCTAACAGGCCCAGCCTTCGAGGAAGGCGAGCGAGGCAAATGCCTTGAGCCCCGTGCTGATGAGTATTCACCATCTACTGGCCGGGCTCTAGGCCTTGCTCCCAGCATCCTGCTTTGGGCCCCACAAACCCTTTGGCTGGGCCTGGCCGCTAAGCCTGAGAATAGGCCTGAGAACCTTGAACGTATTGCTGCCCTGCCCTGAACTAGGGCCAGAGCACACTGATTCTAGGGTTGCCAGGTGTCCGGTTTTGAACCAGACCGTCTGGTATTTGAGTCCGGGAAACCAATTGAGAAAATACCGGATATATAAAATGTCCGGTATTTTCTAATTAGGTACGTTTTATTATTATTAGGAGTATCAGTACGTAGTGACGTACTGCCTGGCCGGTAGACACGCTCACACTGCGTGAGTGTGTCTACCAGCCAGGGAGTACGCAACTACGTGGGGAGGAGAGGAGGGAGAGAATCCCTGGGTCCAGACTCACTCATGCTTTGCTGGGACCATGCACAGGATGGGCAGCACCCTCAGATCTGCATGCGCCTGGGTCAGTCCCCCTCCCCGCCAGACGATTCTCTCCCTGCGCTGCTCCCCCGGCCAGCCCTGCTCCCTCCGACCAGCTCTGCTTCCCACTGGCCGGTTCTCCCCCCCCCAAATCTTCCCTGGCCAACCCTGCTCCCCCCGACTCCCGCTTCCCCTCCCCGCTAGCCCTGCTTCCCGCTGGCCAGCACTCTCCCCTCCCAGCTGGTCGCCCCCTCCAGCTGAGATCAAGTGTGTCTGGTTTTTTTTTTTTTGAGGCCACCTGGTAACCCTAATTGACTCCTGCTTAGCTTGCATACAGGGCTGAGCCTGCCAACTGTTTGCTGTCCTGTCTTGAGCTAGAGGCCCTGCCCTGAAGCAGGGCCTGGGCAGGATTAGTAACCCAGTGTGATTAGTAACCCAGGATTAGTAACCCAGTTCCTTGTAGAGAGCAGGTTGGCCTCCCTCTGACCTGGATGGCAGCCAGGCTCTGATCAGATCCAGTACAATCCTCCAAGCCTATTCCTGCCCCAGTTCTGTCTTTCTCCCCTCTTCCTGGTTCCTTGTCCCAATCTCCTCACACAGCCAGTCCCAGTGTCTCTGCACTAGCTCCTTGTCTGAGCTCCCGATATTTCCTGCATGCTGATTCCCAGTCTCCTTCCCTGGGTTCTTTTTCCCAGTGTACAGTAATAAGCAAGAGGGTGCTTTCAGAACTGCTAGGCACTTTGCAGAATGTGTTGTCAAGTAAGAGTGATTAATTATTTTCCAAAGAATATAATTTTATTCAATAATAAAACCAGTGCAAAGAAAAATATGTGCAAATTTAAAAGACAATACATTAAAAATGTATGTTAATGGAGCAGAACAATGGGAAAGAACATTCATGTCCATTTTGCCTACGCATATAGGAACCGTGGCTTTTACAGTTCAGTGTATGTGAAGCTGTAGTTGTCCTTAATCTCAGAGTGGTAG
Organism: Pelodiscus sinensis; assembly: GCF_052426305.1. Taxonomy (NCBI): domain Eukaryota; kingdom Metazoa; phylum Chordata; order Testudines; family Trionychidae; genus Pelodiscus; species Pelodiscus sinensis. The sequence continues at coordinate 187,744,768 of NC_143054.1, forward strand.
GGGAAGGATGTGGCCCCTGATACCATGTGGAATGTTGAGGGGGGATATAGGGAAGTGCTGTATTGCTGTTTTTTATGAACTGCAAAGGGAGGCAAGCCTGTTAGTGTTTGACCCATAGGTCCACAAGAATTTGCAGCATCTGTATTTGCTGCTGGAGAAACCTTATTATGTCCTTTGCATCACTCCCTCTCTCTCTCTCTCTCCCCTTTTTTTTGGCTGAGACTGTTGGGCCTTTCTCCTCTCCAATCTTTCCTTTTCCAGGTTGTCATCCAGGCTCTCTGGTTACACACTCCACACATGCTCCGGCTTTGAATAGACAGGAGATTGTGGGTCTGATGCAGCACTAGCTCGTAGAACATATCATCTCAAGTCATCTTCTTTCCCAAGTCCTCCTCATCTGGTTCTATGGGCATGGAGAGGGAAACCCTCAGGACCACAATGGCAGCAGCCGTGGAGCTAATACAGAGGTGCCACTGTCAACAGAGAGACAGTGAAAAGTGAAAGTTAAGATTTAGAATTTGCTTCCCTAGAATTTTAAATAAAACATGCTCATTGACTGCTTTGCTTTGGAGTGCTGGTGCATGGCACCACACACCATGACGAGCATGGCCTGGCAGGGGTGAGGGGAACTAGAGGGGAACAGTTTGGCTGCATGCAAGTATGAGTACAGGGCAATGGCATTGAATATGGGCAACATTTTCCCCGGGGGGGGGGGGGGGGAGGGTGATGATTTAAAAAAAAAAAAAAAAAACTCCAGCTGCACAGCTACTTTTGGTATCCAGAAGCTGCTAGGGCCCACATGCTGCTACGGATGTCTGACATTATTACTGACTGGCATAGGAGAGTGTCTGGACACTGAGGAAAAAATAAGTCTGTCCTCCCCTAGCCACGAAATCTTTCAGAGAGAGCTGCAAGCTTCATTGAGATCACTCAGGAGGATTGAAGGGACATCTCTAACCCTAACCTCTACTGGCAATGATCAGTACATAACAATGCTACTGCTCTCTGTGGCGCTGCTGCTCCCTCTTCCAGATTGAATGCATTAATTAAAAGTGAACAGCTGTGTCCTATTAAGTTAGGGATGCCATCAGCACTTCACTGCAAAGGGAAATACAATTACACACTTACCCAAGGCTCCGCGCCCTGCATCAGCCCTGCCGGCACTGACTGCACTGCAGTGGTCTCAAACATGTCCTGTCTCACAGCATAGCTGGATCCCTTGTTTGCATGTCCATCCTCCTTTCTGGTCATGCCAGGGGCCTGTGGCCTGGGCGTGGTGGAGATATCCCTGGTGGTGGCACGCAGCAATTTGTCAAAGTAACTGGTCTGTGGTGCGGTAGCTGATCAATGGTTGGTCTCACTGGCCTTCTGATATGCCTGAGGCAGCTCCTTTGCTTTCGGGCGGCAGTGCAGCCAGTCTCTGTCATACCCCTTCTCCAGCATTCTCCCTGCAGTCTGCTCATAGACCTTTATGGTTGAGTCTGTAGTTGTGCAATCTCTTCTCACTGCCAGCCCAAGAGACCCACGATCTCCTGTCTACTCCAAGTCAGAGCACGTGTGGAGTGTGTAGCCAGCCTGGTCAGTTGCACATGACAACAGAGAGCTGCTAGGTGCGCTCACCACGCTGGACAATGAGGAAATGGCATTTCAAAACCTTGAAGGGCTTTAAATGGGAGGAGGACCTTCAGGTCTCCGTGATCCCAGGGCAGACTCAAGCATTATGGGACAGCTGCTGCAGGACTGTCAGGATTGAAATAAGTTATGCAGCACCTACACTTTCACAGCATGAACCTCAGTACATCAGCCATACTCATGGTAGATGCAGGACAGCTTATGTCGACCTAACTTTCTAGTTCAGACCAGGAACAAGACTCTTCCCTTTGACTGAGCAATTGCTGAGGAGACAATGAGATCAGCCCCTGGGGACCAGGGTCATTGGACTAATTAAGCAGTGGTTTGATAGATATGACAAGTAAACCCATTCATCTCTTAAATGGAATACAGGGTCTAAAGGGTGGTAGTAGATTTAAAATTGGGGTCCTGGGCTTGTTGCTCTGTTGGAGGGATGGAGAGTTTTCTTCCATCACCTCCCCAACCAAAAAGTAATAAAATACTAGATCTGTTTTAAAGAATTATTTAAACATGGAAAATCATGACATGAACTGCCTAGTTATTACACATACACAAAGGGCAATAACTGCTGATTTACAGGAGATGCCAGTCATACTTAAATGAAACAGCTATTATACCTCAAAAATACCTAGTTTGCACATTGAAACTTAAAATATTTTTAGCTTTAGTGCCATTATAATACATCAAGACAAAGCACTGTGTAACCCACACACCTAGTGGGTATTGTTCACTGTCCCATGCAGTTGTACTTGGACCACTTAGGCTATGTCTACACTGCAGCGCTATTTCGGGATACCAGAAGTATCCCGAAATAGCTATTCCACGTCTTTTGAGTGTGCCCATTATTTCGAAATTCAATGGGCTCACTATTCCGACGTTCAGCGATTTATTTCAAAATAAGTGTTGTGTAGACAGTTATTTTGAAATTGATTCGAAATAAGCTATGCAATTTGCGTAGCTCAAATTGCGTAGTTTATTTCAAGCTGCAGATGCAGTATAGAAAGAACAAGAGAGTGAGAGAGAGAAAGAAAGAAAAAAAATGAGTCTGCTCTATAGCCTTATATGAAAGCCAGCTAGCTTTTAGCTTAGGCTGTAGAGGCTCACATACTAAGCTCCAGATGTCCCAGGTTTGATTCTGCCTGTTGGTGTTACAATTATACAACTTGATTTTGTTCACTCTCATTGCACAGAGCTGTCCTGGAATATTTATTAGTAGAGGACCTTCTTTTCTTCATTGCAGTTGTTGCTGCTGTCAAGTAGTTTTAAGAAACACTGGCTCTACCATTGGCCTCTCAACATGCATGTAAGTGAGTGAAAGAATAAGGGAGTATGGGGGACCTTATTTAGATTCATGTCATTCCCCCCCCCCCCAAGGACTTGTAATAAGAAGATGGATACAATACACATAGAGATACTTTAATCAGCAATCAAAATATTTGATTATAAAAAAGCCTACCTTAGGAGAAGAAGAAAACTCCTTCGTTGCAGGAACAGCCGACATATTTTCATTTGTTCCTGTCTCTGACTTTGGTGAGAGGACTGGTGGTGCAGGAGCCTTTCTTTTCATCTTTTCTGTTTCTTGCAGTGGAGTAACTTGTTTTTTTAAACCAGGGCTTGATTTTGGTTCATAAAATGGATTTGATCTAATTAAAAAAAAGGGAAACAAATTTCTTTGCAAGCTCTTTGCACTTTCAAAACAAAAATAAAAAAATTGATTGTTTTGATTGTGCGGTTGTTGCTTTTTTTCTTTTGGAAGACTGATGAATTGATGAATGAATTATGTACAGCAAGCAATTGCTTTAGGCCAACATTTACAAAACTGGGTGTCTAAAGCTAGTTCCAACGTCCATAAATTGCAGCCTATAGAAAAGTAGCCAGGCACCAACAAGTCTCACTGAAACTAATAAGAAAATAAGAACGGCCATATTGGGTCATACCAAAGGTAGCTTAGTATCCTGTCTTCTGACAGTGGCCAATACCAGGTGCCCCAGAGGGAATGAACAGAACAGGTAATCACTAATGGCATGTCTACACAAGGAAATGACGGAATTCGAAAGAAAAATTCCCAAAATAACAAAATCGAAATAGCATGTCCGTGCTACAGGGGAGCCTTGAAATTAGTCCAAGCTAGGCTTCATTATTGTGGATAGCAATAATCGAAATAGCAGCAGCAGACCATCCATACTAATGCTATTTCGGGGAAAAAAATGAGAAATAAGCATTATTCCCCAAGGAAAGCAGGAGTACAGATTTCGAAATAACTAGTGCGTTATTTTGAAATAACTCCCTAGTGCAGACCAGGGTCAAGTGATCCATCCCCTTTTGCCCATTCCCAGCCTCTGACAATTAGAAGCCAGGGACACAAAGCCTGGCCATCCTAATAGCCCATCAATGGATCTATCCTCCATGAATTTACCTAGTTCTTTTTTGAACCCTTTGGTGGAAGCTGCAAGTGCTAAGCAACTTTGAGAATGTAGAGACATGTTTAGATAACTGAATGTGGATTTTGGAGCTGAACTTTAAATACCTATGTTTGAAAAGTTTGGCCTCAGTGTATATACAGTGAAAGTCAAGTACATTTTCATTTCAATCACAAATAGCCACCATATTATTCTCAGAACACTTAATGGAAGACAAAACAGCACAGAAAAATAATGGCTAATGTTGTTTGCATAGATAAATAGTGATAATTTGTTGTTCACATTATTTGGCTAAACATCTTTCAAGAAACCCATCTTTCAAGTATTTATGTGTAGTCTGATGCACTATCATTTAACATAGAGAGCTGTACCTCTCTATGTTAAATAAAATAAGCACTTTCCTAGCATTTACATTTTTTTTTTGCCAGGCCTCCAATGAGTTTTATGATAATTCATAATACAAGAGCTTCTCCTAAGCATTTAAAGTATTTACTTTCATCATGTAAAACAGCCAGCAATATTGTATCTAATAAGGTTCCTTCTCTGTATTAAGCTAATTTATCCACTCCTCTTATCTTCCATTCTTTTCAATATGTCCAACAACAGACCACCACTTATAAAAATAATCCTTTACCATTCTACTCTTCCCACGAAGACAAATATAAATATTATTGGTTGAACTCTGTGCTCATGCAGTGACATAACACGTTTCTCCGGACATACCTACATACAATTTGAGGAAGTGCAACACATCAATAATAAACAGCCTCAGTCCCCTGAATTTATTTTTCGATGGAAACAATATTGTATCCAGCATGTCCATTGCATGTCCATTCCGAATTTTCCTTGCGGTGTTACAGTACCAAACTGGTAGGCAGTTTTCAGACAAAGGCACTAGCACTCTATTTCCTTTCCGTTTCACTTAAAAAAAAAACTTCAAGAATATTTTAATTTTAAGCTATTTCCCTCATTTATGGAAATGCTTTAGAAATGACTTTGGTGCTGTTTTGCTTCTGTTTCCTTTATCAGTAAGTAGGAGACAGCAATTGTTGCATTAGACCTAAGAAAATAAGTCTACCCCTGAAGGGTGAAGCTTACTAAACATATCTTTGGGACTCTGGGAAGGGAGGAAGAAACTCACAGCCATTCAACAATAGGCTTGGTGCTTGAAGCTTACCTTCCTGTGGGACTCTTGCTGTTTATTACAGAAAAAGATATAGATAACGAAGTGAAAGGAGAGATTAAGACTAACAAAAGTAATCTGCTGACTGAAGACATCTTCGAGGTGCTCTCATTTCAGTGTTCATCAAATGCAAAAAACACTAGTGAAATCAAAGTTAAGATGGGGTAGCAATAACAGTTTAAACAAAAAAGGATGGACATGCTCCATTGTAGGGGGAGGAGGAAAAAGGACAGTATTCAGTTTGGAACAGAAGACTCAACAGTACCTGTCAATTGCTCTAATTTTGCTGGAACCCTTGTTGAGCTGTCTTCAAACATTACAGAGTTCAAAGGAAGGTGAAAATAAAAATGGAAAAAGATAAAGTGTGAAGAACAATATGCTTATACGAGATCACAATGTTTTCTTTAGTTTTACAAATTAGTCATCTGGCAAGCCAACAAGTGCACAATGTTTTGACAATGAACTAACTGGTCCTAAACAATTGTATTTAGAGAATTAGAGAAATTACGTGCATTGGGACTTTTCTGAGAAGTTAATGTTAATTTGCTGTGAGTAAAAAGTTCAGATTAATGGGAGCAAAGAAATCTGAGAGCTGGGTGGAACCACATTTTATAATTAATTTTCTTACATTCCTGCTCTTCAATAAAGACTTTTACCACAGCACATTTACTAAGAAGCAAGGCCTACAATTAAGCAAGTTATAGGCTTATTTAGGATTTGCTGTAAATACAGACTATATCTACACTGAATGTATATTAAAGGCAGAACACGTTACACTTTTCACCACATTTTAAAAATCAGTCCTAAAAGTTTCTTTGAACTGTTAATTTAAATAAGACTCTTAAAATATCAGAAGCATGAAATAGGCTTAGGTTTCTAGTTCTTGTCATAATGGTAAATTATAGGGCTGTCAATTAATCGCAGTTAACACACACAATTAATTCAAAAAATTAATTGTGATTAAAAATCACAGTTGTTAATCACGCTGTTAGAATATCAATTGAAATTTATTAAATATTTTTGGGTTGTTTTTCTACATTTTCAAGTAAATTGATTTCAATTACAACACAGAATAAAAAGTGTACAGCACCCACTTTATTTTTATTGCAAATATTTGCACTGTAAAAATGATAAATAAAAGAAATAGTATTATTCAATGCATCTCATACAACAAAGTACCATAGTGTAATCTCTTTATTGTGAAAGTGCAACTTACAAATGAGGAGTTTTTTGTTACATAACTGCACTAAAAAACAAAACAATGTAAAACTTTAGTCTGCAAGTCCACTCAGTCCTACTTCTTGTTCAGCCAATCACTCAGGCAAACAAGTTTGTAAATAAAGAGTGGATAGCATTATCTCCAATAAATGTAAACAATGACACCTAAAAGTGACTTTCATGGCTGGCATAACAAGGTATTTACGGGCCAGATATGCTAGACATCTGTATGCCTCCTCATGCTTCAGCCACAATTCTAGAGGGCATGCTTCCCTACTGATGATACTCATTTTAAAAATGCATTAACTAAATTTGTGACTGAACTTCTTGAGGGAGAAGTGCACATTTCCTGTCCTGTTTTACCTGCATTCTGCCATATATTTAATATTATAGCAGTCTCAGATGGTGACCCAGTTCACATTCATTTTAAGAACACTGTCACTACAGATTTGACAAAATGCAAAGAAGATACCAATATGATATTTCTAAAGATAGCTACAACACTCAACCCAAGGTTTAAGAATCTGACACACCTTCCAAAATTTTAGAGGGAGGAATTGTAGAGCATTCTTTCAGCAGTCTTAAAAAAAGCAATACTTCAATTCGGAAAATACAAAACCTGAACCAACAGAAAAGAAAATCCACCTTTCTGCTAGTAGCTTCTGACTCAGATGATGAAAATGAACATGTGTTGGTCCACTCTGCTTTGGACCATTATCAAACAGAACCTATCATCAGCATGGACACATGTCCTCAGGAATGTTGGTTGAAGCATGAAGATACATCTGAATCCTTAAGCACATGTGGCATGTAAATATTCTGCAACACTGGTTAAAATGCCAATGCCTGTTATCACTTTCAGGTGACACTGTAAACAAGAAGCAATACTATCTCCTGCAAATATCTCTGAGCAATTGACTGAACAAGAAGTAACTGTAAAATTTTACATTGCTTTATTTTTGAATTCAGGGGTTTTGTACATGATTCTACATTTGTAAGTTCAACTCTCAGGATAAAAGGTTTGTACTATAATATGTGCAATGGAGGAACTGAAAAATACTATTTCATTTGTTTTTTTTTTTGCAGAAAACATCCTCAAATATTTAAATGGTATTCTATTACTAACAGTGTGATAAGTCCTGATTAATCACAATACCTTTTTAAATCACTTGACAGCCCTAGGCTGTGTCTACATTGGCATCCCTTTCCGGAAAAGGGATGCTAATGAGACACTTCGGAATTGCAAATCCGTGGGGGATTTAAATAACCCCCGTGGCATTTGCATTTACATGGCTGCCGCTTTTTTCCGGCTCGGGGTTTTTGCCGGAGAAAAGCACCAGTGTAGACGCGATTCTCCAGAAAATAAGCCCTTTTCCGGAAGATCCTTTATTCCCATGAAAGTAGGAATAAGGGATCTTCCGGAAAAGGGCTTATTTTCTGGAGAATCGCGTCTACACTGGCGCTTTTCTCCGGCAAAAACCCCGAGCCAGAGAAAAGCGGCAGCCATGTAAATGCAAATGCTGCGGGGGTTATTTAAATCCCCCACGGATTTGCAATTCCGAAGTGTCTCATTAGCATCCCTTTTCCGGAAAGGGATGCCAATGTAGACACAGCCCTCCTAAATGATAATATAAAATCCAAGTTTTTAAGTCAGTGGATTTACTCCAGATTTACAGATTTGTAACACAGCATGTTTGGTTGCATGGTAAGCAAGACCAGGCAAATCTGGCTGAATGAATCTTGGTTTGAAGACATTAACTGGAGCATGCAGTCTGTGCTTCAACTATATTATGTAACCAATGGTTATAATGGATTTTATCTAGAGAGAAGCTGAACTGTCCATTACAAGGTAAATCACCCAGCAAGTATCTCAGCAATCGTCAACGCTGCAGTCAGTTGCTTCTCTACCAATCGACTTCAACAAGTTAGAAAACATAGTTACAACTTTCGCCAACTCTAGGGACCGCCTTTAATTCAGCCTGGTTAATGAGAATAGAAATCATGGAACCAAATCATTTGATTTGAAAATAACTTCCATTGTTTATTTTTAGCTATTCAATAGGATTTGGACTGGTATTACTGACTAATGAAAATAATTTTATTGAAAAGAGAATCAAAGTCTAAATGAAACAGAATTAAAAGAATAGGCTAAGTGTGATACTACAAAGGAGTGCAATTTAAATATGCATATACTCATTCAATTTTCATCTATTTTGATTTAAAAAAAAACCCATGCAAATACATTTTTAAAAATGCATAGGTAATTTTTGGTGCTTGCCTAAATTAAAAAAATGGCCGAATTAACTTTATTCAAACTTTGTACAACTTCCCATCTTCGAGCTATGGCCAAAATTTCAACCCATAAGAGATTTGTTTGGAGCTTCCTGATAGAAAAATTTCCTTAACAGAACATGTAAACTGTAGTACTGCTGTCACAATATACTTACTATCATAAATGTTTTGCATTTATATGCATATTCAAACAATATCAGTGTACTTTGTAATCAATAATGAATCAAGTCTCAAATAGATCATCTTAAGTAAATATTTTTACCAATAGAGAAAATAAGGCATGGAAGATATTATGTATTTTCCCCAAGGTTACACAGCAATTCTGTGGCAGATCAACTCTCAGCGTACTGAAATAGCAGTTATGTGTAGGGCTATAGATGGCTCTAAACAGATTTCCAGATTTTGCACACAAAACCAGGCTTCCTCTAACTTATTCCATTAGGGTTTTCTAATGTTAAGTAGAGAAGTAAAATCCTGTGTAATTAGTCAACTGATTAAATGTGAAGTTTAACTGGTTAACCAAATAAGGGGGGGGGGACCTGCTTCAGCCTCCACTGTTGCAGCTGGCTGGAGCACCCACTGCCACAGGCAGGGGCTGGTCTAACACCACTGGAATAGCCACTGCCTGCGCACCCCGCCCCCCCAAGCCCACCATGGACAAGAACTGCTCTGGATGCCCGGAGCAGCCCTGCCTGTGATGCGCTCAGGCCGCTGCGGACAGGCTGTCCGTGGCAGGCCCTACAAGGCTGGGGAAGCCCCCTATCTACAGCAGGCAGGAGGGAGGTTGCTCCAGCCCCCACTGGTTATCCAGAAACAGTAAGCATCACCCATTAAAGTTAAACTTCCACATCTCTAACGTTAAAACATTTTGCATTGGCATTTAACTTGAAAAAAATCCCAGATCCCAGTACTAAGTAATTTAACATTTAGCTGTCACTTTTCTTAGGCATAAGACACATCCAGAGCTGTGATCAGAATTTAGCACAGAACTTGATCAAAATGTAAACCAGGCCTAACAGGCTATGGCTACACTGCTGGTTTTTTGGCGGAAGAGGATATGCAAATCACGCTCTCATTTGCATATCTTCTTCCAATTCTTTTTGCAGAAGAGGTTTTGCTACTAAAAAGCCCTGTGCAGACGGGGTCATTTGTCGGGAAAAAACCCTTTTTCGCAAGATCCTTTAACCTCGATTTTTGAGGAATAAGGGATCTTGCGAAAAAGGGTTTTTTTTCTGACAAATGGTTCCATCCACAGGGGCTTTTTAGTGACAAAACCTCTTCCAGAAAAAGAATCAGAAGAGAATATGCAAATGTGAGTGAGATTTGCATATCCTCTTCCTCAAAAAAGCAGCAGTATAGCCATAGCCACAGTGGGGAAATCTAATGGCATAAATTTTCAGTTAAAAAATAAAGTCAGATTTCCATCATGTCATTCACCCTACAGAAGCAAGTCCCCAGGCATATTCCAGTTCTCATTCTTGCCTATCACCCTCTCCTAAGTTCTCATCTTTTAAAAATCATTTATTTAATCTTGTCTATAAAACCGTCCAAAATCTATGCTCTGCCCTCTTGAAAGGATAATGGGACTAGGCACTTGATTTTAGAAGTCTGCTCATCTTTATTCCTGGTAGTGAGCATCAAATTTAACAGGAACACAGAAAGAGAAATACAGAGTGATTAATAAAGGGCAAAAATGCATTGCTTTTCACATGAGGAAGGGGAATGTCCTTTGGGATCCTTCTATTTGTCCTGTAGCCCTCCTATTACTCTCAAATCCATTCTCAATGAGAGCATCTACTCACTGGTGCTCAAAAACACAAACAGAATGATAGGCTGTATAAAGAGCGATATAGAAAACAATACTGAAAGTTGTATAATGCTGTTCTATGAATCGATGGTTTGCCCTTATCTTCAATATGTGTTTAGGTCTGGTCACCCCATCATAAAATAGATATAGAGTAGCAGAAATAGGAGCATCCAGAGACGGGCGATGCAAATGATTAGAGACATGGAGAAACTTCTGTATGAAGAGAGATTGAAAAGGTTAGGACCAGTTAGCTCAGAGCAGAGACAAATAAGAGGGAACATGATAGAGATATATAAGATAATGAAGGGTAAATGAGATGGTCCTAATTGTCCTTTTTTATTTTAAAAAAAAGTACAATGTAACAGACAAGGAAACAAAAGGAATGATATCTGTGAAAAGGAAATGCATTTTACACAAGGTGTAGCTGGCACCTTACATGCCAGTGAGGCCTAAAACTTAGCAGGACTCAAAAAAAGGGTTACACATTTATACAGATAAGGATAGACACCACCACATTGGATAGAATACTCAACGTGCAAAGGATAAAAAACCTCTCAGGCTTCATGGCACAAGCAAACCACAAACTTACAAGAGTGAGGAAAAGCTTCCCTAATAGTTCCGTAAGTGGTTTTCAGGGGGTTTCTTGCATTTCCCACAGAAGCATCTGGTGATTGATGTTACTAGGCAAAAGACTGATCTAGATGGACCAGTGTCCGGCATGCCAATCCCTATGTTCCTAAATAGGCTTTGTGTCATAACAACCCACCCTCCAGAGCTGGGTCAATGAAGTGCTGCAAGTCTTCCACGCCCCCATTCTACTCCATATATTTAATAAATTGTCCCAACAACTTTACCCAGGCTTTACAGCCTTAGCAACATGTGGAGAAGTAGGAGGAGTCTCCAGTGAGGAATATGACGTAAAAGTCTAATTTACTATGCTATTTAACACTTCCACCCTTCATTTTAATAATGAAAATGCAGGTCATCTTAGGTTTGAGTAACATTTACCCTAAGCGGGGCTGGGAAGAAAGGGGAAGGTTTTTTATTTTACCTTTTCTTAAGAAAATAAAGCAAACAGGGACTGTAAATCTCTCAAGAGTCTGGAAAAATACAAAATTAAAACAAAACAAAAGCTGCCGTAACAAAGAGCAACTGGTATCCACAATCTCACCGACAGGAAGAAAAAACAAGCCTGCACTTTAAAACATTGCAGTGGCCTGTGTTGGCACACATTTGTTTAGGGGAGGGATGTCGGTGTAAGTAGAATAAAGAAAAAAAATCTTTCACTTGCCACTCAATTGTCACCTTTGTTTCCTTCCTCTCTTCTTCTCTTCCTCAGTCTTTGCTGTTCTCTGCCCCCATCTGTTTGTGTATGCATATTAATATTTTCCCCCAATCAGTGATATATTAGAAATGTCTAGTGTCACTGTCAACAGTGCAATCATACTCTTGGTCTGGGAAGATACAGCAGCTAGAGTTGTTTGTACAGAAAACAGACCTTCCTCCCTCTCATCCCCACCCGCACCGCCCAACTGAATGGAGCTGGCAGAGAAAGCATTCCCAAATGCCAATTTTTCACAGCAGAACAAAAACAAAGCATAAAAAAAAAACCCTGACAAAACTAAAACACAAGCGTTCATGGGCACAGAACTTAAGAGAAAATAAAGCCAGTGCACTAGGAACTTCTTCAGTTGCCTAGAATACAGCTATAAACAGCAAATATAAGGATGAAAATACAACACCTGAATTGCTATTAAATATAGAAGCCATGCAAGTGTCGTGCCATTATAAATCTCATCAACTCTTTACAATTAAAAGTTAATTACAGTTGTAGTCTGTTTAACTGCTCATGTCTAATCACAGTAAATCCTTACATGGGTGGTGCGGTTACTGAGTAATAACCCAGCACACCTTACGTTTGCACCTTCAATCATCCCAAATTGCATGGCTATTGCAAAATGCCCTCACACCCTGTTCTGTTTCATTACTAGACTGTAAGACAGTCAAGCAGTATCTTATAACAATTTTAGATAGGGTTCTTAAGGGTCCACAGCTGAAAGGGACCATCTGTGAACATCTAGTCTGACCTCTTGTATAACATAGGTCATAGCACCATCCCCAAAATAATTTCTAAAGCAGATCTAAGATAAAAACCAGCCAATCTTGATTTTAAAATTGACAGTGATGAAGAGAAATAAATTCTAAGGAAGTACACGGGGAGCTTCTCTACAGGATGCCTACTCCCTTTCCCCTTTTTCTCCCCCTCTTTCTCTGCCTCTTCCCCCCACCCCTCAGAGTTTTTTTCCTGGTGATTGAACTTTTGTTATATATATTCCCAGATCTCTCAGTTTACCTAGCATAAACTCATCCTAAGCACTCTCACTTTTATTAATAGTTATTTTTTCTTACAAAAAAAGTTTGAGACAAGATAGGAAGGGCCAAGGCCTCCCTTTCTAAATCACTAGAAATTGCTCACTGTAGTAGAAGAAGGCAAAAAGCTTTCTTAAGATATGGGCAGAAAAACACCCTCATGGATCCTGTCAACATGCTTGGGAGACTGGTGAATTCTGTCCTGTGTATGTGGGCAAGCACCAGCATGGTAGAATTCATTTATACCTTGAGATTATGCCATCAAACCCACTCATACTTGAAGATGAAATACAATGTTGCCTGTAAACTTTGTGCTCGTGCAGCTACTCAACACAAATTCAAATGCTGTCCATCTGATTAGCAGAGCAACCACATCTAGGCTCTGTGTTTCTATTGGTGGTGTACATTTGCACATGACTTGGCTCACAAAAATATTATTTTGCACCCGGATGAAAAAAATCCACACATGAATGGAAAAGATTAGAAGGAATATTGATGAAATATTACAATATACTTACTCATCTAACTCTTCCTCTTCAGCTTTAGAAGTATCTGCATACAGGTATTTACTCATGTCCACTGGTCTTACATTTTTCCTTTTTGCAGGTTGTGGAGGAGAATCTCTGATAGTTACAAATGTTTTAGGTTCTGGATCTGGCTCATCAAATGGGTTCAGGTACTCTGGATCATCTTCCCCTTTAAAGGGATTATAATTATCACTGTAGTAGGAGTCTTCCGGTTTTGAAGATGGAGCTATTTCAGAACTGTGTTCTATAAAAAATAATTTTTAAAAAAATATTATATGCTGCAAAAGGTCAAGCTGGGAGGGGTTGCAACTGCTACGGAGGATAGGGTCATCATTCAAAAAGATCTGGATACACTGGAGAAATGGTCTCAGGTAAACAGGATGAAGTTTAATAAGGACAAATGCAAAGTGCTCCACTTAGGAAGGAACGATCAGTTTTACACATACAGAATGAGAAGCGACTGTCTAGGAAGGAGTACGGCTAAAAGGGATCTAGGGGTTATAGTGGACAACAAGCTAAATATGAGTCAACAGTGTGACGCTGTTGCAAAAAAAGCAAACATGATTCTGGGATGCATCAACAGGTGTGTTGTAAGCAAGACACGAGAAGTCATTCTTCCGCTCTACTCTGTGCTAGTTAGGCCTCAGTTGGAGTATTTTGTCCAGTTCTGTTCACCACATTTCAAGAAAGATGTGGAGAAATTGGGGAAGATCCAGAGAAGAGCAACAAGCATGGTTAAAGGTCTAGAGAACACGACCTATGAAAAAAGACTTAAAGAATTGGGCTTGTTTAGCTTGGAAAAGAGAAGATCGAGAGTGGACATGATAGCCGTTTTCAGGTATCTAAAAGGGTGTCATAAGGAGGAGGGAGAAACTTGTTCATCTTGGCCTCTGAGGATAGAACAAGAAGCAATGGGCTTAAACTGTAGCAAGGGAAGTTTAGGTTGGACATTAGGAAAAAGTTCCTAACTGTCAGGGTGGTTAAACACTGGAATAAATTGCCTAAGGAGGTTGTGGAATCTCCATCTCTGGAGATATTTAAGAGTAGATTAGATAAATGTCTATCAGGGATGGTCTAGACAGTACTGGGTCTTGCCATGAGGGCAGAGGACTGGACTCGATGACCTCTCGAGGTCCCTTCCTGTCCTAGTATTCTATGATTCTATGTTTCATGAGGGATGGGGATTTTTGGAGGTGGTGGAGACAAACATACTGGCTAAGTCTACACTGGCATGATTTTACGAAAATGCTTTTAATGGAGAACTTTTCCTTAAAAGCATTTTCGGAAAAGCACGTCTAGATTGGCAGGATGCTTTTCCGCATAAGCACTTTTTGTGGAAAAGCGTCCGTGGCCAATCTAGACGCGCTTTTCCTCAAAAAAGCCCTGATCGCCATTTTCGCGATTGGGGCTTTTTTGCGGAAAACAGTACTGTGCTGTCTACACTGGCCCTTTTGCGCAAAAGTCTTTCGGAAAAAGACTTTTGCCCTAACGGGAGCAGTATAGTATTTCCAGAAAAGCACTGACGATCTTACATGAGATCGTCAGTGCTTTTCCGGAAATTCAATCAGCCAGTGTAGACAGCTGGCAAGTTTTTCCAGAAAAGCTGCTGATTTTCCGGAAAAACCTGCCCGTCTAGACACAGCCTTTGGGTATGTCTACACTGCAATTTAAGTTTTTTGCTTGTGTTAGGTGTAAGCTTTTAGGGATTCTTTTAAAGCCATTCTGTGGCCATTTGTCAAAGCTTTTATAAAACATGGCAGTGTTTAGAAAGCAACCCAGATCAAATTATATTATGGGATAACAACGCAATAACTAATTCAGAAAGCTGAATACTTTGCTAGGTAAGAACAGCTACCTTAATTTGCAAAGTGACCAGTGATCTTAGGAGTCTCAATTTCGGGACATCTTAAATGGTATCAGAAATGGTAAGCATCTGTTTTTGAAAATCAAGCCACTTTGGGTTATTTCAGATTGGGGATTCAAAAACTGAGACACTCAAAATCACTTGAAAATTTAGGCTCCTGTTTGTAGCTTAAATCAAGTCAGGATTTTGTTGGTTCTAAGTCTTTAAGTGGGTAATAATAAATGAGATCTGTTACTGAGTTGCAACTTGGCACACTAAGGGTCAAACCCACAGTAATTTTGAATAGCCAAGTAATAAACCTGCCAGGGCAGGAGAAACAAAAGAACAGACTGATGTACTATTTACAACTGACACACTGCCCACTTTTGCATCAGTTCCTGCCAACTCTACCTGGCATGGTTCCATTGACAGGAACTTCTCATAGAAGTGTGTGTTTCGCCTGGCAGTAAATATCTGTAGAATCAGATACTAAGTTCCCATAGGAATTAAGAACCATCACAAACCTGACTACCTTCCTTCCTCAGTGTAAACTGCACATGCATTCTGTAACAT
The DNA here is from genome assembly GCF_052426305.1 of Pelodiscus sinensis. Taxonomy (NCBI): domain Eukaryota; kingdom Metazoa; phylum Chordata; order Testudines; family Trionychidae; genus Pelodiscus; species Pelodiscus sinensis. Next base: position 187,760,633 of record NC_143054.1, read on the forward strand.
GCAGATAGAATATGCAGTTTAAAAAAATTACCAAAAGCCCACCAAAACATTACATTGCATGCACAATTCTCCCGGGGGGGGGGGGGGGGGGAAGAGGGGGAGATGGAGGAAAGACAGAATGAATCACATTTGACAACATTGCTTAATGCACTACTGAAAGATGTTCAGACGTGATGGTGATGAGGAAGGTATAAGAAAAAGAATTAAGTGTTAATTCCCTGTATTGCCAGGAACAATGAAACCATTATAAACTAATAAAGAGAATAATTCCTTGGAGATGCTACACAGATTTATCAAAACTTCAAGGCCTCAGAGGGAAACATTTGAAAAAGAGGTAAGAGATAGTTTTATTTCAGTGGGAAGCTGATTTTAGTGACCCAACTGAATTTTACAGCAATAAGATGAACTGTAAAAATGGATCCAAATAAACACTACACATTTGCAAATGGGGAGCAGCAAGTAAGCTTCATAAATCCAAAGACCAAGATCTCAGAATGATAAAATTGGCGTAAAAAAGAGGCTAGGTAAGATTACTTCACAAGAAGGTTACAAAACACATAGAAGTTTATAAAAGGCCAAATGAAGCGTGAAATGTCAATGAGTAAAGGCCTTTAAACAAAGAGGACAGAGAGATAAGGGAAGAAAGAAGCATTTGAAAAGTACAAAACAGGAGAGCCCTCAGGACTGGTCCACTCATCCACAGAAGACTTTATGAAAATAGGTTTATTATTTTTATGACCAACAACCACCAAGCAGCAGCACTTTATACTTCTATCAGAAAGCAAAGGAGCGGGAAATGGTCTGGGTATTCAGTGATTACCTTTCACTTTTATGTTGCCAAGCCTATCCCAGGCTGATAAATGACTAGTCACAATATGAAAGGCTTGCATGAAAAGAGTTTGGTAGGTTTCCACCCACTCCCTAGTTACCACTAACTAGCACCCGTCGGAGATGTCCAGGGCTAAGTGAGCCTGGCACCTGAACAATCTTCTTACCCTGAGAGATGGCTCTCTGCTCAGAACTGAGGTGCTCTTTGGGAGCATGTGATGGAGCAGGAATTTTTCTTAACATTTTGTATTAATATTGTGTGTGCCTCGCTTTCCTGTATGTGGGGCGAGGTTAACTCAAATGGTGGGGAAAGGTTATTTACTCTTTGCAGAATCCCAGAAACACAGGTTTGACTGATGCCTAGCTGTCTGTGACCTGAGCTCCCATGTCCATGGAGAGCCCAAGAAGGGAATGGGCACAGTTACTGCCTAGATCTTGGCACTTAGCAACTAAGGACCATGGATGTCCAGACCTCTGCATGAAGCCAGCCAGGTGTGACCAATTGGAGAACAAAGGAGGAGGGCCAGGTGACAAAGTTTGCCTGGAAACGGGAACAAGGGACTGAGGAAGGGGCTGATAGGGGTTAAGTGTGGGCTCCTGGAAGCGGGAGACTCTCCTGGAGTGGGACTGAAGGGGTCAGAGGACTCTGTGTTCTGGCATGGACCATGGACTATGCTGTAAATTTCTGTTCTCTGTGTTAACCACAAACTTCCTATCCTGTGCTCCAGACATCTAAGCTCTTCAACTTTTACAACGCTAGCTGAGAGTCACTCCAGTTTAAGGAAGCTGGGAGTGCATTGCTTCCTTTGGGTCTACAAATCGGGGGACTCACTGAAAGGCGCACCCAGTATGAAGCAGAGGTGCTGAAGGCTTCAATGTTAGACCTAAGAAAGTAGTGAAACCAAGTGGTTTATCCTAGTGAGACTGTGACCCTAAAGGGGGTCTGGCACACTGTTCCAGAGCTGTTCAAGAACACCACACTGGTGGAGCCACGACAGAACAAGGTGAAATTTTCCCTGATGCTCTTCTCTGTGCCTATATAGAGGACTTCAAACTCCAGATATGTCAATCTGGCACTTCTTGGAAACATTATCGTCAGCCACATATTTTATATATTTGTCACTATGTTTTGTTGCACTCTGCATACACTGACTTTAAATGGAGATTTTCACATATTAACTACTCAAAACAACTTTGCAAAACAATTAATTTAGTTTAGTGTTGTCATAGTTTGATTTTTTGCCCCGCTTGTAAGGCAACTACCATAAGATGGTGAACAAATTATTTGGACAGAATTCTGGTATTTTCTCTCCCCAAAGACTGTCACTATTTAGTGCAGCAACTACACAAACAGAGAATATGCCTCAATTTTACACGTCATTGGAGAAGGAGATGTTCAGTTCACACTGGCGATTAAGATTCCTGATATTGATGTGTGGGTGCATATAATAATGTAATAATTTAAATTTGTAGCATTTGAAGAGAAAAAAAGTTATGATTCATCAATGAATGTGTCAATAATGAATAATTGTGTGAAATGAATTCACCACCTGCATCAGGATCTTGAAATGGATTTAATTCTGCTGTATCAGGATCTCCAAATGGATTGGAACTGGAATTGGCCAAGTCTTGCTCCTCTTCATCCAAAAAATTAAGCTTGTTGATAAGCTCTGGTGGGAAAAAAAATGAAGCATTGTTTAAATATGGCCAGAGCCAACCCTGGATATTTACTGTTCAAAAATTCACATTTCAAATTCAGAAAATTCACACCAGTGGTCCCTGAGAACAATGCACTAGAACACATTACCAACTGCAGAACTAAACTAATGTATTTTGTAGCACACCAACATTTCCAGCCAGAAGAAATGAATGTTCATTGATGAGTACTAACCCACTACACAGCCACAGCAGCCTTCTGGACTTAACCTGATTCAGTAAGTTTGGCAGTGGATCTAGAAAGTGAAGTACAGCAACTTGATTTCAAAAAATGAATGATTCATATATTTGTTCATTGTCAGTTCTCTTATTTACAGGTAACATTCATGTAAAGTCAGAGAAGGTACATTCTATCAAGTCATAATGGTTAAGTATTACTCACTGCACAAATTTTGTTTTAATTATGTGGTTTTTCTTTCCCATTCACAATCATGTGACAATGCAATGGCTGAAGAGAGACTCTGTCATGTTGGTACCTGTTGGATGCACTACAAATTACTGAAAATCACATTGGATGGGAAGCACAATGATAAAATTTGACAGCTGAATACAAACAGAAGCCAAAAGGTAACAGGTCACAGTAAATACAGACAATCAGAAACAGAAAGAAAGGAGGAAAGCTCATAGACCTTCAGAGGAACTGGCTGATTTAGCTGAAGGCATATTTGCTTGCTTTATGCAGTCATCTTGATCTTCATCTAAGCTGCTCAGAGCATTCAACTGGTTTACAATTTCTGTAAACAGAAGCCAGTCAAGACAAATATAAGGTAGGGTCATTTAAAGAAAAAGCAGTAGAAAGCATGCTGTTACTAGAGAAACAGGGAAAGAGAGGACACTTATTGTTAATGAAAAGAATACATTCAGAATGAATCATTACAGTGATATATAATACACCTATGCACCTGTACAGAATGCTTCAGCACTATTTTAACCAGAAAGAACACATAAGTACATAGTGAACAGTTTTTGATGGGTGCTCACTACCAGCAGTTTTAAGATTAACAAATAACTTAAGATTAACACCTATATTAATCAAAAAAATGAAGTATGCTAAATATTATTTTACTTTAACAGTTTCCGTGTTCATAAGTAAAACTTGAAATTAATAGCATAAAATTAGCTTAATACAAAAAGTTTGAGGCCAGGGCAATATCAGACATACAAACTTTGATTATGCTTCATTAAGAGCCAATCTCCATCAATTTTCACCTAAGATACAACCAATTTTATAATTACTGTAAACAACATGGTCACTAAGGGCACATACACAGCAGGGCTAAACTCAAAATAAGCTATGCAACTTGAGCCACACTAATTGCGTAGCTAAAGTTGAAATAGCTTATTTTGACTTTTGGCACTATCTGCACAGCAGTTATTTCGAAATAGAGATCTCTTCCCCCAACTTTCCTTACTCCTCATATAATGAGGTTTACAGGAGTCAGAGTAAGCAGTCTTCCAACTCTCTATTATTTCGACATTATGTCAAAATAACTGCTTATGTGTAGACACGGACAATGTTATTTTGGCATAATGTCAGTTATGTAGACATAGCCTAACATATTACAGAATAAAACAGGCTTCATTAATTTAGGGACAGATTCTGCCACTTTTATTTTTAGTGAGTAATATCTTACTTATTGGATAGTTAGCAAGGTGATTAAGGGCAGGATCTAGCTCTTTCGGAATAGCTCTGAAACCAACATTTTAAAACAGAACCAAATAACTCCACTAAGATTCCTTTTGAGCTACATTGTATTGCTACTTTTAGCTTTATGTGCTTCCTTAAAATGGTGCACACTCAACTTGGAAGACATTAAGATATGATGATAAAGCCATAGGAAAAGCAAAGGCAATTCATAAGCCATCACTTTAAAATGAAACAAAGGCTAAAAACAGTGAAGAAAGTATTATATAAGCACCAGTCATGACTCCATAATTAAGCTTGAGTTGAGTTTTGACTTAAAGATCCAATTAATTAATTAAAGATGAAGAATACAATGTATGCTCCCAAACTGACAGCACAGCACTTACTTCTCCGTGTAGAAACACCATGTGTGTGTTTTTTAAATGTAATAATCTTTATAATGCAGTTTATGCTAATATAAACTATCAGTTATTATGCATTAAGCACAGTGGCAGGGTAATTGCATAGTGTCATTACAAGGTGGAGATCAGGCTTTTGAGGTGTCTTATATGTCCACATCTTTGGAATGTTTTACCTTTAAGTTACTGATACATACTCAACTACGCTACGATAGTTTGTGTCTGGGAAAAGCAAAACTATCTCTAAAATAAAGTTCCTGAAATAGAAATCTCTATTTCCCAAACTAAGAAAAGAAACAAGTTGCACAGAGGTGAAAACTGAGCAATGTCAATGTTGCTCTAACTAATGCTTGGCTGTGCATAGCTCCTCAGGGCACTGAACACTGGTCACCCCTTTCCACTGGATATAACTACCCACTATGCTTTGGTGCAAAAAAGCCAAAAGCAGTACAATGATCTGGCCCTGAACTGCTAAGTATTTAAGACATATACCTAAAAGTTGCTATTCTAAAAATCTTATATTTGAATGTTTTACAAAGACATATGAACTCTTTCAAATAAATATGTAACTGATTTCCAAGTAGGAAGATGTAGTACAGTCTATTCTTCAGATGGTGCAGCCATCACAAAACACTTCACAACCACATTGGCTTCCTAAATGGTCTTGCTCTTACAGGACGTAAAAGTACAATAGTCAATTTGGAATCAGTCAGTTAAGACATCTTATGCTCCTCCCTGTTCAGCTCCAATTTAGAAAGATTTGCTGGAAATCTGAATGCTGTTGTAGCTGTCTCTTGCGATTTCTTTTGGACTCAAAGCATAGAATGACAGATGTATTTTTTACTCACATGAAAAGCAGAATATAAGCTTATAAAGCATCATTATGAACCAATGACTAGTTAAAACAGGATGCAGACATTGAATTCTTTGATGTGGTTTGAATCAACTGGTCCCATCTGCCACCCTACATGCCCACTTGCACTTCATTGTGTCTCAAGAGTATAAAATGGTCTGTATTATAGGGTGTGTCTAGACTACAGTTTTGTCGACAAAAGTGGACTTTTGTCGACAAAACAATACCAGCGTCTACACTACCGCTGAGTTCTGTCGACATAACGTCGACAGAACTCCGGTTTTGTCGACGCTGGTATACCTCATTTTACGAGGCATAACACTTTCTGTCGACAGAACTCTGACAGAAGGTGTTATTGCCTGTAACACTGCGTCCAGACTACGGAGTTCTGTCGAAAAAGCGGCTTGCTTTGTCGACAGAACTCCATGTGTCTGGACACAAATTGTCGACGGAAGTGTTATAGACACAGGCTACGTCTACACGGCGGGTTTTTTGGCATAAGATATGCAAATGAAGAGCTCATTAGCATATCTTAAGCTCTCATTTGCATATCCTCTTCCGATCCTTTTTGAGGAAGAGGTTTTGCCGTTAAAAAGCCCCGTGTAGACACGGCCATTTGTCAGGAAAAAAAAACCCTTTTGCGCAAGATTCCTTCCTCAAAAAATGAGGTTTACAGGATTTTACACAAAAGGGGGTCTTTCTGACAAAAGGCCCCGTCTACACAGGGCTTTTTAATGGCAAAATCTCTTCCACAGAAAGGATCGGAAGAGTATATACAAATGAGAGTGGAAGATATGCTAATGAGTGCTTCATTTACATATCTTCTGCCAAAACCCCCCCGCAGTATAGACATAGCCACAGTGTTGAAATGAGAAGCAAAGGAATCTATGACCAATATCAGCTTTTGTACATCATTATCTACATTCCCCACTTATCTTAGTCTCCACGTAACCCACTGAAGTCAACAGGACTTTTTGCGGGGTTAGCTGCTCCTATGTCAGAATCTGGCCCCTAGGCAGAATTTGGTATCTGGCAGAAACTTGGCATGATCAGTACAGGTTGAACCTCTGTAATCAGGGATTCCCTGGTCCGGCAACATCTGTCGTCCAGTAGGATCATGGATGTTCCAGGACCAGAGAGTCCTGGCAGAGGGCTGGGCTCCCCACAGCTGGGCTGCCTGGCATGCCACATCTAGGCAGTCAGGCACAATCCAGCGGGGCTGCCCAGCGGGGACAGGAGCCCAGCACACCTTAGCAGGGCTGCAGGAACTAGGTGCGGGGCTGTCTAGAGGGGCCAGGAGCTCGGCATGCCATAGCGGAGCTGCTTGGCGGGGCCAGGAGTGTAGCGGGGCTGCTCGGCAGGGACAGGAGCGTGGTGCACTGTAGCAGGGCTGCCTGGAGGGGCCAGGAGCCCGGTATGCAGGGAGCTATGGTACAGCTGTGCTACCCAGCATAGCAGGGAAGGACGTGGGGGGACTGGCAGGGCAGCGATGCTGGTGGCAAGGGGGAGTTGGCCAGGAGGCCAGCAACTGGTCCAGGGCTGGGGGGAGCCGATAGCAGGGAAGCCAGATATGACCTCTCTTGGTCCAGCAAAATCCCTCATCTGGGACTGGTCAGGTCCTGAGAGTGCTGGACCAGGGAGGTCCAACCTGTATTACAATGTGTGATGCTTCAGAGATCTGTGCTTGAAGTACATTTGGGCTCAAGACCTCACAACTGATAACATCTGGGCAGACTACTGAGTCCATATGGAACCCCAGTGATCATAGTAGATCTCTGTGCAGGAGTAGCAATCAGCACACTATCAATGGGTGCATCAGGGCCGGTATGCCTATTCAAAAACATTAAGGGAAGCACTAAAGTGTGCATGGCTATACTATTTTTTATTAATTTTGAATTGAATATCTTAAGCATGTCAAAGTCACTTGTGCTCATGGAGGCCTACGTATGACAATTTTGCTATTTTAAAATCTCTCTTTAAATTCTACAGCAGCTAAAACGTTTTGCAACTTTACATTAAAAACAGAAACATGTATGTTGTTTTCAAGTTGACATTACACAAAATGGTTAAGCACGTCTTTTCTTTTTTTTAAAGAAAGTAGAACCAGGAGTCAGGAACCCAAGAGAGAGCCGAGAGGCAGGTCTTCCATTACATATGGCAAAGAAGACCATCTTGTTGTACAGACACTTCCTGGAACTCCTCTTGGGCTTAAATAGGCGCTTGCATCAGTCAGGGGCTATGAGGAAAGCTGTCAGTCCAGCCTTCTGAGATATTACTTCATGTGATTTTTGTCCCAACAGGATGTACATATGATAACACAAACAGCCCAACAGCAGCCTCTTGGTTGAGGCATGGAGGTGTCAGCTGTCCCACAGATCTGGGTTCTAGGCCCTGAAGAGCTCCCCACATGGCTAAGAGTGGAAAGACTATTGCAGCCTTAACTTTAGGGTCAATTCTGTGACATCAACAATTATTACATTCAACTTTCACACTGTGCTTTCAACCTGAAGATCCTAAACTGCATACCAAGAGTCACATATCATGTCAGGGCAGACTTAGGAGAGAACCTAAATCAATCTTTTTGTACTCTTATTTACTATCTATTGAATGGGTCACTCTTGCTGCCATGATAATGAAATTACCATTATTTAGTTATAATAGAGTCACATGTCACCAAATCCAATGCTCAGAGTATACTGCAAAAGGAATGGAGTTTGCACTAAAATCTCTCAGAATTCATTCCACATATACATCCTTCCCTCTAGCTATCTTTCAGTCTTCAGGCAGTGAAAGAGATGGCTCTCTGAGTAATTAGACTAACATTTAATACTATTATTTGTACAGTATGGAACTTTACATTTTGAAAGCTCTCTTGCAAACATTAACTAATTAATCCACAAAACACCCTAGTTAAGGGTGATTATCCCCATTTTACAGTTGAGAAAACAGAGAGAGAGGTTAAGCGGCCTGAGGCCTCTCTGAATCAATCAGAGCAGCTTGTCCTGGTCTTGCAATATCCTAACCAGGCAATGTGTGAGAAAGCGTAGGCAGAAAACAAGTATTCAAAATGAGTAACAGCACTTGTTATCAATTAGCTTTAAATGGTTCTGGAAATGTAATTATTTTCTGAACACTTATTTTACAACACCATACTAACTCTTCCATTTTGTTTTCTTTTCCTCTTTCTATATTGCTTCACTTTTTTTTCCCTCAATTCACGAACCTTTTTCAAAATTGCTGCCTTTTGGCCTGACACCAGATTTCCCACTTCTTTGTCTACTCTAGATGTTTTCCTCCTTTGGTTCTTAGTTTTCTCTGGTGTTTCATTTCTTCGTCCTGACAGCACATTTACTGTAACACTTTTAGGACTCCAACTTCCACCAAAGTCAATGGGAGTCTTTATATTGAGTCAATGGATATTGGAACAGGACTTGAATATTTACATTTTTCTGTTTACTTACTGAATGATCTAAATGCTATTCCACTTGCTCTGGAAAACCACATGCATCTATTTATCCCTCCCTCTCCTTTCCCTGCCCAATTCCTTCCTCTTCCCACCTCCCTCTCTCAAACAGGAGATGTTCAGCTAATGGCATGGCACAGCAGCTGCAGTAAACAAAATGGTGTCTGAGGCTTACTTCTTCCTTTCAGGCTTTTTACCTATGGGTCTTAGGACACATCTGCACTTGCAGTTCTGCAGCTGCACTGTTACAGCTGTGCCACTGCAGTGCTTGTGAAGAGAGCTCTCCTATCAGCATAAAAAACCTGCTCCAAAGAGCAGCAGAAGCCATGGCAGCGGTAGAAGCTCTCCAATCAACATTGCACTGTGCACACTAGCACTTATGCTGGCATAAATTGTTGAGTAGACATAGCCTTAGAGTACAACATTTACATCAACAAAAAACAAACTGGTTTTGCACAGTAAGAAAATGAAACCTGAAAAATCTGAATCTTACTACTGACAGGAAGTGGCATACTCTTTGCTCAAAAGAATAGTGATAGAGATGCAGCCGTGTTAGTCTGGTGTAGCTGAAACAAAAGACAGAACTATGTAGCACTTTAAAGACTAACAAGATGGTTTATTAGGTGATGAGCTTTCGTGGGCCAGATCCACTTCCTCAGATCAATATGTGGAAGAAAATCAGCACAACCATATATACCAAAGTGATACCATCAAAAAAAAAGTGAACGCATGTGAAATTGACAAATCAAATTTTAGAACAGAGTGGGTGTGAGGTGGGAAGGTAAGTTCCTGTGCGATAGTGACATGGGGGTGATAATAGGGGAAGTTTCTGTGAGGTAATGACATTAGGGGTGATAATTGGGGAAGCTATCTTTGTAATGGGTGAGATAATTAGAGTCTTTGTTTAAACCCATACATAAAGTGTCAAATCTAAGCATGAATGACAATTCTGAAGCGTCTCATTGAAGTCTGGAGTTAAAGTCTCTTTGAAGCAATATGCATGTTTTAAGGTCATTAAGTGAATGATCAGTCTGGCTGAAATGGCAGGCAACAGCTTTCTCTCTGTGAGAGAGTCTTATGTCTGTTTTGTGTGCATTGATTCTTTGGCGAAGTGTCTGAGACGTTTGTCCAATGTACATAGCAGACGTACACTTTAGGCACATGATGGCATAAATTATATTTCTGGATGAACTATATATGTGTTCTTGATCTTGTAACTGGCATGGTTAGGTCCAATAATGGTGTCAGCAGAGTAAATAAGTGGACAAAGCTGGCAACGGGGTTTGTTGCAAGGGAAAGTTCCAGGGTTGGTATTAGTGTAATATGTCCTGTGGTTGTTGGTAAGAATCATCCTAAGGTTAGGTGAAGCAAAATGCAGGACAATGTAGCACTTTAATCTGAGGAAGTGGGTCTGGCCCACGAGAGCTCATCATCTAATAAACCATCTTGTTAGTCTTTAAAGTGCTACATTGTCCTGCATTTTGCTTCAGCTACCCCAGACTAACACGGCTACATCTCTATCCCTAAGGTTAGGTGGTTGACTATAGAAGACTATGGGTCTGTCTCCCAGAGCCTCTCGCAGTGTAGTATCCTGTTCTAGTATAGGTTGTAGTTTATTGATAATGTGTTGGACGGGTTTAAGTTGGGGGCTATAGGTGATGACAAGTGGTGTTCTATTGTTGGTTTTCCTGGGTCTGTCTTGAAGTAGATGGTTTCTGGGTATTCGTTTGGCTCTTTCTATTTGTTTTTTTATGTTTAATCACCAATGGCAAATTAGACACCACTCTCTACAGAAAACCCACTGACTCCTACAGTTACCTACTTGCTTCCAGCTCCCATCCAGAACACACCATACGATCCATTGTCTATAGCCAAACCCTTAGATACAATCACATCTGCTCTAATCCCACTGACAGAGACCAGAAACTTTAGGATCTCTACCAAGCATTTATAAACCTCAATAACCCACTCGGAGAAATAAAAAAACAAATCGAAAGTGCTAATGAGGACTAGAGGAGCAATGATGCAACTACAGTAATTCAGGTAGTACCATGATGCCCCTTATAATACTCAGCCCTTGACAACTCAAGAAAGCCATTTCTACAAACTAGCATATTCTATCGCCATCCCATTCCATAGAGGCCCAACACTGCAGCCAAGTCATTACATGGTTAGTTTTGGCTCCTCTGGGCACCCTCTCACCCATCTTATTAAAACCACAAAGCAAGCTATTATTTAGATTATCTTTATTCTTTTCTTCTTTTTTTAAGGTATCCTGATATACTGTTTGTGCCTTTTTTTGGCTTCTTTATGACCGATGGAGGGCACCTGAAAGGCATCTTTCCTGCTTCTGACTCTTTTCTTACATTAGAAATTCCTCTTGAACTCAAATGACGGAATAGCAAGGAAAACTCTGCTAACACTTCATCATCTTCACTGTTCAGTTAAGAGCTGAGAAGAGACAACTTTCATTTCAGACCCCCAACAAGTCTGTAGGGAAGACCCATCCTGACTTTCCTGATATTTCTCAGGGAAAAAACAAGTACAACTTTACATTCTTAAAAAAAACAACAAGCCATAAACAAAATGTTTAAAGTCATCTTTATACAACCCAATCTATTAATCCTTTGCAAGTCATCTTGTATAATGATACACTCAACTTGAAACATGAAAGGAGAGAGCTGTGCCTGAAATTGTGGGAGAGGTGCCACAATACACAGGAACAACAATCATAGGAGGAAGCTTTGTGTTTGGACTAGCTGATCTGATTGGCACTCCTTATATTAACCATCCTGGGTACACTAATGCCTTTTGGGATCAAGAATTTCAATCCTTTAGCTATTCTATGTAACTTGAAATAACTCAGCTATCAAATGTAGATCATTCTTTAGGCAATTTTCTGAATTCACCTGATTGGGCCCTGCTTTAGAGTGGCCCTCTGCTCACTGATAATCAAGTTGGGCCTCTCTATCCTTTTACAGATCCACTTTTCTTTAAATTATTGTCCCAATATCTTTTTTCCTCTTCCATTTCTGTCCTCTCTCTCTCTCTCTCTGTTTTCTTCCATCCTGATTGTTCTCATCTCTTTTCCTGCCTTTCCACTGCTCTGTTGACACCTCTCGTTGGCTTCTCCTTCTGAAATACGATAAAAGAAATCAAGTCTCTGAAGTTCATACAAAATTAGTCTCATGTGTAGCTGTATTATCAGGACATATGCAACTGGATTATCCTAAACCGCTGTTTTATATAAAACCGTATTCATGTAATAAAATAATAAAATCCACGGAACTTTGCTGATAATGGAGAAAAACAATATTTTATTTATATCCTTTCATGACAAGACCAACCTGTAATTTTTGCAGCCTTCTCCTCCTGGTTCACTCTGTTCTCTTCATCATCTTCATTGTCTTCCTCAAAATCATCTAAATTTCCAATGTCAGCTTGCTTCATACTCATCAAGCTAGCTAGGCTCTGCATGTCTTCATCTCTATACCACAAATTCCAATACATCAAACGAATCATTAAAAGGCAATACTATTAAAGTCATGTTTGATAATATTTTACTATTAAAATACTATTTTCTCAAAGCGAAGTTTCCTTTTTTTTTTACGAAGGGCCTGCTCTAAAACCTTTTGAAGTCAAAGGATAGCTTTCAGTTGTCTTTGATGGGCTTTGGAAGTGGCCTTAAGAATATTTATAAGAACAAGACATGAATCGATATGTTCATAGTGTTAATTTCTAGATTACAAGTTTCCCATTGCCAAAAATTTAAAAGCAAAAAATGTTTTCATTAAGGGTCAATTTAATCCTCTCCTCTTACAATTTTTTAATCAGTCTTGATGTTATACAGAACAATAATTTATTCCCTTTGGGGATCATTCAATAAAAGCTGAGCGTGCTTGCTAAGACATTGCCTATGAATCACCAACTTCTCCTGAAACTCACAACACTGAAGGTGAACTAGTTTCTTTCCTAAAGGCACTCATACATAAACAAGAAAAAACTTTTATTTTAGGGGCCAATTTCTGTTCTTGCATGTATGCATACTATAGTGCTGATTACAATTGAGTCTTGCTGAAAATATGGCTATAGACAAAACATTTAAAGCAATGACAGTTCTAAGTGCTATTTCCATAGCAACCAATATGTCTTCAAGTTCACAGTGTCATTCATGAAGCATGGTTAGACTCATCCATTTTTAAAAACTATTTTAATACCTTTCTATTGTTTAATCAAGATATTTTTAGAGCAGCTTTGCAGTAGTCTATTCACCTACTTGCCCAAAGCATTTTTTTTTAAATAGGCAAGTAAAATATCATTAATTTCCTTCTCTCCATGTTGTAAGTTAATTATGGTAACATAGGGTGCACAGATTTTGTGCCTGGGCTAATACAGTACATTCTCATGGCAAGGGAATGAAGTCACTTTAAAAAGCCATCCTGTGGGTAGTAAACTAAAGAGCAAGTACAAACCAGGCATCAGTCCTGCACAAATATTTATGTAACCCCCACTGGGTGGATTTGAACCTGGGACTTCTCAAGCAGAGTATAGGAGCCTCTACCCTCTGAGCTAAAAGCCAGTTGCCTACCAGCCCATGCTGTAGAGGTCTCTTGATCTTAACTGTCGTTGTGGTCTAGGTACCACTTGCATTGCTCAGTAACCACACTACGACTATGTCTACACTCATGGCTTCTTGCACAAGTATGGCTGTTCTTGCACAAGAATCTGCTGAGCATCCACACTGCCCGCCCACTCTTGCACAAGGAAATTTACAGTACGGCGTGGTAAGAGAGGGCTTCCTGCGAAAGCGCTATGCTCTTTTTTAACAGGTGTAAGCCCTCTTGCGCAGGAGGGCAGTGTGGACGCTCGGCAGGGATTTCTTGCGCAAGAAACCCCTATAGCTAAAATGGCCATCAGCACTTTCTTGCGCAAGAGAGAGCAACCACACTGCCCTGGATGCTCTTGCGCAAAAGCACAGCTCACACATGACAGTGTGGACGTTTTCTTGTGCAAGACTTCTTGCACAAGAACCCTTGCACAAGATGTTCTTGTGCAAGAAGCTGCCAGCGTAGACAGCGTGTGTGTGGGTTACATTTACACATGCATAACTTTACACATCTGCATAGTCTCTATTAGTTCAGTGTACTAATTAAATGAAGGGCTCTCTGGGGCAGAGATACTTTCTTCCTATATATCTGAAAAGCACATAGCACAATGGGACGCTGATAAATGATTGCTATTAATAATACTAATAAATATCCAAGAAATCCCAAAGTTCCCTCTCTTTCTGGTTCCAAATGGTTTTCATAGTAAAGCACGTACGCTGGCAATTGATACCTAGAGAATCTTCCAGTCGCTGTGATGGGCAAAGTTCCAAGAAAAGAACCTATCAACTAACCATATTGAGAGGGATGATCCTCAAATGTTACTCTTCCTATCTGGATAACAATTAAGTTTAATTCTAATCTTGAATCAAATTAAATGAAACAGCATCAGCATAGCCCACACCTGACAATTACATATAAATTACAGGCTCACTATTCTTCTGGAAACAATGAAGGTGGGAGCAAAGAAAACTATTAGGAATACAAATAATCTAGGTGTCATGAAGCAGATATTATTTTCCCTAGAAAAGCATAAAACAAAGTCTAGAACAAATATGGTTCTCACTGTACAAAGTTGCAATGACTAGGAAGAGATACAGGCTAATCCTACTATTCTCTCTTCATCCTTGTTCCATCCCATCTGGTTTTCGATGTTATCAAGCTGCACTTGCTTGAAGACAGTCTGATGCTGCTTCAGGCCCCAGGCCAGAATACTTAAGCTCATCCCATGCTTAATTTTTTAAACATATTCTTGAGCCTCATCTATTTCAGTAAAATGTAGGCAGGTATTTAAGTACCGCCCTGAAGAGATTTGCTGTCATGAATCAGAGCCCCAAACACCAGTATCCAGCAGCCTATGAGAGAGGTTCCCTTTTGATGGTCCAAGAGGAGGCTGATAACCAGCTTCTGGCTCCTTTCCCTCATTTCCAGTTGATAAACTGTATTATATGACAGCTATAAATAGTTTTCAATACTTTGACATGCCAGTATATGTTTCCAAAGGGAGGGAAAATAGGAAAGTTGTTTGTGTAATTGGGAATGGTTGACTAGGTGGTCTGCAGGGAAACTCTGTGCCAAAATCTGGTCCATGGGATGAAACAGCTTGGAAATCCCTGTACAAAAAGCAGTTCTGGGGCAGAAAAGCATGATGTAAGAGAGAAGGAAGCCCCTATGGACACCATCAGGACAATCAAAAGCAGCAACTGGCGGTTAACATTCCTGAAAAAATTAGCTGGTAACTGAAATAGACCATTTGAGCAATGGTTTCCCTGCTTCTCAATGGGTAGGTCTACACTTGCAGCCTAATTCGAAATAGGGCTGCAAATGTAGGCATTCGAAATTGCAAATCAAGCCTGGGATTTAAATATCCTGCGCTTGATTTGCATCTTCCTGGCCGGGCGCCATTTTTTAAATTGACAAGCCCGGAATAACTGCCCACGTCTACACGCAGCAATGAAACAGGTGTTCGAAATAAAGCCCTATTTCGAAATACCTGTTAAATCTCATTGCAGGAGGACAGACAATGCTTATGTCTACATCATACACTTCATCCTCTCCCATCAGCAGGCTTTGCCCTTTTTGTGGGGGTACACATGTGCTCCTGTCCAGCTTTCCCCATCCTCTGTGTGAGGGACATCTCTAGCTGAGCAGTCATGTTGCACCCTACCACCTCCTCTCCGCACTGCTCCCTTTCAAAGCTGTCAATATTTTTAGACAGCTGCTATTCAAAGTAGTTATAAAGTAAAAGAAAATGTCATGATCTGAAGAACCGGAGACTGTAGTCTGAGTAAGAAATTAAGTTTACTCAGCCTTGGAAACAAAGTGTGTCAGGAATGATTGGTATGCTGAAGGATACTCTCAACTTCTACCAGTCTATACAACTAAAGTGCTCACTCCCCAAAAGAGTTCTTTGAAAGGCGACACAAAGCAGTCTATCTGGTGAAAAACTTACGTAGCTTTTCCTTCCCTCAGGAAAATACATGATAATGAGAACTGAAGAGTGGCAGAAACAACTTTTTTAGACAAAGGCTTGAATTTTAACTTGACATCTGTCTGCGTAGGCATGGGGCTTGCATATTGCTTCATGTTGATGCTGCTGGTGGCAAGAGCTTTTCTGCGCCCAGAAGGTGATTCCTGAAAGTAAACATAAACCAACATGAAAAAATAAAACTTTAAATAAAACAGAGCTGAAGAGGTGAATCACAAAAATCAGCAGTTGCATCCAGAAGAAAAATCTATGAAACAGATCGGCCTTGTTCTTTTGTGACAGAGGAGAGGCAAAGTGGTCCAGTGGATTGAGTAATGTCTGGGAGACAGAAACACCTCAGTTCTAAACCTGAGTTAGTCACAAAGGGCCCAATCCAAAACCTGCTGAAGTGTCTTTTACTTGTGTTCAGGGAGCTTTAGCATCAGCCCTTAAAATACTAAGGTCTAGATCAGGGGCAGGCAAAACACAATCTGAATCTGCCCTACCAAAGCTTTGGATCCGGCCTGCTATGATTTTCAGGGCTGCCAACATCCTGCAGCCCAACAGGTCCCTGGATTAGGCTTCCTGCCTGCCATGCTCCGCACACTGCTCAAAGCAACCAGCTGCTGGGACCAGCCTGTGTGTCTCTGCATGGCATGTGCCCCAACCCCCTCAGAGCTCCCACTGGCTGGCATGAGTAACATGCAGAGTCCTTCCCCTATAATGAGCTGTGCAGAGATTCCCATGGATCCCGCAGTCAGCTGCCTTGAGCAGTGTATGCAACACAGAAGGCAGAGAGCCTGCCCCAGAGTCACACTGGGCTGCTGGCTGGGAGCCACCTAGAGTTACCACTTCCAGCCAGAGCCTGCCCCTAACATCCCACCCCCTCCCGCAGCCCAACTCCCTGTCCCAGGTCACAACCCAAACCCTCTGCACGCCCTCCTGCACCTCTGCCCTGGGTCATAACTCCCTCCCAACCTCTGTCATATACCTCCCCCAGGTCAGAAGTCTCTCCTGCACCCACATTCCCTCCAGAGCCTACACCCCAATCTACTACCTTGATCTTCTTTCTGAACCCAATCTCTGTCCCTGACTCCGCACTCTCTCCATAGAAAAGTGCAGCCCTTGACCACTTATCACAAACTTGGCGTGGCCTCCCCATCAATCTGGTCTAGATCTAGCACTATTATCTACACGTTGTACTCTTACAATGGGACTCTGCACTAGCATAAGATCCATGTAGAGCCAAGTACAGATTCATGCTCCAGCATTCTCCCTGGAAAACAGGGCAGATACAGTACTTACCCTCCCCACAGAGGTATAGCGAATATTAATATGTCTATGTTGCTTTGAAAAAACATAAAAGTACTATGTAATATTAAGTAGGCAGGCACTATTTTGGGCCATGATTAGAGTTAGGCATTGAATATGGTATTGAAATGTTTTTCAAAGCTATTTTCTTTCTAACAACTATAGTGCACATAAAACCTGAGTTGCAGTTTTCTGAAGTTATGTCTAGAAATATTGTCAGTCTACACATTCAAACTTTGGGAGAGGAAAAAATTAGTAAAAGCAAAGCTTGGTTTACATTTCAAGACGGAGATGTTCGAAATGTGAGGAAGAATTCAGATATAAATTAATCTAAATTTCATCTAAGAATCTGCTGCATAGTTTTGTCTCCAAACCTCATCATAAACAAAAAGAAGTTATATATACTAAAGTTCTAATTGAGAAAAAAAACCTACCAACCAAAGAAACCAACAACCGACAACCCAAACCCCTGCTGTTAGTTCTCACAATAAAGTACATTTTACTACAGTTACAATTTGAATTGAATAAAGACTACTAATTCAATCAAAACATTCAAGCATCCTTTTTCGAAGTACTTGACATTTCTGCCCAGTAGAATAAGTCGGAATGTAATATGTCATCCCCAAAGAATACCTTGTTTAAAAAACTAGCCTTATCTGTCAGATTATGCACAGCAATTTTATGCAGAACTATTAGTGCATGTAGATACCTTATGAATGAGTTTCAAAAATGCATCAAACACTTGAGAAGGATTTAGGCCCTCTCAGAAGAAATACTTAAGAATATGCAAATACTCTCAACTGAATCAAGTTGAGCAGATGCGACTATCGCAAACAATACAAGTGCTCTTTCCCTGGCCACGACTGTCAATCAAAGAACGAGATTAAGGCCCAAGGTTCTGACAGTGTGTAAAATGAAGAGTATGATGAGGGAGTTTGAATTTATTACATTGATATGAGCAATAATAATCTGTTATTGCACTGTACCTTTAGAATATCTAAATACTACAGCTAATTTAGGATTCAAAATCTACTGCAACATTTGTTCTGAAAGTAGTGTGAGAGATCTGGCACAATATTTTTTTGTTTGTTCTGTACACAATTCTGAATAAGCTGTTTGTTTCCGAAAAACATTAACCTTGAATCATAATTATTTTTCTTTACTACAGCACAGCAGTCTAACAGTTGTTTTCACAGAAAATCTTGAAAGACGTCTGTTTTATATTTATATTTTCAAGTTTCAGATTCTTCTACTTGGCACTCTGGATGCAATTTTTAATTTAAAAAATGGCTAAGCCTTTGCTTGGTCAATAGATTAAGGTATTTTTAATAGTTTTAGAGAAAAATAATGTTTTGTAGCTTCGCTTTTTGTCGTATAGAATACCTGTAGAAGATAGCACATGAATAATTACAAAAGTATATATGACATAGCAACAACTATATTCTTGCACTGGCACATGTACTTTTTATATCAATCAGAAAAGGGGAAAATAAAAGTTGCACAATAGATGGAATTACGCTTCCATTTACCCTGAGACCAATGTGGGCTATAATGATCAGGAATTATCTATCCTATTTTGTACTCAGTTTCCTTTGTGACTCAGTTAGGATGCTTGAACCCATCACAAAAATACCACCTTAGTCTGTTCTAAAATTTTATAATTATGTAAACATAGCAATTCTAATCTAGAGGGCTGCCTTTGAGTGTATATAATATCTTGGATTTCTTTTCATTACTTCAATTTTTTAAAACTAGGGAATCTGATTTCAATTAAACCTCTTAACAATAAAATGATAGTTTGATTGAACTGATGAAACACAACTACAAATGATGCATTAGAATACATATCTTGTTAGGTATCCACTCCTTTCCCCTAATTAACACACAAAAGGAACAAGCTAGGAAAAATCCTGTTGACTGATAGGCAAGATAAGGCAAGATAATGACAATCCCAAATGGAACAAGCAAAATTTGCTTACCTACTCACAGACTTCTGGATAAGTTGCTGATCAGCAATATACCTGAGCGTACTGACCAACTGGTGTGTCTATTCTCATACTGACAATGAAAACCAGTCTGTCACTTCAGTATCCTTGTAATCACAACCACATGGGAAAAAAAGAAATGTATGCTCACCCAGCCTGCTACATGGCTGAATTCCTCCTGTCTCTGCTAGTTTCACTCTATAATACACTTTGGAAAAAGTTCACGTGACTGATGCTGTCTGAGCTCTGCTTACACTGAAGTATGGGGTACAACTGTAGTTCATTAACATTTACAGTGAAACAGAGGAGGAAGACCAGCTATCATTTGTGAGAACATGATGGAGATCCATATTGTCTTTGGCTATGTTAACTTTAGAAAGATTTTTACCAGCCTGCAGCTGTTTTTGTACCAAATCAGCCTCAAAGCCAGCTACCATAGAAATGCTCCACTAATGTATGTTATGCCTAGTGATACATTTGCCACCCAATTAGTTACAATTTTCTTGAGGGAAACCCTAAAACATGTATCCTAGTTATTTTGTAATTATCCTATAGGATCAGTGTTAAAAGAGTTAGAGGATGGTTATGTAGCTTCATTCCTTGTGGTAAGATTTTACTTCTGTAAATACAAAGCAAAAAAGCACTGAGACTCAAATGTTCATCTAACTTTTGTATCTTTGTGTAAGTTTAAATGGCTCTCCATCCTGCCAAGAAAATATACACATATTTCAAGAACAGATTAATGAAAGAAAATAAAAGGCTTCACTACATAGGGAGAAAGCCATGTTATGGATGGGAAGGCATGTATGTCAGTTTATTTTGGAATCTGTGCCTGCTTTCAGATAAGTGCATATTAGGGGAAGAAGAATGGGCCTGGTTTTTGCCCTGAAGCCAACTGAGAATAGTAGAGAATGGGAAGTTTTGTTAGCCTATCTTCCCCATTAAAAAGCACACTGTCAAGATGTTTAGAATCAAGACTTATTTTGCCAGGATACTTTTGGAATATAATTCCATAGAATATGTTTTCAATTATGACATAGCCAGCCTCCTTCTATAACAATCAGATGCACTATACAAAAAGACATTTTCTCAAAATTCAGCCTGCTCCAAATTACAGTGGCTGTCACGCTAGAATTGGAAAGGAACCTCTTAAATCAGTACACAAAAGCAATAAATCAGGACAAAAGCCTACAGATAAGATGTACATGGGCAACTCTATCAGCAGTCCAAGATCATAGAATCATAGAACCATAGAGGTGGAAGAGACCTTAGAAGGTCATCAAGTCCAGCCCCCTGCTTTAGGCAGGACCAATCCCAACTAAATCAACCCGGCCAGAGCTTGTCAAGCTGAGACTTAAACACCTCTAGGGATGGAGACTCCGCTACTTCCCTAGGTAACCCATTCCAGTGGTTCACCACCCTCCTAGTGAAATAGTTTTTCCTAATATCCAACCTGGACCTCTCCCTCCACAACTTGAGACCATTGTTCCTTGTTCTGCCATCTGTCACTACTGAGAACAGCCTTCCTCCATCCTCTCTAGAACCTCCCTTCGGGAAGTTGAAGGCTGCTATCAAATCCCCCCTCACTCTTCGCTTCTGCAAACTGAACAAACCCAACTCCCTCAGCGTCTCCTCATAGGTCATATGCTCCAACCCCCTAATCATTTTGGTTGCCCTCTGCTGGACCCTCTCCAATGCGTCCACATCCTTTTTGTAGTGGGGGGCCCAAAACTGGACACAATACTCCAGATGTGGCCTCACCAGAGCCGAATAAAGGGGAATAATGACATCTCTGGATCTGCTGGCAATGCTCCTCCTAATGAAGCCCAATATGCCATTAGCCTTCTTGGCTACAAGGGCACACTGTTGACTCATATCCAGCTTCTCATCCACTGTAACCCTCAGGTCCTTTTCTGCAGAACTACTACTTAACTGGTTGGTCCCCAGTCTATAACAATGCTTGGGATTGGTTTTAAATCAAAAGCCCAGTTTATAAAACTACTACTCACACTATGAATATGGGCAAAATTATTAAAATATAAATTAGTGCTACATCTGGTCTCATGTGAGATGACACGTTTTATAGAAGAGAACTCTAGAAAGCTTATCATATTTGTTTTTTCATTTGCTCAGTGAGAGCTTAAAACAGGTGAGGCTCAATTATCCCTTCAGATATATCACATTACACATGCACAAACATTCAGTTTACAAGGTACTTGAAAATACACACCCATGTATTTGTAGGCAGCATTGAGCTCTTAGTACAAAACTTTCTCAACCACTGACACAATACAGAATCAGTGAAGCATCATGTTTCTTTAAAAATAACAAGGTCGCCCTCCTAAATTACGAATAATAAACATAAGGTACACAGAACAGAAGAAAATACTAATACCCAAGGGGTGGGCTTAAGAGATACTATTCTGCTATGAGAGTGATAAAATTATCTAATGTATTTTAGTCATTTACTTTTCCCTCGTACTATATGAAAAGGTGTTGGATAGGGCAATAGTTCTGGTATTAGGTACATGGACCACTGATCATGTACAGAGAGCTGGTAAATATTGGCTCCACCTCCTTACTTCCATCTCATGCTACAGATGTTAAGGCTCTTCACTGTAGGAAAAAAAAGAGAGCTTGAGTATCCAGAAAAACAGCCTGAATCCCCTCCTTTCCAGCTATCTTCATATAGAGGGAAAAGAAATAGAAACAAATAAAGTAATATTAGGAAAAAATATGTATCATGTATGCAATCGCTACAGATGTCACAGGACACTGTGTGAATAGGAGGACATTGTGTGAACTGATGGGAATGTCATCTTTGTAATCACCATGGGAAGAGATTCATGTGATCACGAATGGGAAAGGGTCCAGTTTACAAGACCCCTCCACTTCTGACATGAGAGTTACACTAGAAAAAGAGTTTAAGATACCGTCTGTTAGAAAAAGCCACAAGAGATCAATTGTGTGATTTATGAGTAATTTGACAGTATTTATTAACAATAATATAGGGTGAGTCTACACTGAAGAGCTTAACTTGAAATAAGCTATGCAAATTGAGCTACGCCAATTGCTTATCTTATTTCAAAATAGGGATGTTAAATTGCAGGTAACTGACTAATCGAATAGTCGATGCATTTTTCATTGACTATTTGACTAGTTGATAGGGTGTGTCTGCCTTTTTACTCCCTTCTCCCCCCTACCGCCTCTTTCTGATAGAGGCAGCAAAGTGTGTGTGTGGGGGGAAGGGGGGACTGACTAGTCGACAAGCTTGTCGACTATCTGATAAGCATTTGTTTATTGGATAGTTAACTAGTCCTTCACATCCCTATTTCAAAATACCTTATTTCAAAATAGGGAGCATCTACACAGCACTTATTTCGAAATATAGCACTCTTCCTCTGACTTCTCTTATTCCTCGTACAACAAGGGTTACAGGAGTTGGAGTAAGAAGTCCTCCAGCTTGACAGTATTTTGACACTATTTTGAAATAACTGCCTCCTGTGTAGACGTGGACTAAGTTATTTAGGAATAGCGCTAGTTATTTTGAAATAGTGCTGCAGTGTAGATGTACCCATAGAGAGTAGAGATAACCAAGAATAACTGACATTGTAGATGTATGCTGAGTTATCTTCAAACACTCATATACTGATATGTGTTGAGATATTTGCAATATTTTTAAATAAAGTTGGCATGTTTGAAACCTGCTGAAACTCCTCTGAATTATGGTAGTTTTTGTACAGCTCTTAGGGATAAGGAGAGCTTTTAGAAGGATAGCTCCCAAAAAGTATCTTTAAAATAATTATAGTAAGTTTACTGGAAGGAAAAAGAGCTCAAGACTTGTTAAAACAAAAACAAAACAAATATAAGCAGATAAAATAAGATTCCCTTGATGGTATCTGCTTCAGAAAGCAATGTTTAAGATTACTGAGTAGGGCTGGTGATAGACATAACCCTTAGTTTTCTGAAAATGAAAATGATCAAGAAGCACCCTTACACATTCACAGAAACTCTGAGTTAAATATATGCTTTTATTCTCCCACACAACTTCAAGGAGAAAACCTTCCCTGCTGGAAGATACAAGTTATGGCAAAATTGTGAATAAATTTAATCATATCTTCCTCACTGCCCCCCAAGATGTCTGCTAACTGTGACTAATAAAAAGCAAGCTTATTGTGTTACTAGGTCACCAGCGCAAAAGCAGCTCAAGTCAATAGTTAATAACTAACAAGTTGATAATCTCTGACTATTCAATGGCTCAAGTGAAATGAGTTTCATGGTCTCATTTCAGTCCTCGGCAATGACAGCAAAATACCAGCTCAAATACCCTCGCAATTTTAGGAGACAGGAAAATGTTTGAATGAGGATCCACTCATTTATACGTTCAAGTGTAGAGGTGCTCCATTTATGTTAGGTCCCTAGATATATGGGCAGAGTAATATATAAAAATTTGCACTATTACACTACCTGACCTGGACATAAAGAGAGGGCTTTAATTTCTAGCATTCCTGATTCAGCATCTTTCATAAATACTAAATTCACAGATACTTAAGGCAGAACATGTATTTGCTTATTTCTTACAATAATTAGTCCAAACTTCCACAGCAATAGGATGGAATTCTGGTTGAAAGTGTCTACAGCTACTTTTGGGGGGAGGAGAGGGAGAATCAGTTTATAAGTAATTATCTGAGTTGTCCATATTGTCCCTTGGCTTTACAGATTCTTGTGTATTATACAGCAAATTTAAATACTGTTTTACCACTTTAAAGGGATACTGACAGTTACATTTGACCCATAAATTAAGTTTAATAAAAAAAATGTTTAAAAAAAAACTAAACAAGCACACATCCCCATTTCAGTGTTTGCAACACAAATGCTGCAGTACTGGTTGCTGCATAACAGCTAGCATTTCTGTAAAGAAAACAGATTATAAAACAAAAATAAAATGGACTACTTTTATTTTTAATGTACAAACTGAGAGAAAGGCAAAAAAGAGCAAAAACTAATGAGTAGTAAATTACATTTTTATGTTTTCATTTTAAAACATATAAAATATTAGCAATGCATCTATGGATCTTGGGCTTTACTGTAGCACTCATCACAGCTGCATGAGTTTTTACCACCCAGACAGATTAGAGTCGATCACGTGAAAGCAGTTTGAAGAACAGCTACCCAAAAATTTAAAAAGTAATAACAAAATGTGTTTTAACTACATCAGAAGCACGAAGCCTGCCAAACAATCGGGGGGCCACTGGATAATCAAGATGCTAAAGTAGCACTCAAATACAATAAGATCATTGCAGAGAAACTAAATGAATTCTTTGCTTCAGTCTTCATTGCTGAGGATATTGGGGAGATTACCAAACCTGAGTCATTATTTTTAGGTGACAAATCTGAGGAATTGTCCCAGATTGAGTTGTCATCAGAGGAGGTTTTAGAACAAACTGATAAATTTAACAGTAACAAATCACCAGGACAGATGGCATTCACCCAAGAGTTCTGAAAGAACTCAAATGTGAAATTGCAGAACTACTAACTGTGATTTGTAACCCATCCTTTAAATCAGCTTCTGTACCTATTGACTGGATGAAAGCTAATGTGATACCAATATTTTAAAAGGGCTCTAGAGGTGATCTTGGCAATTACTGACCGGTCAGTCTAACATCAGTACTTGGCAAATTAGTTGAAATGATAGTAAAGAATAAAATTGTCAGACACGTTTAGATTAACATAATTTGTTGGAGAAAAATCAACACGGTTTCTGTAAAGGGAAATTATGCCTTACTAATCTACTAGAGTTTTTTGAGGGGGTCAACAAAAATGTGGACAAGGGAAATTCAGAGTATATAGTACTTAGATTTCCAGAAAGCCTTTGACAAGGTCCCTCACCAAAGGCTCTTAAGCCAAGTAAGTTGTCATGGGAAAGAGGGAAGATCCTCTCATGGATTGGTAATTGGTTAAAGGACAGGAAACAAAGAGTAGGAATAAATGGTATGTTTTCAGAATGGAGATAGGTAACAAGTCATGTCTCCTATGAGTCATGAAACCAAATCTATTCAACCTATTTATAAAGGATCTGGAGAAAGGAGTAAGCAGTGAGAAGGCAAAATTTGTAGATGATATTAAACTGCTCAAGTTAGTTAAGACCAAAGCAGACTGTGAAGAGGTTCAAAAAGATCTCGCAAAATTAAGTGATTGGGTAACAAAATGGCAAATGAAATGCAATGTTGATAAATGTAAAGTAATGCGCATTGGAAAAAATAATCCCAACTGTACATACAATATGATGGGGACTAATTTAGCGACAACTACTCAAGAAAGAGATCTTGGAATTCTCAAAAACATCCACTCAATGGGTACGTCTAGACTACAGGCTTTTGTCAACAGAAGCTTTGTTGACAGATACTGTCGACAAAGCTTCTGTCGACAAAGAGCATCTAGACTAGAGCCAGTTCTGTTGACAAATCAAGCCACTTTGTCGACATGAGAGTGTAGACGCAAAGGACAGTATAGAGGCAATATAGAGGCAGAATTCTGTCAACAAAAGGAGTTATTCCTCGTAGAATGAGGTTTACCGCCCTCGACAAAACTGCTGAGTTCTGTCGACATTATGTCAACAGAACTCGGTGGTAGTGTAGATGTAGGTATAGTTTTGTCGACAAAAGTCCACTTTTGTTGACAAAACCCTGTAGTCTAGACATATCCAATGTGTAAGAACAGACAAAAAAGCAAACAGAATGTTAGGAATCATTAAAAAAGGGATAGAGACTAAGGCAGAGAATATTGTAATGCCTCTATATAAATCCATGGTACACCCACATCTTGAATACTGCATACAGATGTGGTCTGACTCAGTATGGCCGTTCTTACATTCTTGTGACATCAGTTTCATCCTTTCCCTGCTTATAGGGAGTATCCATAGTATAAATTATTCTGGCTTAATGAAAAGCTTTAGTACAGAAGTTTATAGCACACCTAATAGGTGGTCAAAATGTGGATCAGTCTGATCTCTTCTGGGAAACTTGTTCCACAGCCAAAACCTTAACTAAACAAAGAATACCTTGTCTGTGGCTCGCAAAGGTTTCATCCTGGGCTTTTTGAACTCTTCAACCTCAGAAGGCTGCTTGGGGGTTATGAATGGAGATTCAGTCTGCTGACATGACTGGTTCCTGACCAGTAGTTGGCCTTGAATATCAGAACCCAGGCCTTGAACTGACACAAGTGGTCTGGGAGCGAGCGGAGGGACTGGAGTGAAAAAGGTATGTTTTCATTCTGCACTGGTCTGCTGAAGAGACAGGGTGCTAACATTCTGCACCAGCCAGAGTCTCAGCACTGAAGCCCACTACAGTTCCAAATATGGTGAGTTAGAATAATCTAGCATGGAAATAAAGTAAATTTGGATCGCTATGATCAGATATTCATCTGGGAGTAATAGTGAGAAGTGATTATTTTCTGATCTAGGCCAGTTGGCTCTCAATAATTAACAAACCCCAGTAAAAATGTGAGTTTAGATAATGTGGCCTTCTCGTCCATCAAATGCACCATTTCCTAGGCCAATACATATTTTGGATGGGAGAAAGCAGGCAAAAAAGGAGAGGGATCTATTTTGCCTGTGTTTTTTGTGGAGTTTCAGTTCTATATGACTGATTCAGAATGATGCAGGAGGCTCAGTGGACCCATTCAGCGGGCACAATGCAATCAGAAAGTTCAGAGAAACAAAGAACAAGAGATATTGTACATGATCAAATGATCATTTTCTGACCAGTTCTGGACAGATTTTCAAGGGAACAGCATTGAAAACAGCTCCCTTTTTCACTACAGTAATGTCTTATTTACCGATCACAGATATTTCAGGGTCTCTTGATACAGGAAGCTCATTTCACTTTTTCCTTCACTGCATGAAAGATTGCAACAAGTATCAGACATCACAGAATTTACCAAATAATAAACTCCAATTCTGCAAAGTGCTCTTTGTGGTAAGAGTTCATATGGTCAGACCTCTTTACATGATCAGGCTAATGTGAGTAAACAACAAAATATCAGTATAATCTTTCAGACATATTAAGATATCTACCTGTTGGCGCAGTAGAAATTTCATAAATAAAACAAAACACAAGAAAACTAAAATGGAGACGTTCCCCACGACATTTGTAAAGACAAGCTATAGAGTATCACATTCCAGGACACAGCAGAACCAATGCTTATACAAGTCAAATTAGTACAACTCCCCTGAAATCTACAGAGCTGTAAGGACTTACCAAACATTTCAATTTGGTCCCCTAGTTTAGAGGAACCCAGATAATTTGAAACTACATACATATAATACAATCTTCTAAAGACAGAGCCCATAAGTCCTTTGTCAGGGGAGGAACAGATAATTTAAAAGATCATGTCATCTTGGGACATAAAAGCTTACTTGTGGATGTTATTTTTTAAGACACTGGTTACCTTAGAACAAATGATTCCAGAAAAAGGTCCTGTTTGTCTTCTCAGAGCATTTCTTCCGCTTTTCAGGAATGGCCTGAATGAAATGGCGATTCAACAACCTTTAATGGAGTTTTGGCTTAAACAAGCTTTGCTATTTATAATAACTATAAAAAAAATTCTAATTAGCTTATTTTCTGTAACTGTCCACTTCTTGATAATAAATCTTCTTTATATAGTTAGGCAGTCCAATAATTTGCAAATTTGTGTTCTGAGAAGATACTCACTATGTACTTAGGACGGGAATAAGAGAATGCTACAAAAGCCACTACAATACAACTTCAGCTCCTAAACATTAGCTCAACTTGCCTACATTTGTTTCCATTGTCCACTGCTTCTGCCAACCTGTGCCTCAGAAAATGAAAAAGACAATACTCTTCCTTCCTATACAAATGGAAAATTTTGTGACAACACAAAAGAGCATGTTTACATTCAATCAAAAATGAACTTATGGCTGAAAAATCTTATTATGCTGTATAATTATTTACGTATTAAAGAAAATGTCTTACTGATTTATTTCTGGGAGGCATTTCTTTAGGAAAGGGCAAGTATTATAGTAATCATTAACCAAGGAAGATTACATCTAAATGGGGAATATAACAAGTTTCCTCATTTGAAATAGTTTCTCAACTGGAAACAAAAGAGCTTTGTCTGCCCTTATCCTTTATTTGAATATGAACAGAGCACAGAGTGATCTTCTTAGAAGTTGGCTTTTCACCCAATCTGTAGCAGAGCTGCTGAAAGATAGCTAGAACTTAAATGGAAGCATTCTGTTCTTCACACCTTCCCAGAAGACAATCCTTTAAACAACGCAGCTTATTCTTTCCTGCCATTTCTTAAAACATTTTGATGGTGTGGCACTGCAAAGCCACTGGAAGACTTAGATATTTGTGATTTCACTTTCATTTGTTATCCAATGCAAAGTGATTTAATTTTCAAATACAGCTGCCACATAGCACATGAAGTCAACAAACACGTACTCACCACACACCGAAGAAAAATAAGCCAGGAAGTTCTGACTTTCAAAGCCCAGATGCTGGCCCTTCAAGCTGCGTTACAAGGACCATCTTGCTTGTGCTATGCTAAAAAGATCACTGCTTCACTAGTGGAGCAAAATGGATCGCTACAGAATTTAATTTGTGGGAGTATAGAGCAATTAAATGCTAAAATAGACAAGCTATGGGAAGCGCTCTCATCTGTAAAGAGTCAATTAGAAACTATGTCAGTTAAAATAATTTAGATAGTCGGATGGAAGATTTGGAGGGCCGAATGCAAACAGCACAATCTATGCTGAAAGCTTGTTTAAAAGCACATGATGGTTCAAGACATCCAGAACATTTATTAGGAATTCTGATGCATTTGAATGGAGAACTTAATATTTAAAAAATCTACATCAGGAAAATTGGAGTTCTAGACATACACTAACTGGAAAAGGTAGGTAAAAAAGTCATGAAAATGTTAGAATAACTGTCTTACATAGCTATAACAGCTACTTTCTTGGACTCCCTCAAATACATATTGCTTCTGCTTTGCTGAAATTGCTTTTTGCTCTGTTTTCTATCTAGTTTACATGCTAATTCAATGCCTCTCTGACATTACTAAAAGGACTAGCTGATTAATGAAATCACACTTCTGTTTTAACAGCTCATCAACAGACTTAGATAAGACAACATGAAGCAACTGCTTCTAGTAAGACTATTGAAGGCAATAGAAGAATTATTTACAAGAAAATTGGACAAATTTAGTAAGCTGGACAAGATTATTAAGCCTTTTGATTCTTTCAATTACAACTAGAGTTCCTGTGTGCTAAAGCCTAGCTTTACTCATTTTTTAAAATCTTTGTCGCAGTCTATTTTGAACAGCTATAAAGTCGTAGAAGGGGGTAGGGCTGGAAGGGATCTCAAGAGGTTATCTAGCCCGTTCCTCCATACAGAGGCAGTACGAATTATATCTAGACATCCCTGACAGGTATTTTTCTAACAACCTGTTCTTCAAAACATCCAGTGAAGATTTCACAATTGCTCTGGTTATCAGTCTCAGGGCTTTATAATCCTTATAGTCAGGAAAACGTCTCTAACATTCAACCTCTCTTTTGCTGCTTAATAGGCCAATTGTTTTTGTCCTAGCCACGGTGGATATGAAGAACAGCTGATCACCACACTCTTTACAAGAACCTTTTACATATTTGAGGACTGCCATCAGGTTCCCCTTCAGCCATCTGCTCTCTAGATGAAACATGTTCAGGTCTTCCAACTTTTCCTCACATATCATGATTTATAAACATGTTTGTTATTTCCTCTGGATGCTCTCCAGTTTATTCACATTTTATTTAAAGTATGCTGCCCAAAACTAGACACAGTACACCAGGTTTAGACCTCACCTGTACTATGTAGAGTAGAACAATTACCTGCCATGGCTTACATATGATTCTCCAGGTAATATATCCCAGAAGAGCATCTGCCTCTTCCACAGGGGTGTCACATTGTTGACTCATATTCAATTTGTGATCTGTTATAATTCCCAGATCCCTTCCTGCAGTACTGCTGCCTATCCATTTTGCATGTGTGAATTTTGTTTTACCTTCCTGCAGATAATATTTTGCACTTGTCTTCATTGAATTTCATTTTGCTGATTTCACACCAATTCTCCAATTTATCAAGACTGCTTTGACTTCTAATCCTGTCCCCCAAAGTGCTTGCAACTCCTCCTAGTTTGGTCTCATCTGCAAATTTTATAAACACACTTTCCACACCATCATCCAAGTTATTAATGAAAATATTGAATTGTACCAGATGCAGGATAGATCCTTGCGGAAACCCACTAGATGTATCTTCCCAGACTGACAGTGAACAATTCAGAACTTCTCTTTTAATACTGTCTTACAACCAGTAAAGCACCCACCTTATAGTAATTTCATCTAGACCATATTTCTCTACTTTGCCTAAGAGATGTAATATGGAACTGCATCAAAAGTCTTACTAAAGTCCAGATAAATCATAGCTACTACTTCTCCCGTCCAGTAGGCCAGTTATGCTGTCAAAGAAGAAAATAATCTTATGAATGATTACAGTAAAAGCTCTATTATCTGGCATGTTGGGGAAATGGGGGGCTGTCAGTTAATCAAATATTCTGGTTACCTGGAATTATATTTTATCAATGCAATACAAGTTTTCAAAGAATTAGAATACAATTAAATGAATAAACTAGAAAATAGCATATAGGTACTCACCAATCCAGTAGTAATATTGCACTGCTGAGAGGTTGGTTTCTTGAAACAGGTGTACACAGATCAAGTTTTCTATAAAGTAGGTTCTCTTATGACACCACAGTAGAGTCCTGATTATCTGACCTTTGCTTATCCAACATTCCGCTTTATCCAACATAGCCATTCAACGTGCTATTTACGCGCCCATGCTTCAGATACCGCCATGGCCATAGCTTCATTTGTACCTCTGCGCTAGTGATTTATGTTTGTGCTGTGATTGTGTTTCATTTTTCCAATTGTGTGTTCCCCTTACTGTAATATAATTTTATTGTTTGAAGAACATGGCAAGTGAAAAGAGAAAAAAAGTGGTTCTTTCCATTGAACAAAAACTTGAAGCCTTAAAGAGACTAGACAAAGGTGAGTCCATGCTAAAAACTGCATCCGAACTCGGTGTGGGGTGAGTTGCAGTTGGTGACTGGAAGAGGAAAAGAAGTGAGTTAGAAAAGTGGTGCTCTGATCGAGCCTCAAGTGAAGGATTGAAGGACAGAAAAACAATGAAGAAATGTGAATATGAGAAAGTGAGTGAAGCTTTGTTCTTATGGTTCACACAGCAAAGGGATAAGGGCATGCCTATCACAGGCCCAATTCTACAAGAGAAAGCTCTGATTTTCCAAAAGGAATTTAATGAAGGGGAACCTGATTTCACGGCTAGTGTAGGCTGGCTTGATCGCTGGAAAAAAAAGATATGGGTTAAGGCAACTCAGTATCTGTGGCGAAAAATTATCGGCAAATCAGGAAGGGTTTCTGAAATTTAAAGCTAAATTTCATTGTCTCATCGGCAATGAAGGATTATCAAGTGAGCAGATATATAACTGCGATGAAACAGGCT
Source organism: Pelodiscus sinensis (assembly GCF_052426305.1). Taxonomy (NCBI): domain Eukaryota; kingdom Metazoa; phylum Chordata; order Testudines; family Trionychidae; genus Pelodiscus; species Pelodiscus sinensis. The sequence goes on from NC_143054.1 coordinate 187,792,481, forward strand.
TAAACTATAAATGCTGCCTTCAAAAACTCTAGCTTCCCGGGCTGAAGCTTCAGCTCCTGGGTATAAACGAAGTAAAGAAAGAGTGACGATTCTAGCCTATAGTAACGCTACTGGTAACCACAAACTAAGACTCACATTTATGGGAAAGGCGAAAAAACCATGAGCTTTCAAAAACCTAGCCATGACTGCTCTACCAGTTTTATACAAGAATCAGAGGAATGCATGGATGGATTCAGCAATTTTCCGAGGCTGATTTTCAATGAATTTGTTCCTTCAGTAGAACAATTTTAGAAATTGCTAAACCTACCAAGGAAAGCAATCCTTGTCATTGATAATGTGCCATCTCATCCTCATGAGGGTGAACTGATCAGTGGGGACATTAGAGTAATTTTACTTCCTCCTAATATCACCTCATTGTGTCAGCCTATGGAGCAGGGTGTGCTTGAAGCGTGAAAGAAAAAATATCGATGTAAGCTTTTAACTACGCTCATTGAGGCGATAGACCATGGAAGTGGTATGCCAGATAAGCTAAGGACAGTGAACATAAAAGATGTTATTAATTGGATAGCACAATCGTGGGAAGAGATTGAACCGCAAACTGTGGGTATGTCTACACTTGCCCCCTAGTTTGAACTAGGGAGGCAAATGAAGCATACCGAAGTTGCAAATCAAGCGCGGGATTTAAATATCTTGTGCTTTATTCGCATATTTGCGGCCGGTCGCCATTTAAAAATGCCAGTCGTCCGATTTAACTTGCCGCGTGTAGACGCGGTAGTCCGATTTAAAACCCCTCCCTCGAATTAACTGTTACTCCTCATTCAATGGGGAGGGTTTTAAATCGGACTATCGCGTCTATACGTGGCAAGTTAAATCGGGTGACTGGTATTTTAAAATGGTGACCAGCCGCAAATATACTAATCAAGCGTGGGATATTTAAATCCCACGCTTGATTTGCAACTTTGGTATACTTCATTTGCCTCCCTAGTTCGAACTAGGGGGCAAGTGTAGACATACCCTCTGGCAAGATCATGGAGAAAGTTAATTTCAGAAGACGAAAATATACAAGAAATAGTGCAAGAAAATTGTGATAACCTGCTACCTTTGTTACAACAAATTCCAGACTGTGAGAAAGTGAATGATGGTGATATACAGGAATGGATGGAGAAAGACAAGCAACAAGAACTGACTGACCACGACATAATAGCTCTGGTGAATCAGGATGACAATGACGATGATGAAGATGAAGATAAAAATGACAATGACAAAACGGAGAGAATGAGTCATAGCAAAGAGGTCAAGGCTCTTGAGGCGGCACTGGCTTATGTTGAAAAACAAAGGGAGGCAACTGCTAGTGATGTTATGTTATTGAGACGCTGGCGCGACCTCGCCACAAGGAAAAGAACAAAGCTGGGAAACAAACTTCAATCACTAATTTTTTAAAACAATAACTTTTGTGTTTTGCCATACTGCATACTAAATGTTCTGTACTATATTATGTTAGTTGTACTGTAGAATAATTATTAATAAACCTGATTTCATACCCGTTTCCGTATTATCCAACATTTTCATTAATCCCACCACCCAATTTAGGTCAGATAATTGGGACTCTACTGTACATATCACTATGGGCAGCGCATGGTGTTTTATTTAATCTTTCTTTGATGATTCAGAAGGCACTTCAGGATCTTGCAGTGCCTCAGGGTCATCGTTAGATGGAGGAGGGGTGTAGGAGCTTGGGCTGACTCTGTAATGACCCTATGACACACCCTAGATGCTGTTTTGTTGAATACAATCTGATTTCAGCTTGCTTACTTGTCTTCTGCCTCTTTTGCATAAAAGTAGAGTATAGACTATGCAATTGCATACAGAGCCAGGCAGTATAGACTCAGTTACTAGACTGAAGATTTGTATTGGAAGATATCAGAATGCTGGTTAAATGAGCTTTTTTATTAATTGAGTGCTGCATAACAGAGCATTTACTGTACTAACAGTTCCAAGATGGCATCAGCTAGTTCTTTACGTAACCTACAATGAATTTCATCAGGTCCTGCCAACTCAAATATGTCTAATTTATCAAACTGTTCTTTAACCTAGTCTTTCTCTGTTTTGTCCTGAGAACTTTCCCCTGAGTTGTTGTTATTGTGCTAAGCATCAGATCACAATTAACTTTTCCAGTGAAGACTGAAGCCAAAAAGGCATTAAACATTTCAGCGTTAAATAATGTGTCATCCATTATTTTTTTCTCCTTCCCCATTAAGTAATGAACCTACTCTTTCCTTCACCTTTCCTTCTTGTAATGTATTTATAGACCCTTTTCTTTTGGACTTTTATGTCCTTACCTAGTCGTAACTCATTTTGTGCCTTAGGTTTTCTGAATTTGCCCCATGCACTTATGCTATTCTTATGTACTCATCCTCAGTGATTATTTCCACTTTTTATACAATTTCTTTTTTTAATTTCAGGCTACTCTACAGTTCTTGAGGGAGCCATGCTGATTTCCTACTATTCTTCCTATCTTTCCACTGCAATGGGATTGTTTGCGGCTGTGCCTTGTCCCCTGGAGAAACTACCAGCTCTCCAGACTTCCTTTTCCCTTGCATAGCCTTCCCATGAGACCATACCTATTAAATCTTTTTGAGTTTGCTGAAGTCTCTTTTTCAGAAATCTATTTTCTTTATTCTGCTGTTCTTAGTTCTTCCTTTCCTTAGAATCACAAACTAACACTTCATGTTCACTTCCATCAAAGTTGACTTTCACCAGTAAATTCTCAGTTTCTGCTAATTGGTTGGGGTCAAATACAAAATAGCCTCCAGCCCAGTTATTCCCAATACCGCAATACATTCTGATGCCTGGTCAACACTTCAGACTTTGGGGGTATGTCTAGACTGCATTCTCTGTCGGCAGAGGGATGCAGGTTAGGCAGGTCGACATTGCAAATGAGGCAAGGATTTAAATATCCCATGCCTAATTTGCATAAAAATGACTGCTGCGTTTTGCCGACTCAGCACTTTGTCTGCAAAAAGTGGCAGTCTAGAGGGGCATCTGTCGAGAAAGAAAGCCTTTTTCGACAGATCCTGGAAACCTCCTTGCAGAAGGCATAAGGGATCTGTCGAAAAAGGCTTTCTTTCTTGACAGATCCCCCTCTACACTGCCACTTTTTGCCGACAAAGTGCTGAGTAGGAAAAACAAGGTGGCTATTTTTATGCAAATTAGGCAAGGGATATTTAAATCCCTGCTTCATTTGTAATATCCACCTGCCTAATCTGCATCCCTCTGCCGACAGAGGGATGCAGTCTAAACATACCCTGGCTGACCTAGCTACGATGATTAGGGCTACCAAAAGTCCATGGCTAGGTTGAAGAAAGCATTCTTCCACTGGCCTACCTACTACCACTCAGGGAGCTGGAGTTCCTACAGTGTCAGAAAAACCCCTTTCACTGATATAATCTGGTCTGCAAGAAGGGGGTTATAGCAGAATAGATACGATAGCACAACTTTGTTGCTACAGTACCCATACTGTACATATGGCCTATGGACTTGTTGGACAATAAGTATTCCACGGTACTGTTTTTCCAACAGGTATCTGGGCCCCTGTACTTTGGATCCAACAAATATCTGGTAGCGATATTAATGTGTATCCAAGTACACAGTTAACCCTCTCAGGCTATGTCTGGACTGCAGGTTTCTTTCGAAAGAGCCTCTTTCGAAAGAGAGCGTCTAGACTGCATGGAGAAATTTCGAAAAAGCGGCTTGCTTTTTCGAAAGAAAGCATCCAGTGAGTCTGGATGCTCTCTTTCGAAGAAGCCCTATTTACATTGAAGAACGCCTTCTTTCGAAAGAGGAACTTTCGAAAGAAGGCGTTCTTCCTCGTAAATTGAGGTTTACCGCCATCGAAAGAAAAGCCGCGTTCTTTCGAATTAATTTCGAAAGAACGCGGCTTGAGTCTGGACGCAGGGGAAGTTTTTTCGAAAAAAGGCTACTTTTTTCGAAAAAACCCCTGAGTCTGGACACAGCCTCAGTTACACACCTGCGCATACACACACAAAAGGAAAAAATATGTAGCACTTTAAAGACTAACAAGATAGTTTATTAGGTGATGAGCTTTCGTGGGCCACACCCACTTCTTCAGATCATATTCTAAAAGAGAACTGGCATGACCATATATAACAAAGGAATACAATGAAGAAAGTGAACACATTATAAACACACACACACACACACACACACACACACACACACACACACACACACTTCATGCTGGCCTCTGTATCAGAAGCAGAATGGGGGGGTGAGGGGGGAGCCGGTATGCGTGGGAAGCCAGCTTTTAAGCCAGTCCCCTGCGAGTGCCAATTCCTGCAAAGCCACCTGCCCCTCCTCTCCACGCTGCTGCCGCTCACAGAAGCAGTAGTGTGGGGTGGGGAAACACAAGCACCAGCTCCCAACTCCCTCCCCCCACATTTAAATGTGTAACTGCTGAAAAAATTCAGCAGCTACACATTTACCCATAACTGCTTTTTTAACATCCCTAGTATCTGGGTCCCTGTTCTTTGGATATTTCCATTATTCTAAAAATGTTCATCCACCTCCTCCTCCTGATTGTGTGACCTAAAGTAGTCTCCTATCAGCACATCACCCATGTTCCTGTTTTATAATGTGAAGGATCTTGTGAAGTGGGCAAGAGTATTTTCCAGTTTATAAAGGGCAAAAAGGTACCAGGTGTCAGGAGTAATTTTGATATTTTTCTACATTCTGGTTTTTTCACACTTCCCAGGGAAGCATGCTGGAGGACATACCAGATACAGCATTTTGGAATATATAGTTTTTCTCCATCTTGGAGCAGGCAACTTTACTTACTTCTCAGCAACCCAGTCCTATACTTCCATTTTTTTTCCCAGTTATTGGCTAAAATACAGGCCTAGCTTAAATGAAACCCTATAGAATCATGTATCATGACTGGCAGCACTTCCAGGGATATAACCTCTTTCATTTTGTTATCTAAAGAATTCAATACCTGGTCATTATCCATGAAATGGAGACTTCCTAGTACATGTTGTGCAGGAGTACTCCATTAACTGTGACAGGAAAATTCTGAAGTACTTACACAAGGAAAATGTATTACAGCAGCAGCAGCCTACCAAAAAGAGTCATTACCTTAGTTAAAGAAATTGACAGACCAGGTAGAATACATAATGTGAGTGACAAGGTCAATTGATTACATATATTTTCCTTCCCTATAGATTCTATTGTTCCTTGAAGCCAGAAGCATCCATCTTCCTTTATGTCTTTCCTTATTCAGGATCTAAGCAAGTTTTATCTCTCCTGTAGAGCACCAAGATAAATGACCATGATGATAAGGCCCAAAAACTTTTGAAGCCCTTGAAGTTATATAAAAAAAAGTAGGCTTATGTCCACAACCCAATCAGCAGTGTACCTACAGCAGCTGAGTCAAACCAGAGGGGATTTAAGAATTTTTGCTGAAAGTTCTATGTGGCAGAACATCAGATCTTCCAACCTGATACAGATTAATATCCCACTGAAGGATGCAATTATTTTGACAACTAAAGCTGGAGAAGGCTGTCGAGGTAACCAAAGCAGTGCAGGAAGACATGGACTTGACAGGCCCTACGAATGAATTTCTAGAGAACCTTTGCCACTAGTTTTCCATCACAGTAACCAAACCATTCAACTCCTTTCTCACCTCCTACAGTAAATTGTACCTGACTGTACCTTTATATTATTAAAGAAGAAAGGTCATTCACTTTGGAGGCCTCACATACATCCATTTCCCTTTTTAGCTGTGATAATATGTTTGAAAGTGGATAGTAAAATTAACAGGAAATCTTTGTCCCAGCACTGATAAACTGTTCAAACAAGTTTTATAAAAGGCAGAAGGTTTGCTGACAGCTCTCATAGCGTATGTCTACACTGCAGCTGGGAGTGTGTTTCCCTGTGCGAGTAGACAGATATGCACTCTCTCTGCCTCAATTAGCATGCTAAAAATAACAGGCTGTCCAGTCTACCAATGAAGCCTGTCTGTACTCAGGCAGCTAGTCTGAGCTGCCACCCAGACTATCCCCAACCATACTGTTATTTTTAACATGCCACCTCAAGTGGAATTAGCATGTGTCTGTTTAATTGAGCTTGGAAGCACACTCTTGACAGCAGTGTGGACATATTCATACAGTGTTCATATGGTATTCAACAAAATACAATTTGTGAAATCTGAGGAATTCCATCTAAGATACACAAAGCCCTCTGACTGTGTTGAAATATTGCAACTTTTACATTTGCTTGTTATTTTAATGTATGTCTGAACTCAACTCAAACTGTGCAGGACATAGATGAAGGTGCTTTCTAATGGTATCCCCTTATGCCTTTCTGTTGAGCTGTGACACTCACCTTGGGTCAGGCTATTCACCAATATGGTGATATCTCTGCTTTCTGCATATAATGAAGAAGCAATGCAGAGTTGCTCGAAATGTACCCATCATTATGAAATATAGTGCTACTTCAGCCAAGCATGGTGTTCTTCTGCCTTTTGGCTTAGATCCGACATAGTAAGGTTAAATATCTGATATTATGACTTTGAATGTCCAATTTATTCTCTTCCCATTTCCTCACAACTTCTTTCATATGTGTTGAGACACTGTATAAAGGAGTCTAGATAGCTATTAATGTGAGGTTGGAAAAAACTATCATTCCCTCTATTATGGATAAAATCAATCTAGAGATATAGAAATAAAACCTAGGGATGTCTTGGGCATGGAAGCAATTTTGGCATCTGCCACTGCTCACATACACCTTTCACTACTTCCCATCTGATGTTGGTGAGTGCTTAATGTGACATCTGAAATACTGTGTGTTCCATAGGGTGCTGTATGTTTTTGGCTGCAAAACTCCAGAGCATATGACATTTACACTGAATGTGTGATGTAATTATTAAGGGAGGAACCAATAAATAGGTTACACGGAGGCTCCTAAAGATTAAGATCAGCATGTGGCTACCTAGATACACGAACACTCACGCATAAAATGCTTCTGAATAGTCACACCCTTTCCATGGTCAGATGAAATGAGGAAAAATGTAGTGTGCACATACGCTTATTCCTATTTCCTTAAAACACATTTCTCAGTGAAAACGATATACTGTTCATAGTTTAAGATGGTAGCATTTTAAAAAGTGGGGTTTTCAGAAACCACAAAAACCATCCGAATAACTTTCTTAAAGCACTAAAGGCTTTCCCCGCCCCCCGAATTTAACTTAAAAACAGGATTTCTTCAAAAATTCATCTCTAGACAGACAAAATTAGAAGTTTCACTCCAAAGGATGGGTTTAAAAAAAAGCTGAAATTGCCTGAAAACAGGAGCTCATAATGAAGCTGCCCCCTCAACTATAACCACACAATCATATTTTCTGTGCAAAGAGACAGTGCATTTTCTCCACTGTGTATTTTCTATTAGTTGTGTTCATCAGAGAGATATGCAAAGGCTCCCTGCAATACTATGAATATGTGCCAATAGATACAATTATGAATAAGATCCATTCATATCTCATCTTAGATCTGTCTCAAAATATTTTAGTAGAAAACTTTAAAAAAAACTGGTATTTTTTCCCTAGGTTTCCATAAAATTTGTTAAAATGACTAAATAAAAGCAGTTATAAGAACACATTGCTATTTGCTCTAAATTATGGAACACCCTACTCTACTTTACATGTTCCATACTCCCTTGCTGCTTCCATGAAAAAGCTTTTCCTAAAAAAACAGATTTAATTTTTTTCTGTATTTGCACAAATTAGTAACGGATGATTGGCAAAGCATTCATTCTTTTCTTTCTTTAGCTGAGACTGGATCTCTGTTACATTTATGTGATAAAAGTACTTCATTTTATATTGATTAAATATGAAATAGTGTTGATAAAAAGAATCGTACGTTCAGGGCCACAAAAGATGTGTGTTCTTAGGCTAGTATTTTCTTAAACCAGTTTTTCTAGTTTTTTAATTGTGAGCAGCTTTTAATACAAAAAATGGTTTTCTTTTCACTGAACATTAACCAATAAAATCCCTAAGCCTTAGAACAAAACACAACAGTCTTAGTTAAGAATGGTCAGTTCTGCATGTCTGGCATAGTAATAATGAATTTTCAGCAATTCTGCCTCACAATCTAACTTCTTTAAACATTCTCAACAGAGGAATAACGTTCACACTATAATATGATCTGTCAAAAAGGGGAGGAAGAAAACAAAAGTAGAGCATATAAACAGAGGCCATAAAATGCAGATTATATGACTGTGGCGTACAACATGCTAGAGACTAGCCACATTAAGGATGTTAAATATCAATTAATTTACTAGTTGAGTGGTCGATGGAATTTCCATCAACTACTTGACTAGTTGATAGGCACTTCCTTGAAATGTAAAAGAGTCTCAGCAGGGGCTCTTGTGCATTTCAAAGGTAGACCTCCACGTGCAGCTTGGGGCCAGCTTTGAAATGTACAAGAGTCCCCAGCATTTCAAAGCGGAAGCACCTGCATGGAGCCCAGGGTCAGTGGGGGACTCAGAGTCCCCTGCTGACCCCGGGCTCCATGCTGCACTGCTGCTTTGAAATGCCGCACAGAGCCAGGATCAGCTGGGGACTCTCCAGCTGATTCCGGGCTCTGTGCTCTTTGAAACGCCACTGGCTCAGCTGCGGATTCCCCCGATGATCCCGGGCTCTACACGGCATTTCAAAGTGGCAGCACCACATGGAGCCTGGGATCAGCTGGGGAGTCCCCAGCTGACCCTAGGCTCCATGCAGCGCTGTTGTGGCAGCATTTCATAGGGGCAGCGCCGCACAGAGCCTGTACCCCGGTCTCCGTGCAGCGCTGCCATTTTGAAGTCCCCCACTTTCCTGCCTCTATCTGAAGATGGGCCGGGGGAATCGACTGGTTGACTACACTATCCGATAAGCATTTGCTTATCAGATAATCAACTAGTTGACTAGCCCTTAACATGCCTAACTTTAATCCATTAATTTAGTTTTAGCAAAGTCTGGCCAAAGTTGGAGATGTTTTTAAATACCTGCTGAGTTGGGGTCTTTTACCTTAAGTTATTAGCTCATACAAAACAGTAACAGTCAGATTCCACTTCAGGTGCTTACCTTAAAAATAAATATACTCCTACAAAATTATGCATAAGTACAGTGATTTTTTTCTAAAGATGCCAGGGTCTCTTATTTAGTTTAGAATTAGATCTTGCAGTGACTCATCTAACCTCGTAGTCACAGAAACGTACACACTATAAAAATAAAACATCAACAAAACCAAAGAAAACAGCACCTTATGGTCCAAATCTGCCCAAACAAGAAAAGATCAGGTGTAAAACAATTTTAGAAAACATAGCTCATCCTAGGGTCATAAAAAAAAGCACAATTTCGTGAGTGGTCCCAGACAAGCAATAGCTTTGAGTCACGCAGTGTTAGAACATAAGAATATAACAACATAAGAATGGCAATACAGGGTCAGACCAAAGGTCCATCCAGCCCAGTATCCTGTCTGCTAACAGTGGCCAATGCCAGGTGCCCCAGAGGGAGTGAACCAAACAGCTAATGATCAAGCCATCTCTCCCCTGCCATCCATCTTAACCGAAAAGGAAATGTAAAAAAAATACAATACAAAAAGATTGAAAGGAATGATGACAAAAAGGACTTCTTCCCCACCCTCTAGTAACTGGTGAAGGAGGAAAGAGACTAAAGGAAAGAAACCATTACCTAAGTTTCCATAACTGTTGTTCTTCAATATGTGTTGCACATGTCCATTCCATTGTAGGTGCGTGTGCATCTCATGCACAATTAACAAACATTTTTTTCCTCAGCAGTTCCCACTGGAGAAGCATGAATGCCTTTGGTGCCTTGCATTAAGGATGGTAAATGGCGGGTAATCCACTAATCGTGTAGTCGATAACATTTTTATCGACTACACAATTAGTTGATAAATGCAGGCTTCCTCGGTCTTGCTACATCTAAAATGCAGGGATGCAACAGAGGTAGCTTCTGGACCCAGTGCAAGCCGGGATTGAGCTGGGATTGCTCGGTTCTGGCTCACACTGGGTCCAGCAGCCCCTGTCTGTGGAGGATCCTAGGGGCTGCGGACAGGGGCTGCTGCTGATAGAGGCAGCAGCAGGGAGGAAGTGATGGCACCGTGGAGACAATGCTGGGGGGAACCAGCTCCTGCTCCTCCCTGGCTGCCTCTGATACGGAGGCAGCAAGGGGGGGGGGGGAGGGAGAAGAGTAGTGAGCCGTCAAGTAGTCAACTCAACTACCCGAAAAGCCTAATCCACTAAGTGACTACTCACTTACATCCCTACCTTGCACCACTGGTGCCTCTCACCACCGCACATAGGGATAAGAGGCCATGCTGTCCTTACCATAAAGACTTGGATAGACAGGGGATGAAGGGTGACTTTGGAACTGGACATTTGCAATGCATCTTGAATGACAACAGTTATTAAAAAAAGTACACAACCATTTTTTTTTCTTTTTTTGACTGAATACACACATCCACTCTATGACTCACAAGCAATTCAATCAGGAGGTGGGCTCGGAGTCTACTTGAAAAGGGATTATAGGACCATCGGTCCAAATCTGGCACCATCTCTAGATTGGAGAGAGAGAAGGCTTAGTGAAATGCAAGCTTATGGACCAACATCCAGGTAACTGCTGTACAAAAAAGTCCAATATGGGAATACAAGCTAAAAAGGATGTGGCAGTTACCAGTAACAAGGGAGTGAGCCATTACTAAACTTGGACGTACAATTGGTAGCATAAACAAAAACAGGGTGTCCCTTTATTCTGAAACTGCATCAAAGAGCTGAAATGAAGACCTGAAAGGCCTACCTAGATCCAGATAAAAAGCCAAACCTCTAACACTTACAGTATAGAGCATTTCTTTCCCTTTATGCACTTGAAACTTGGGAAAGAAAGTCAGTAAAGTAACTGCTTGATTAATGTGAAAATCAGAAACCATATTAGACAGGAATTTTGGGTGAGGGCAAAGAGAACCTTGCCCCTAAAGGAAACTATATGAGGAGACTCTGATATGAAAGCTCACAGCTTACCTACTCTCTTAACTGAGGATATACAGGCAGTCCCCGGGTTACGTACAAGATAGGGACTGTAGGTTTGTTCTTAAGTTGAATCTGTATGTAAGTCGGAACTGGCGTCCAGATTCAGCCGCTGCTGAAACTGATCAGTTTCAACAGCGGCTGAATCTGGACGCCAGTTCTGACTTACATACAGATTCAACTTAAGAACCCCAGGCATCCCCAAGTCAGCTGCTGCTGAAACTGATCAGCGGTTGATTCCAGGAAGCCCGGGGCAGGGGCTTCCTGTAGTCAGCGACTGGTCAGTTTCAGCAGCGGCTGACTTGGGGACGCCTGGGGCAGAGCAGCTGGGGTGCTGCTGGGTTGGTCCAGTAGCGCTGCCGCTCCTCGGCGCTACTAGACCAACCCAGCAGCACCCAAGCTGCTCTGCCCCAGGCGTCCTGATTCAGCCGCTGCTGAATCTGACCAGCAGTGGCTGAATCAGGACGCCTGGGGCAGAACAGCTGGGGTGCTGCCCGGTTGGTCCAGTAGCGCCCAGAGCGGCGCTACGGGACCAACTGGCAGCGCCCCAGCTGCTGTACCACAGGTGTCTGGAGCAAAGCCACGGAGCACGGGGGCAGCGGGACAGCCCAGACGCGCCGTGGCTGTCCGCTGCCCGCGTGCTCCGCGGCTTTGCTCTGCTTTGCCCCCCCCCCCCCGTCCCCCTGGTCTGCAGACCAGGGGGATGGGGGGGGGGGCAAAGCAGAGCCAAGCCCCGGAGCGCCCAGCCAGCTGCAGACCAGGGGGACGGGGGGGGGGGGCAAAGCAGAGCCAAGCCGCAGAGCGCGCGATCAGCTGACAGCCCAGACGCGTCTGGGCTGTCAGCTGGCCGGGCGCTCCGGGGCTTGGCTCTGCTTTGCCCCCCCCCCCATCCCCCTGGTCTGCAGACCAGGGAGACGGGGGAGGGGGGGGCAAAGCAGAGCCAAGCCGCGGAGCGCGCGATCAGCTGACAGCCCAGACGCGTCTGGGCTGTCAGCTGGCCGGGCGCTCCGCGGCTTGGCTCTGCTTTGCCCCCCCTCCCCCTCCCCCTGGTCTGCAGACCAGGGCGGGGAGGGGGGGCAAAGCAGAGCCAAGCCTCGGAGCGCGTGGGCAGCGGACAGCCCTGTCCGCTGCCCACGTGTTCCGCCGCTTTGCTTCCTCTCCCTGGTCTGCTGGAGACCAGGGAGAGAAACCCCGTTCGTAACTGCGGATCCGACGTAAGTCGGATCCGCGTAACTCGGGGACTGCCTGTATAGCAAATCTCACAGATGGTGAACTGAGGATATATAGCAAATCTCACAGGTGTAGAACAAACCTTTTAGAAAGCTGATGAACAGAAGGTTTGAAAAAATAGATCAGTTATCCATAGAAAGCTGAAATAGCTACCACATGAACTCTGTTGGAACTAAGTGCTAATCATTTCAGAAACAAAAGATAGGCTCCAATTTCCCATATCTTGGACTGAGCTGGGCGATGCCTCTTTGTATAGATGAAAATGGAAAATCCCTTCCGTTTAGCAAGGTAAGCAGACCTAGATGAAGGCTTCCTACTATTTAGCAGAACTTGCTGCAACCCCTCAGAGCAAAGCTGTTTGGAGGTTGGCAGTCCATCCAGTCAGGCAGAGAGCCTTAAGGTTGCGGTGAAGAAGGCAGATATGGTCCACGTAGCTTCAGAATGGCAAAGGAGATCTGACTGACAGGACTAGTAGAGTTGAAAACCAATGTTGACAGGGCCATGTGGGAGCATCAGAATAAGGTCAGTAGAATTTTGCTTGATTTTAGACAAGAATTTGCATGGAACTAAAGTGGAAGGAAAGCGCACAGCAAATCTTTAGACCAGGGTAGGCGGAAAACATCTGTGAAACCAGGGCATGACCCAGTTGGGAACAAAAAAATGGTTGTGTGTTTTGTTTGCTTCTATTGCAAAACAGATCCAATTGGGGAGCACCTCACCGCTGCAAAAATGGACCAGAACAGATCCGAGCAAATACCACTTGTGCTGCGAACAGCCTATTCAGTCAGCCTGCCAGAGAGTTCTGAACTAATCTGCGCTCTCTCCACCTCAGCGATGAGCTCCTGCTCTGCCTCATCAGGAAAATAGGCTTTGAACGTCAGGATATTATCACACAGGCGAGCTAGCTGGTTCTCAAAAGTAAACTGTAAGACTCCTGTAGAATAAAGTTTCCTAACAAACAGGTGTAGCTTCCCCCCCCCCCCCTTTCTTTTTCTTTTGGATAAAGTTCTGTTTTTAGTTAGCAGCAGTGACTATTAGGAAGCCTGGAGGTGGGTGGCTATAGATGTGATTAAATCTCTGTAAAGGGACATAATATCTTCTCTCTGCCCTTTTAGCAGCGAGAGGCAAGAGGATTGCCATAAAACCTTCACAGGCTCCAGGATAGCCTCATTAGCAGTGAGAGCCACACCATAAAGCCCTGCAGCGGCTAACATTTCCTTAAGCCTGACCTTTCCCACACTTCTTCTGTTTGGACACGCATAGCTGCAGTCACCCCCTTAACACATCTAGATGAGCTCTGAAATCATCAGGGGAGGAAGAAGTAGATAGTCACTATCGCTTCATCGGGTAAGGCAGAAGAAAAAGATGAGGCTAAAACTTTATGAGGAGGTCCCTCCTTCTGTACTGCCCCAGGAGAGTCCTGAGCATGCAGCTTCCCCTGCATGGTATAGGCCCTGGGACCAGAGGAGATAAGATGCTTGCTGCAGATGCTCCTAGCACCTCGCTGATACAGAAGGGCAGGAAGGGAGCAGAGCGGCTTTAGTGGAAGAAAGCTTCAGCAGGTCCAAACGGGCCTTAATATGGAGGCAGAGCCCAGCTATGTGCAAGTCATTAGTCCTTAGAATGCTGTGGGTGTGGCTGATACCAGCGTGGGCAGGCTTGGGTCAAGATGAATATGATCCAAGCTCAGAGTCTGATGAGGAGTCTACTTCCTCAGACCACAGTGGCGCAGACCCCTTCAGCACCCTGGCCACCAGCTCTGCTCTGGAGATTGGGGTACCGCCAAGATCATTGTTGGTTTACCCCGAGATGGAACTCTGTGCCATCTGGGGTGCTTCTTCTTTGGGCACACCTCTGAGTCCTTGCCTCTGCTAGGTGCCCTCACCATAGACTGTGTGGTTCTGGTACCAAATAGGGATGTAAAATCCCATTTAATCAACGTGATGGATCCCCTCCCCCCTCCATGCTTTATCAAATTGAATTAGGAACACAAATATGCATAACTCAAAGGTACTTTGGACAAATTGCCTCGTGTAACTAATCAATCTTAATGTCTTAATCTCCTGGATCTGTGTATCTTCTGTTGGTGTAGCTATCATTCCTGTGTGTAAAATTAGTCATACAGAGTATGGAATTATTTATAGTTTTTAAATGTGTAAATGAAAGCCATCAAGAGTGTTTCCAAGACTGGGCAATCATATGCAAATAGCCTTTTGTCCTTAAGTCTTAGGTCTTAGTAAGTCGCATGGCCTCCCTAACGGGTACGAATTGGCCAGGTAACTTCCCATGCAAAAATGGAATCTTTAAACTATGGTGAGCTTAGCAGGTCTTTGTCTTTTAGCTGGCATGCCCAAGGGATAGGAAGCAAAGACCCCCAGGGTGAGGATCAGGCCTAGTTTGGAAGGCTTTGCAGAAAAGGAACAGTTTTAGGGTGAGTTTGTAATAAGTTTGTGTACTGAGGCTTCAGTGTTAGAATTAGCTACGTGTTTTCTCTTATTTTGAGTTTGTAATCAACTTTGCTCGGCCTGTTATCACTTATTACCACTTAAATCCTACTGCTTGTACTTAATAAAATCACTTTTACTTACTATCAAGCCCAGTGTAAATAATTGTTACGTGGGGGAGCAATCAGTGTGTATATTCCCCCTTTTATTGTTAAGGAGGGCTTACCCAAATAATTCCTTTGGGGTTCTGATCCCATTTGGGGAGTGATACCCCTGGAAGTGGGGCCCCAAACTGCACTTTCCTTGGACCTGAAGAGATTCAGTGTCTGCCCTGCTTCTCGGCGAGGGGGAGGGGGCATTGATCTCAGCTTTGTGCCTTGGCTGGGGGAGACCAGAGGAGCTGGCAGTGAGAAGCCCCAGAGAGCAGGAAGGTGAGTGGCAGTGGCTGTGTTAGCACTCTGCAAGGCACTCCCAACGGGTCTTCTGTGACCGCACCCTGTCACAATCAGTTAACGTTATGTTTAACTGTTTAACCACTTAAACAGGGGCAGGTGGTGGGCATGGCTGGGCTGCAGCAGCCCTTCCACCCAATAGTTAACCTTAACCGGAAATATCACCCGCTAAGGGTGATGCTTACCAGTTACCCATTCACATCCCCAATACTGAATCTTTGGGAGACTTTCATCATTGCTTCTCTGCTACTGCCAATAAAGGTCTGCCTCAGTCAGAAGAGAGGGAGCACTCGTCACTGACCTGTATGGGCTCAGTTCCTGTTTTGATGGTGGGCGAACCATCACAGGCCCCATAAGCAGGTACTTAAATCCCGGGCTTCATTTGCAACTTCCAATGACTACATTAACCACCCTAGTTCGAACTAGGGTGGTAGTGTAGACATACCCATATGTACTTGTAAAGAATCAAAGAATTCACAATTAATTGAAATACACAAACTGTTAAACAAAAAAGCAGAGACTTAAGCTTTTAACACCATTGGGGGGTGTCTATCAAGGATTCTCTGCTTCCTGCTGGAAGTGTGGGTATGCTGACACAGCTCGACTCAGGCTGGGGTACAGATTCAGAGGCCTAGAAGGATCAGCAAAAGACACTGATCAAACAGGAGCTAGCAGGACTGTGAAGAAGATTTGCCTCCTCCTTCTCAGGGGAAGTACAGGGTGAAACTAGGACAGAGGAGGAGTTCTCCTCAGAGCTAACCCAGAACCTAAAAGCCAGTTCAATGCCTTGCCTGCAAGCACTGCAACTAAGTGTGTGGCTTTGAGGTTTTCCTTGTTTACATAAAGGCACAGCTAGCCAGTTCCTGAGCATCTTATTTTTACTGACGTGCGTAGAGCATTGCTCACCAACCTGTTGATCGCAATCGACTAGTCGATCTTGGAGACTCTCCCAGTCAATTGCAATCTCTGTCAGGAAGGCAGACTTGCAGATAAGCAGAGCTCCACAGCCAGCAGGTATGGTCAGGTGCCCCTCCCCCCACCCTGATCCCTCTTGCAGCTGCTCCTAGAAGGGATCCTCTTGTTGGCTGTGGAGAGCAGGGCAGGGGCACTGAGGACAGAATGTCCCCCTGCCCCTGTACCACATACCCACAGAGCAAGGAAGAGGGCTCCCTGAATGTGTAACACTGTCTGCATTTCTTAAAGAGACAGTGACCTCTTTCTGAGATTTCCTCTGCAGCCAGCTCACACACAGAGACAGAGAGAGACTCTCTCTCTCTCTCTCTCTCTCTCACACACACACACACACACACACACACACACACACACACACACACACACACACACACAGAGTGTCTGGGTTGCACACGCACACTGTCTCTTTCACACTTGCCTTCCAGCACATACTTGTACTGTTGTTACTACTTGGTACTTCCTGCAATTATATTCTCTGTAATTTTATTCTTTCAAAGTATGTTACTCTAGTGTTTTGACTGACCTGTGCATTTCATAATTTTTATTTCTCTGACACTTAAATGTAAGCTTTTGAGTAGTAAGTTCTATAACGCCTAACATGCCCTGACTTGTGTAGTTATTTATATGGTAACTTTAAAAACTATATATATATATATATTGTATCTAGGGGTTTTTTGTTTCTCCTGGTAGTGCCCATTGGCTGGGAATGGGGAAATGCGGCTAATGGAAGCTGAAAGGGTGGTGCCAGTAGAGTGCAGGAGTGTGTGTGGAAACATATACTCCTGCCCCACCGCACTCCCAAGAGCCACACAGGCATGTTGTCCCCTTCCAGGAGTGGAAGGAAGCAGTTAGGTTGCCTTAGCCCTGCTTTGCCAACTGGCAGCTACCTGTAGTACGCACTCCCCAGACTGCACACCAACCTCCACACCCTTCCCAGAGCCAGCACCACACGCTTCCACCTACACTCTGTATCCTTTGCTCCAGACCAGACCCTCCTCGCAGAGCCAGCACCCCACATTCCCTCCTACACCCCAACCCTGCCCTGATCCCTGTCTGAGCCAGCACCCTGTACCCCAACACTCTGTCAAGCCTAGAGCCCTCTCCTGCATCCAAACTGCCTCCTAGAGCTTGCACCCCTCACCCTCTCCTGCACCCAAACTCTTCAGCCCGAGCTCAGAGCCTGCATATCCTCCTGAGCTCCAACTCACTGCCCCAACCCAGTTTGAAAGTGTGTGACGGTGGGGAAGGGGGTCAACAAAAGAGGGGGGATGGAGTGAGCAGGGCAGGGCTTTGAGAAAGGGGCAGGGCCAATCCTGGGTTGCCCTTAAACTCTTAAAACCATCTTGTGCACAAAAACTGATGTAGAGACTGATGGCAAGCATGCTCCTCCAAATAAGCAGCCAAAACTTGTGGACGAGGCAGAAAGCACTTTCAGTATCATGCCTGGCCCCACAGGGTACCTTATAGAGCAGCCCCACCTGTGGCATACTCATGAGCAGAAAAACATTGTATTTCCGCATTAGTCGATCATCAGAAATTACTGCTTTAGCTCCAATTCACTAGCAGCTGTACTCATTTATACTACTACAATGAGTTTGTTGTTTTGGCACAACCATAGTTGGAAAGAATAAAACTCAGAAAGTCATCACACTGTACATGTGACCTGTATGACTTGGATTAATGCCCCTAAGCTTATTAAGACTAAAATCTATCACTTGGACCACCCTGCCGCCAGTGAGGGAAACTAAAATTACTCAGCAATATAAATGGACAAAAAGGAGCAGTGTATTCTTAGAACAAGCAAAGGCACAGAGTGAACTCCAGACTTACTTTGGCTCTCTAGAGTGCGATTGTCTCACAATGGCAGCGGCCGTCCATGTTACAGCATTATTATTGTTTAGCTCACATACCTGGAAATTCATGCTTTATTCTTTAAATTGGCTTGGACAACAGCATCTGCAACACTTTTATTTACAACAATTGACATTACCTTAAAAACAAATGCACTGATCTGAAATGGCAAAGCACTGTAAAGTATAAATACTAAGCCGATATTAATCCAGATCTAACCTAAATATAACCATATGTACACAATTGTGCTTTTGCTACATGAATACAAGTTTCGGTTAAACAATTTTTACTGCCTGTATAGGAGTTTCCAGCAAATATTATAAATGTGAAACACGCATTCTGCCTGAGCAAACCATAAGCTAGTCTGCATATATAATAGGCAATGATATAGCCCACTAAATTGTGCAGTCAGGATTGAAGCCTATAAAACTGAAATCCAATCACTTAACTCGGGCTATTTTTGTTCAGGGAATGTGCACTCAAAATTAAAAAGCATACACCAAATACAGGATATTTTTGTATATCTTCTATACAAAAGAATGCACATGCAGCTAAGTGTCATACCAAGGTCAGAAAAGTTTTCTTCAGATTACTATTACGTTAACTCCAATGCAAAATGCATATGAATTTCATATAACTGTATATTTACTTAATATCTTTCTCTCACTTACATTTCTGAAATATACTAAAATTAGGTTAGTCCATTACCTTATCAAAACTAATACAAGACAATTAAAGTTTAAACAAACTTTTTGTTTTTATGTCTAGTCACCAAAATTTTTTATACAAAGAAAACAAACTATTAACTTTTTTGGCAGCATGACAACTAAGTCTGTTTTTAAATACTGTATATGTTTTAAGGAAATTCCTTAACAGACTTCTTCATACTTACTCCAGGCAGAATGCAAAACGTGTTCTCAAGATTTGTTGTGACTCGCTTCTGTACAGTTTCTGGTTTAAGGACATTTTTCATATTTCCATATTTAAAACCAGGATGCAAAGCAGGACCGCAGAATTTTCATCTAGTGTCTTATTTGTAATGAAACATTAAACGGTCCATCGTTAAAACAGGTCCACTTTATTTATTAAGTCAATAAAATTTGATAATCAAACATAACTCATGACTCAGAAAACCTGATATCCAAGATATTATTAAACTAGACTTTATAATTCATCTGTATCACACATTTATCAGAAATAGGTTATATCTGTACATTGCACTTGGAAAGAATGGAATATAAATCCCCTGATACCAAAAGATATTTCAGTAGTTTGAAATGGCTTTTTAGCCAAACACTACGAAAGAATCAGCTGTAGCATGATTGGTTTTAACTTACAAAATCTTTATCTAACAATGCACATGAATAGCTATATTTACCACAATATAGTCTTTTCATACTGTTTTATCATACATCAATTTTCCAAGAGTACATTCATTCTGAATATAACAAACAGGAGACAACATAAGGAAATTCTAATTCATTGTTAAGTAAGAATCTGCAAGCCTGAACAACTGCAATATTGATGCTGATGCAGCAGCTCAAACCAATATCAGACATGCAAAAGGTGGTCATGTGAGAAAATTACCACTCTCTGTTCTTTTTTTGGAAAACAGTACATTTTGGAAAATGTACTCACACTCATTGTATGCTTTGGGATGTATGTTTGGGAATGTCAAGGCTGTTCATGATCTGTTTAATTTTAAGTTAATCACACACACATCGTATGAGTTATACAATACATTCACATTATATGAGTTATACAATACGTGCCTTATATGCCTCTGAGTAATTTCAAAATTGAATATCTAAGGTGTGCTCATACATGCCAGAGATATATACATGTGAAACACATAATTGCATATACAGATTACTCAGTGAATTTTAGGGTTTTCACCAGGACACTGATTTTACAGACACAAAAGATACAACCACATTTGGATTCTGCTGTGACTACTAAGACATCAACGTGCTTTGAAAAATAGGTCCACAAATACATGAGGAAATATAAATTAAAATCAGAGTTCTGATGAAATTGTACTAAAATACCATACAATGTCTCAACTCTGACAGAGAGGTACCGTACGTAAACAGCATACGTTATTCTTGGCTAAATACCATCACAAAAATGCTACAATATAAAGGTTGGAAGGATTAACACAAAAGGTCCCACAGCAAGACACATGTCTCCTTCATATTTCAGTTCACAGCTATGAAGGCAGACCTACAGTTCTGAAATGTCTTGCACCTTTCTAATAATCACATGTAACGTTCACTTTCAAATCGCTTTATTGATACTAGCATATTTTAATTATTTGTTATGTTGAAATAAAATGTATACTACTACAAAAATTCAAAGTAGTTACTGCTGTAAGTCTTACCACATGTTAAAAAAGAGATAATGAACAGGAATTTTGAAAGTGTATCATTGTCAAAGTTTATACCGTGCCTTCCTAATCCTCCTCCTCCATTCTCTCACTCACAACAAATTCAAGATTTTCAAAGGAAGGGACTTATTTGCTTGGCTATAAATTGATATTTTAAAAATATTTTAATAACCGTTTAAAATATAATTTGGTATTTTATAGTGATCCGTTTTAAAAACAGAAACACTGACCGTTTTACTGAACATGTACTAGAGTTTAAAACTCTGCATATTCATTTGCTGCACCCAATACAGCTGCAGGGAGCTGGATCATTTTCAAGCAAGCAATGGGTGGCAGGGGATGGATCATTTGATCGTTACCAGTTCTGTTCTCTCCCCCTGGGGCACCTCACATTGGCCATTGTCAGAAGAAAGAATAATGGGATAGATGGATCTTTGGTCTGACTCAGTATGGCTGTTCTTATGTTCTTATG
Source organism: Pelodiscus sinensis (assembly GCF_052426305.1). Classification (NCBI taxonomy): domain Eukaryota; kingdom Metazoa; phylum Chordata; order Testudines; family Trionychidae; genus Pelodiscus; species Pelodiscus sinensis. The sequence continues at coordinate 187,813,385 of NC_143054.1, forward strand.
CCAAGTGCATTGAGGGAATTAAATAAGAAATTTATTTCACATTTTTAAAGATGAAGTTATAATTTTACATTTTCTTCCCTAAATATGATTGCCTTGAATACTACGTTTTCTAATGTAGAAAGGGTTAAATTAGGAGGCAGACTTTCTTACCCTTTAGCGGTAAAGTAACTTTTAACTCCCCTACTGACATATTCCAGAGAAGACGGAAAGAAAAACCGTATTGAGTTTTCAGTTGTGAAGTCACTGGGAGAAAATAGTTTTCTGAGCCTCCCTGCCTCAATTCCAAATAACTGGGCACAGAAATTTGGAAAATATTAATTTTAAGCTGTGAGCAAAGATTTGTACCCTATCAGCAAAGGACTGTCATTTTTCTTTGAGGTAAAGAAAGTACAAAATATTTCAAAATAAACTATTGTTGACTACTTAATTTTACAGCTACTATTAAGTAGTCCAATCATCTGTCATCACGCAGATCAAAACAGGTCACTCTTTCAAACATAATACATGGACAGAAAGATCCGAAAAGCGATCTCTGGAACATAACTCTACATACTTACTATGCATGTGTACAGAAACTAGCAAAAACATCCTGAGCTTAACGAGTTGCTACTTAAATGTCAGGACAGTGCTCTGTGAACCATTTTATATTAAAATTGGATAGTTCTAAACATCACACATACAAGAAGTATTGTTTGACACAGTGCCATTTTGATGATAAATTGCAATCTACAGCTCAAATAATTCTACCCAAGGATTAACATTTCAGAGGCTGAGCCAGAGATTATGTGTGTGGATCTTGAATTTCATCATCTCCCTTCGGCACAATGGCTTATTCTTCCTTTTTTCATCTATTCTCTCATGAAGGGTCAGGAAAGCTTAGCCTCGCTGTTTCATTCATTTCATCTCTACATTAACCAGATACCTTGCAGTCTTTAGTTCTTATGAGTTATTCCATTACAAATACTACAGCTACACTGCACTATGCTATTACTAATGAGCTATGTACCAAATCAAAGGGTGCCATCAAGTGGTTATAGGACACTAAACAGTATTAGGCAAAGTTCAAGTTCGGGAAGAGGTTTCACCAGGACACACCAACCAGGCAGGGTATGTCTTCACCTCAGAGGCAGCCCAGGTTAGTCTAGCATGGGTGGAGTGTGGCTGAGTGTCCTCTCCAGGTAGAAGGAGAGGCTGGCTGAGGCTGCTGTAATCTAAAAGCTGTGTAAATAGAAGGTGGTAGGAAGCTAACAATCAAAGGCAGGGGTGACTGAACCAGAAGGGGTCTCCAGCTCATCTGTCGACCAGAAGGTGCCCCAGGGCAAGGGGCCTGAGCGAGGACTTTGCCACACTACAGACCAGTCAGTTTAACTTCTGTGCCAGGAAAGATAATGGAACAAATAATTCAGGAATTAATCTGCAAACACCTGGAAAATAATATGGTGATAGGTATCAGCCAGCATGGATTTATAAAAAACAAAGCATGTCAAGCCAATTTGATAACTTTCTTTGATAGGATAACAAGCCTTATGGATAAGGGAGAAACGGAGGACGTGGTATACTTAGACTTTAGTAAAGCATTTGATACAGTCTCACATGACCTTCTTATCAATTAACTAAGGAAATACAACCTAAATGGTGCTATTGTAAGGAGGGTGTGTAACCGGCTGGATAACCATTCTCAGAGAGTAGTTAATGGTTCACATTGATGCAGGAAGGGCATAACAAGTGGAGTTCTTCAAGTGTCAATTTTGAGACCGGTTCTGTTCAATATCTTCATCAATGATTCAGAGAGTTGCATAAAGAGTACACATATTAAGTTTGCAGACGATACCAAGCTGGGAGGTATTGCAAGTGCTTTGGAGGATAGCGTCATAATTCAAAATGATCTGGACAAACTGAAGAAATGGTCTGAGGTAAATAGGATGAAGTTTAATAAGGACAAATGCAAAGTACTCCACTTAGGAAGGAACAATCAGTCTCTCACATACAGAATGAGAAGTGACTGTCTAAGGAGGAGTACTGCAGAAAAGGATCGAGGGGTCATAGTGGACCACAAGCTAAATATTAGTAAACAGAGTGACACTGATGAAAAAGAAAAAAAAACAAATTAACAGGAGTGTTGTGAACAAGACAAGAGATGTGATTCTTCCACTCTACTGTGCACTGATTAGGCCTCAGTTGGAGTACTGTGTCCAAATGTGGGTACACATTTCAAGAAAGATGTGGAAAAATTGGAGAAGGTCCAGAGAAGAGCAACAAAAATGATTAAAGGTCTAGAAAACATGACCTATGAGGGAAGACTGAAAAAACTGGGTTTGTTTAGTTTAAAAAAGGCAAGTCTGAGTGGGAACATGATAGCAGTTTTCAAGTATGTAAAAAGCTGTTACAAGGAGGAGAGAGAAAAATTGTTCTCCTTGATCTCTGATGATAGGACAAGAAGCAAAGGGCTTAAACTGCAGCAAAGGAGGTTTAGGCTGGACATTTGAAAAAACTTCCTAGCAATCAGGGAGGTTAAACACCTGAATAAATTACCAAGGGAGGTTGCGGAATCTTCATCACTACAGATATTTAAGAGCAGATTAGACAGACATCTATCATACATGTTCTGGATGGTGTTTGGTCCTTCTGTGAAGGCAAGGGACTGACTTAATGAGCTCTTGAGCTACCTTCCAATTCTAGTATTCTATGAAAAATTTGGATACTCCTATAGCAACCACTGCTGCCATGTTGTAGACCCTTCAGCAAGGTCTGTGAGGACGTTGTGACATCAAGCTTGCCACAGAGCTACAGAACCATGGTTATACCAACTCTATGGTGCAGAAGTTAACTGTGGGCACTAAGGAAAGCTAAAGATCACCAAGAAGCAAGGCAAGCTCAGAATGAGGATATTTGTAGGTGAACTGAGCCACTGCCTCCATCAGCACTGGTTTGATCTCGGCAGCTTTCTTGGTTATGGGCATATTGAAATGGAAAGCCAATAAATTCCAAAGCAGGTGTTCCAAGGAACGCTGCTATTTAACCGGCCCTTACAGCAAAGACCTTACAAATATTGCCTGTGATTGACATCAATGAAATCAACATCTAGATCAGCTTAAACACCTTGCCAGAAATTGATCCAGCTAGTGTTCTGTTTCACTATGACAACAACACCCCAACAAAATATTCGGTGTGGGTGAAGCTCCTCCTGCTAGCACCCACTCGTATCTTTGCAATGATGGTGTCAGAAAGGGCCCACACACACAAATAGAAAGCTAGTGGTGTGTGAAGTGGGTCAGAGGCTGAATTTATCTTCTTGGATCGACTGCATTCCTGCCTCTAACAACTGGCACCGCTGGTCCAGCAGGTGGCTCCCAATGACAGCGGTGTTGGTCCTGCCACTACCACAGCAGTCTCTCGGCAGGAGGCATAAATCTGTATTGTGTGTCGAGGGTCCAATAATGTCTTAACCCAGCCCAGAGGTATTCAGCAGTTCAGAGGAAGACTGACAGCGTCATGGAGGAAAGTGCCCACTGTTTCCATCCTGCCCTTTCTCCCCAGTTCCCAGCCCCCAAACATCTCATGTTCCCTCAACCTGTTTGCTCTTGGCAGGATGGTCATCTTCCCAGTTCAGTAACATACATGCGATCACATTATATTACAGATCATTCCAAATCAGAGACTGTTTTGCCAACATACATAATGGTAATATACATACAATTTAATTAGGAGACTGACATACAATAGGAATCTGACATACTACCAGGGACCAGTCGAGCTCTTTCCCACACTTACTGCACAGTAAGAAAGAGTTACTGAAATGAAGGTAAGAAAGAGAAAGAAGGAAAGTTTTATAATCAGGAGAAGACAGAGGGAAGCTTCAGAGAAAGAGGAGATAGCAGGACAGGATGAAGAGGTGGGGAGGCACAGGAGGCCTGATATCCCTCTGGATGGTGGTATTAAAACCAGGGCAATTGGGCTGTGTTTAGACTGCATCCCTTTTCCGTAAAAGGGATGCAAATTAGACATATCGCAATTGCAAATGAAGTGGGGATTTAAATCCCCACCCCCCGGTTCACTAGCATAAAAATGGCTACTGCTTTTTTCTGGCTCGGAGCTTTGCCGGAAAAAAGCGCCAGTCTAGACGCGGATCTTTCGGAAAATAAAGCCTTTTCCGAACGATCCCTTATCCCTCATTTTAAGACGGATTTCCCTTTTGAAAGGGAAAAGGCTTTATTTTCCGAAAGATCCGCGTCTAGACTGGCGCTTTTTTTCCGAGCCGGAAAAAAGCGGCAGCCATTTTTATGCTAATGAAGCAGGGGGGATTTAAATCCCAGCTTCATTTGCAATTGCGATATGTCTAATTTGCATCCCTTTTACGGAAAAGGGATGCAGTCTAGACACAGCCTTGTAGTATGATCAGACAGGGTATTAGAATTGTCCCCCAACTCTGGGACACCTGGTCACCCTAACAGTAGAGTGTCTATCTCCCCTGACGCGGAGGGGAGAGGAGAAGGAGGCAGTTGCCCCAGGACCTAGTGATATAAAAGGGCCCACAACTCCGGGCTGCCAATGTGGCAGCAGCAACAGCCAGAGTCCCCTTTAAATTGTCACCAGAGCCCCATGAGGTGCAGTCCAGGCTGTCTGGGGGAGGGTAGCCCCTAGTCTTGCCCCTTCTGCCAGAGGTGCTCCCCCTTCGGGGGCCCCGGAGCTGACACTCTTCAATATTGCCCAGGGGTCTGTTGCCAGCTCTGATGTTAATTATCTATACCTGGTTAATTATCTAACAACTTTGCTTATTTATAGTTGTGATCTTTCCTTATCACACTCAGGGTATGTCTACACTACCCCGCTAGATCGAACTAGCGGGGGTAATGTAGTCATCCGCACTTGCAAATGAAGCCCGGGATTTGAATTTCCCGGGCTTCATTTGCATGAAGCCGGCCGGCGCCATTTTTAAATGCCGGCTAGTTCGGACTCCGTGCCGCGCGGCTACATGCAGCACGGACTAGCTAGTTCAGATTAGGCTTCCTAATCCGAACCGCGGCACGGAGTCTGAACTAGCCGGCATTTAAAAATGGAGCCGGCCGGCTTCATGCAAATGAAGCCCGGGAAATTCAAATCCCGGGCTTCATTTGCAAGTGCGGATGACTACATTACCCCCGCTAGTTCGAACTAGCGGGGTAGTGTAGACATACCCTCAATGCTTATAGCTATAAATTATACAGCACAAAATTATAACTAATTATGAGAACAGGGTTTAATTGCAGGATTCAAGAAACAAGCACACCAAGTTTGCAGTATCCTCTGCACCCACAGATTTGTAGGGTTAGGGTTTTTCCAAGTATTCCATTACTTGTTCTTTCACAGACAGGTACAGATAAAATCCTCATTAGTCAAATCATTACACCCTTCCTTCTTGATAAAAGTAGATTAGCCTTGTCAGCATTATTGATTTGGCTTCTCTCATTTACTAAAGGGCTACTTTTTCTTGAGTATTTCCACTGCCTTATTTTACTTTGGCCTGCACTATGTCTTTCGTCTCCTTTGCTGCATTTATCTGTTCCCTGCAAGACAAGCTGACCACATATTCTCATTTGGTTTCTCCTTTCCATTACAGATTGCAACATCAGCCACAAACTCCTGACAACTCCCTCATTTTAATTAACCTTTCATTTTAAAAGTCTGGGTTTTCAATTTTTTAAAATTTTTACTAAAAATAAATAAAAGCCTTTTTTAGTTTAAAAGGAATAAAGATAAAAATATCAAAAACATTCCTTACCTGTTACATGCATCATTTCAGATTTCTTAAAATTCATATAATTTTTTGCTATTTGATTTTTACCCATTAGTTAGTTAGGGAGATGAAAATGCTGTAGATTCATTTTGTTTTAGGAAATATCACATTTTATATCTTATGCCTTACTGAGCAAAATACTCTGCTGGCGTGAGTCAAAAAAGCTCCACTGATTTACATCAACTGAGGATCTGGTCACACAAATCTCTGAAGATAAGCTTACTAAAACTAATTCCCAATACTGGCATGTGTAGGTTTCCAACAATGTAGGGGATTTTTTAAAAATAATTTTCAACTTTGTTCTGGAAGTTCACAGAAATCTCTCTCTTCATATTGGGCCAATTCCTGAGAAGAAATGAGAACTTACAGTTTCATTTGCTTTCAGGATAGGCATCTGTGGGCTTTATAAAACCTGCTAATTAAACAAACTTGAAGGCATAGAGTACTTGAGAGATACAGTAATTTACAGACATTTGCAGGTGTCTAAGTTTCTTACAGGAATAAAATGCTTGTTCTGCCTTCTATCCTAAAAAACTATAAGTGACAGACAAAATTTATCACTTGATGGCACAAAATAGGAGATAATTAATGGCTTGATGATGACACAATTTTGAAAACATCAGCCTTATACGTATCCTTACAATGCATCCTATAAAATATAACTGGCATTCATTTCTGTTCCTTAAAAAAAAATTCAATTATCTCCAGTGAAAATCCCACTAACAAGACCAAAAATATCAAACCATTTTTATTGCGATAGCATCGATAATATATTATTTATATCTATAATGGCTTATATAATATCTTCTATTAATCCTTTATAAATAAACACTATAAAGTATGATCAAAGTTCTCATCCATGTTTACTGTAGCTCAGAGACTTCTGAGGAGGACCATAAAATGTTCAATGGCTCTATGCTTTCTTAAAGCATTGGAAGGCAATCCAAGGGAAGGCATTGGATTCTTAACTACCTTGGACATCTATTTCCCAAAATTCTCATGCCACTTGTCTAGATACCATATTGAAAACACAGGGAGCTCTCTTTTAGCTAACATTTTTGCTGCTCTGACAAGGAGTCTTTGTAGCAATCATTGTTTCAGTTACATACAGATCCTAAGTGTCAAGTATTTCACATGAAACTGGAAATCAAATAAAAATCATAGCACTCAGCATCATATTAAGTCTAATATTTTTTTTCCTTCACAGAGGTTCAGGGAATATGAACAGAACAGAGATCTTAGAGCTATATATCCTATCTGGCTACTTTAGCCTGTAATCTGTCGCAGTCATGAAGAAATCCCTGATAGTATACACATTACAGACCTCTTCTGACATGCACTGACATACCCAGGACAGCTCCAAAGTTGCTGCTTAAGCTCTAAGAAGTAAAGGAGATTTCTAGCTACCTTTGGGGGAGCAGGGACATAGAAGGGGACATTTATTGTGCTTTTTACAGGACTGGGACAGCCTGCCACTTTTTCCTCAGTCACAGCTTTGCCTCTACACTTCTCAAGCTGCTTGAAATCAAGGCTCCTGTAACTGCAGCAATGAAAAAGCTGGTCTCAACGGCTAGGAAGCTGGCTTCATTTCATGGTAGAACTCATTCCTTTAGTTGGGTTAACCACAGAAAGGCCAGGTCAGACCCTAGTATGAACACCGTGTTCCAAAAAGGTTTTTCTACTGCTCTAGCAATAATTTCTAGCCAAATAATTTCATTGTACACCTATGCCAGAAGGAGAACAGGAAAAGCTGGATGTGGTTTAATTAAGCTACAATTTTATTCTCAGGCATCGTAAGAGTACAACACAGGTAATTCCACAATCAGTTATTTATAATCTGCCCCTTTACCTATCCTGGTCTCCAGCCAAACCAGTGCTGGGATCTTGCTACCTCCCACCTAAAACGATAATGGATATAAAGGAGTATGATCCTTGTCATACTAGTCATAGGACCTGGAATTCCCTTGCTTGACTCCTTTATAGTGTGTCTACACTACACTATAGCTTAAAATAAGATTTGCAATTTGAGCTACGCAAATTGCATATCTTATTTTGATCTTATTTTGAAATAGTTTATTTTGTAATTTGGCACTGTGGGGAAAATGTAAACACACACCCAGCATCCCTAATCTCCCTCACCTCATGTTGGCCAATCTGGCAGTGAGGAAAAAATTAGTTCCCGGACACACTATGAAAGGAAGAATTTGGATAGTGTAAAAGGCCTGGTATTTAACTACTTCTATGGGTGCTGTGCTGTCTTGTCCAGGTACAAGAGGATTGTCCTACACTGGTGTAGGCCAAAATATTCTCCTGTCTCTTCCAATCATTTGGGAAGGGAAGGGTTAATGCCTCTCTTCCAGTCATTTGGGGAGGGAAGGGTTAATGTCCCCATACTGACCTGGTCTGAAGCTGAAGCAGCAAGCCACCCTCTGGCTGTCTAGCACTAAAAGGGGTCACACACCTTTTCCTACACACCGGACAATGACTCTCACCATTCCATGTGCAGTGAGGTCATTCTGAAGCTAGACCCTAAAGATCTTCACCCCTAAACACCCTCTCCTTCAGGAACGTCTTGGACGATCCTGCAGTTGAGATTCAGCAGTTGTGGCTTGGAATTCTCTCAGGATTTTACTTCGTTGCATTTGTCACTACACTTGTCTTCTGATTAGTCAAAAAAAAGGCCTGGCCTTTAGCCACCATATCAGTGCTTAACCATGACAAATCTGAGTATTTCTGAACACAAGAAAACATGCTCAGGATTTCACATTCTAGTTGTTTTAAAGCTTTCCGTTTTGTTATGTCTTCTGCTTGATTAGAGCAGAAAGCACTGGCAGGTGCTTGATTATGTGATCTGTTGATCCCACTCCATTACATTTGTTTTAAAAAGGTCCATTTCAGACTTCCACGTTTTGGTAAAAAAAATATAATGGTGCTGGCTTCTTTTGCTTCTAAGCCAATTGGTTTTTGTTTGTTTTTAAACATTTCTTTGACTAAATTAGACTTTGAATTAATCACGGCGGGTATCTCATTAAACACTGCTTTGCAAATACCTGGGAAACATATGGTTAGTGCAGACAATTGATTTAACCTACACCAGCCCTTAGATTAGCTGATGGACATATACTCATTTTCAGTGCTCTGCACTGAGAAATGGAAAATACTGAATATGCTGTTCAGTCCTTGCTCACTGTTCCCTTTCAGATACTATTCCCCAACACTATCCCAATTAACAGATTTCACCCCTTTTTTATTACATATCCCCTATTTCTATGCCCAGAATGGTCTAACCCTTCTTCCCCTGACTGCTAAAGACTTACTTTGCTACCATTCAAAACATAAGAGTTTGAGAAATTTTATTTTCAAAGCCGTATGAGATTAGAAAACAATGAAAGGGGAGGGGGCAAGAGTTATAAATGATATATAAAAGCATTTGAGAAAGTAGTACTCTTTTAAAATGAAGAATACACTGGACAAATAGAAAATTAAATGGAGTGGAGCCAAATTTAATGGTATCAAATATCTTAGGGAGACCAACTGCTTCAGTTCCTTTCTCAAACTGATGCAACTTTCACATAATTGAAAGTAGCAAGATGGCTAGCAACCTGCTCTAAGAGGCTGAAAGCAATATCACTCAGCTCTACTACTTTGCCACATGATATCTCTAAAAGCATGTGTAAACAACAACCCTTTGGTCAGCTGGCCAGCACTTTACTGACGACTATGTAGTTTTGATAATACAGCATGCACTGTGTGAGGTTCCACTTACTGGCACCTGTACCCACACATACTAATTAATGCAAAATCACAATTTTACACAATAATGGATATTCTGGGGCTTTACTTTTAGAGACGTATTTTTTGCAAATTTTTCAAATGCAAATTGCAAAGAATTATCTCAGATCCTTCAACACATTAAAGTGGACTCCAAAGTTATGGCAACTTGCGTTAAAAATATTTTCATTAAATGCTGGAAGTTTTGTCTTCCCTTAGACTGATGAGTTTCTTGCATTATGCCCTTTCCATGACAGTGGTATTTGTCTGTCCCCCACAGTCAAAAATGAGATTTATATATTACAATGTTATGCTAGAAAGCAGCAATTTAAGTAAACATTTTGCACAATATCAAGAGGAAACATGATGTGTTCATGTACATACACATAAACAGGGACATGTAGAATATTCTTAAAACAAATATTTTTCTATTAAAAGACAAGTTGGTCAGCTCAGCTTTCATCTGGAGTGAGATTAGAACCCCACTGTAAAACAATTACCAAGACTCAGTTCTGATATTTGATGTTTGAAAAAGAAAAGACCTCATGCAGACTCTTGTATGTACTGGCAAGTATATTTTACTGCTGATTTTCTATGAATAAACATATGCTAAGAATTGCTGAAACACACACTGCTGGTTTTAAAGATGCCTAATGTAGTATTAGAGGTTTGTTTCCAGAGCTGACTGCCTTATTTATCAGCTTCCTCCCTCCAGCTGGCAAAGAATTTGATATCATCTCTGGTCAGCTGTCTCGCACAGCACACTCTCCTCTATAGGAAAGATATTAGAAGGTAACTAGCAGGAAGTAAGACGAAAAATCTAAACAAAATGGTTCCAGCAATTTAGAAAACAGATTGCACTTTACTACTGTGAATCAATAATAACCATATAAATTATGTGTCATCAAACTCATTCCATTGTAAGTGTTATGGTTTACAGCATGTATTGAGCTTATAAAAACTAGAGTATAATAACTAGGCTATTCTATTCTGCTCCCAGTATTCTCCCTTTTCCATCTTTCATCTGTGAAACTCTTTAATATAATTGTAGTATAAATATCACAAAATACGATACTTTCCACCTCTTTCTCATTTTAAAACTAAAATGTCTTAACACAATGAATGTAGTATTACATCCCCCACCAGCAAGGTCATCTGGTACAAAAATACACCCCTTGATTAAAATATTTGATTCAGTTGATAGAAATTATTATAAAATAAAATGCATGGTCATTAACATTGCATCAGAAAAAAATCACATCATTTATAGGATAGTATGAGCCCACTATTTTCTTTTTCGGGAAAAGATTCAGAGTAACAGAAATGTTAAATGGATATTTTTCAAAAGCATAACAGAAAAGAGATGGACTGAATTTAAAGATCACCTGACTAATCTGTTTTAAGTGCCCAAACTGAGTAAAATGTTAATAGCAGAAATGGTAAAAAGTAAATTAATTTTGAAATGTTCTTTCAAACTGAATTATCAAACTTTTATTTAGGTCAGAATTAAAAAAAACAAACCTTACAGTGTCAATTTAACAAATTATTTAATATAAATTTTAAGAGGGTAAGATGACTTGTTTCTGAAGGCCTTGATTTATATTTGATTTGTCACAAGTAAAACATCCACTGATGATCAAGGTACTGATCCTCTCTAGTCCAAAACCCTTGGGACCTGACCTGTACCACCCAGAGAATTTGCTGGACCATGGGAAGTCAATGGTGTCTAGCAGCATTACCAACACTTCCACTGCTTACTGGGCTCTCAGAAGACATTTAGGGGTAAATGAGCTAAATAACAGCACAGAACACTGAGAGCTAGAACTGGTGGCTATAAAACTTTACGGGACCACAGGAAACTTAGCCACACCCATGATAAGTGGACATCCAACTAACTAAAATCATGCTGGACCACAGACGTTGCTGAACCAGAGAGTGCCGGACTGGAAAGGTTCAGCCTGTACTACATAATTTAACACATTTTGTCAGAACTGGCAGACTTTGCTCAGGCTTTGCTTCAAAACATAAATGAAGTTGTTTAGAGAAGATTGCACAGAATTTTCCCGCCCTCTGCCTAGCTCAGGCCAATACTGTCATTGTCTCGTGTTCATGTGTTCTAACATTCGGAAGGAAAAACATACACAAATGCCATGCACAATCCTGCATAGGGATGTGAAGGACTAGTTGACTAGTCGCTCCCCCCCCGGCTGCCTCTATCAGACAGAGGCAGCAAAGGGGGAGGGGACAAGAGGGGGTACTTCAAAGCAGCAGCACCACTTGAAGCCTGGGGTCAGAATGCGGGCTCCATGAGGCACTGCCACTTTGAAATGCCGCAGGGAGGCTGGCATCAGGCTCCTTGCAGCATTTCAAAGCAGCAGCGCCGTATGGAGCCTGGGGTCAGCAGGGGAGTCCGCAGCTGACCCCGGGCTTCCTGCAGCATTTTTGCCTTAGGGCTGTTGCTACACTTCAACGGCTGAGGCATCCTATCAACGAATCGAATAGTTGATGCAAAATGCATCGACTATTCGATTAGTCAGTCAATACTTAACATCCTTAATACTGCACATCTTGTCTCTTGCACATCCAACACAGTCAATGAATACAATGGGTGAAATCTTGGCTCTATTGCAGTCAATGCAGGTTTTGCTACTGACTTCAATACAGCCAGGATTTCACACAATGCATACAAGCAATGCTGAGAGGATGTGTAAGGAAGGCAGAACCAGGTTCAATTGTTGCAAAACTCAAGGGAAGTTTTCCTATAACTTCAGAAACAGATCAGCCAATCAAAAGAAGGACCATTACCAGTTTTGCTCCAAAAATCTCATCTCAAAGATTTCTGAGCTAGAATAAAGTGCTAAATATTTAATGTAAGCAAAAAGAAAAACAGCTTTTCTGATTTCCTATTAAATTTAAAGTGGAAGAAGAAATGAGATGGCTGACAAAGCAGCATTTAATTCCTAGCTATATCTAGACCAGTCTAATTTACACAGCCAGCCAGTCACAGCTCACATAATCACATACAGAAAAATATAACAGGGGAATTAAAGGACCAGGAAAGCATGTCTGAACTATGAGCTTCCTATTCTAAAGTATTAACTGCACACATTTAATTGTGAAAAAGGTTAACTTGGTTCTTTTATTTTAAGCCAAACATTATTTCCTAAAGAAAATACAAAACAGAGAATGTAACTTTTTTTTTAATAAATCAAATAGTCAATTTAAACTTAAGATCCCACATGCATGAAAAATACACTAAAAGAGATATCCAGGATATATAATAACTGATTAGTGTCTGATCAGGGAAGTGATCTTATCAACTATTCCAGTCCTTTTTTGCAAAGCAAGTTAAAAGTGCAAGGAGTTTCAAGTTCCTGTACTGAACTGGCATTTATTTCAAAACATCTGGCACTAGAATTATGAGTCAGGTGAAGAGGTCTCAGAATGTCCACACACTGGGTTTGATTCTGGTATAAATCAATAATAATTCCACTGACTGCAATGCAAAACCATTACAACTGAAAGGGGAACTAAACTCTAGGACTGAAATTCTGGCTTCAGTGAAGTTAATGGTAAAACTCCTACTGACTTCGAAAAGGGTTAGAATTTCAACGTAGGACTCGGTAGCTTTGGTAGCTTTGGTTCCATATTGTGTGCTTTATTCCCAGAAACATTGGAAACAACAGTGGATGTAGAGAGAGAGAGAGAGAAAAAATATAAATATATTTGAGGCTTTATTTGATATAAGAAACATTTTTTTGTTAAGGCCTCTTTTAGACCCACTTTCACACTAATTTCTAATGTAAATCCAAATTTACTTCCACATGCTATTCATTCTCTCCCTTCCTGCCTCCTTATCCCCAATGTATTTATTATTTGTACTAGTTCTGTCATATCTAAATACAACCCATAAACATTTTGTGATAGGGATAATAGTTTCTCTATATTCCTGTGAATGGAAGGTGCCTTTTGGAGCATTCAAAAACAATAATCTTACAAAAGTGCTGAATCTCAAAAATAAAGTTTATAAAAGAAGTTCTTCATAGGCATGTGAATGGTTAATCAGCAGGGGCAGCCCCCGTATGCAGCAGGTCCAGTTTGGTCTGAGCAGTGACACAGGAGGGAGCACTCCAGTCTGGCCAAAGCAGCCCCTATACGCAGCAGGGGGGTTGCTCCAGCTTCCCCCTACATTCCAGTTTAAGCGGTTAACTGTTTAAACATACTGGTTAACCGGTTAACTGGTTAAACGGGACTTTACATTCCTAATTCTTCATAACACCACATTTAGCCATACTTTTAAAACCTCTCCATTTCTTTTCATGTTCCCCTCATTTTGAAGTTCTGTCCCACATTTCAGCCTTTAATGGTCCGGAACTATTGTACATTTGGCGATCTGTTGAAACAAATTAATTTGTCTTGAGTGTCACTTGATCTACCTATTCTGAGCATCACTTGTTTTACTACTTATAGACTCCACCTTAGAGGGCATAAGTTTCAATTGACATGTCCCATACACTTGTTTGGGTTCAAGGAATTTATATGAGAGCAACAGACAACAAAGAGAAGAGAGCCCTAGCTTTTCAGCTTGAATCAGTCAACCTCTATATTTATCTGCTGTAGACTACTGTTTTTAGTGAGACAACCTTCTTCAGCCCAGTGAATTGGCAGGATATAGTCCTCTGAAGAAATCTTTTTAAATAATCTTGCTCATTATATAAATACATCCGGCAACATGGGTGTATCTTATACAAAATACACTTCTGAGGTCTAATTATAAACCACTCTCAATGTAACAGGCTGGCATCTCTGATAAGGAGAATTTGGAATGGATTCAGTAGATGTGTCTCCTTCATGATGCCTTCCTCTCTTCACCTTCAAAAAAGACATTTTTAGAAGCCAGTGGACTAAAACAGCATACCCAATTGTCCTGAAAGAACAACCCTGAACTTCAGGGGAAAAAACAGCAGAGAGGGTATATGTGCAAAGGATCCATGACAGTCTCCTTCTGCTAGAACTTCTTGACATTTCAATGAACAATACTGGATTTCAATCCTGCGAGTACCCTCTCCTAGGTTCAGAGCTGCCCTTGTGTGTATCCCCAATGTCAATATAGCTATATGAGCATAGCAGCACTAGGGATGTAAAAGTGTAGTCCATTAACCAATTAACCGATAAGCAAAAGCTTATCGGTTAATGCGATAGACTCCACACATTCCCTCCCCTTCCCCTTGCCAGTAAACTTTTTAGCAGGCTGGCCAGCAGCTTGGCTCAGTCCTTGCTCGTGCTGGGTCTGGGACCTAGCTCCACTGCAGCTCTGCATTTAAAGTGCATTAGGAGCCAGGCAAGTAGGAAGCCCAGCTCAGTTCTGGCTCGCACCAGAACTGCATCAGAGGCAGCAGTGCAGGGCTACAGGCAGTTGATCCGCAAGGTGAGCTGGTTTTTAAACTGGCTCCCCTTGTGGACCAGCTCATGTCTGGCACTCCATGCTGCTGCCTCTGATACAGAGGCAGCAGCACAGAGTGGCAGAAGGCTCCTTGGGAGGGGAGCCAGAGTGCACTGGCTGCCAGTCCTTGCCTCCAGGGACGCTAGAAT
Source organism: Pelodiscus sinensis (assembly GCF_052426305.1). NCBI lineage: Eukaryota > Metazoa > Chordata > Testudines > Trionychidae > Pelodiscus > Pelodiscus sinensis. Next base: position 187,828,521 of record NC_143054.1, read on the forward strand.
AGTCAAGTAACCAGTAAGAATTCATGAGGTTACTCAACTATTCAATTAACCAATATTTAACATCCCTAAGAAGCATACAAAACACAGTCACTTCCTGGAATGGGTCCTGAGTGAGGAGTCTGCACTTAAAGATTGTATCTACATGTCAATGATTATTTGTCCAAGCTATTCAGGATTATAAACAAAAATTATTTTCCCTTGCCTTAAATATGAAGGACAAGTAAAGGACAGAGAAGTAAGAAACAGAGCACTTCTTGTTCACCTGCAGAACCATTGGCTGAAAGGTAGAAACTCCAAGGTGCTACTCATTCTGCATATAAAAAAAGATGCAGCCCTAATAAGTCTTGGCTCTATGCTATTTAACAAACTGTTAAGGACTTGAAGAGAATATAAATCATTGCTGATAAGGATGCAGATGGCACAAAAATTCGATGTTTTCATAAATAATGAAGAGGATGGGTCACTAATACAGAATGATTTGGATCACTTGGCAAACTGGGTGCAAGCAAACAATGTATGTTTTAATACCGCTAAGTGCAGATGTATACATCTAAGAACACAATGTAGGCCATACCTATAGATAAGAGACTGTAGCCTGAGAAGCAGTGACCCTAAAAATTGAGGGCCTTTGTGGATAATCAGCTGAAAATGAGCTCCCAGTATGTCATTGTGGCCAAAGAGGCCACTGTAATCCTCAACTGCATAAAAGGGAATCTCAATAGGAGCAGAGAGGTTATTTTACCTCGGTATTTGGCACTGATATGACCATTGCTGGAATAGTGCAGCCCGTTCTGTTGTCCACAATTCAAGAAGGATGTTGAAAAGCTAGAGAGCATTCAGTGATGAGACACAACAACAATTAATGAATTAGAAAGCTTGCTTACAACAGACTCAAGAAGCTCGATTTATTTAGCTCAAAAAAGGAAGGCTCAGGGGTGACATGATTACAGTCCTACATACGTGGGGAACAAGTATTTAATACTAAAGGGGCTGTTCAATTTAGCAGAGACCATACAACACAATCCAATGGCTGGGAGTTAAAGCTAGACAAATCTGGACTGGAAACAAGGTGTACAATTTTAATAGAGAAGGTAATTAATCACTGGAACAATTTACCAAGTGGCACATACTCTGTCACTGACCATTTTAAAATCAAGATTAGCTATTTTTTTTCGAAAAGATCTGCTTTAGGAATTATTTTTGGGAAATTCTACGTCCAGTATCAGAATTAGATTATCACAATGATTTCTTCTGGCTTTGAAATTTATGGAACTATTAGTCAAGAAAAGGAACAAAGGGATGCAGCTATGTCCATCACTTTGGTGATTTAGATCAGGGATAGGGAACCTAAGGCCTAGGAGCCGGATGCGATCCCTGGCTTGCCTGGATCTGGCTCCTGAGGCTCAGGACTCTCCCCCGCCCAGCTGGCACTCCAGCTCCTCTCCCCCACGGGGCTGGAGCACACAAAATCTACTAGCCTAGGCCCCACTAAGGTCTGGTGTGTGAGGGGAATGTCTTTCTCCTCAGTTGGGGGCCACATCAGTGAGGGCTTTGTTTTGTATATTTTGTTTGTGAGCAGCCCCTGACTGATTTTTCTGTGGGTCAACGATTCCCAGCCCAAAAAAGGTTCCCCATTCCTGATTTAGACAAATGGTGCTGTGATCTTGATTGCCCTATTTGAAAGGCATTTTACACAGTATGATGATGAACATGGTATAAAGGACCTATACAGAACAGAACAGTGAAATGAATTGAAAATACAGACAACAGAGGAGCCTACTATGAACTCTGGAAAACATTACTGAGACTTTGCTTTGGATCTACATACTTATTAGCTGGTAGAGAAACCAGAGCTTCATCAAGATCTGGCACTACCACAGTTAAGACCTGTTAAGCCACAATCAACATGAGTTTGACAGACTCATTGTTAATTCTAGCAGTATCCATTAATCTGTAACATAAAACCAGATTATGTTCTCCCAGAGGAAGTCCTGCCTTTCTTCCTCATGATGTTTCCAGGAAGAGAAATAATTCTGCATATAATGGGAAGGAAGAACCAACGTAGTTTTTTAAAAATTATTTCAACTATATTTATTTCAAATGGGAGACACTCCACCTTCACCCTTGCCAGTGGAGTAATTGAACATTTTCAAAAAGCTGGGACCAACTTGTCTTTAGGGGTTTCTTAAAGTAACTACAACAAATGATAATTGCTCTTCTGCCTCTGAGTCCCAGATTCTCCTCCAGATTCCTTTCTCTCTCCTTCAATCCAAAAAATGTACATACAGGCAGTCCCCGGGTTATGTACAAGATAGGGACTGTAGGTTTGTTCTTAAGTTGAATTTGTATGTAAGTCAGAACTGGTACATATTGTAAGGGAAACTCTAGCCAAACATTTCTCCAGAGCTTAGTTTTATTCTCCCACACCTCACTTCCTCAGTCCTTTATTCTCAAGCTGAGGTGTCTGCTGAGAAAAGCCGCTCTGTGTCTCCCTGATCTGCTGGGGGGAAGCAGCTAGTGCGGGGTTGCCTCACCCCGTTTGTAAGTAGGGATCCGATGTAAGTCGGATCCATGTAACCCGGGGACTGCCTGTATAGCATTCAGTACAACATACACTTAAGTGCAGTTGCACTTTCAATATATAATTGACCTTTATTTGAAACTGACTACATTTCTACAATTGTCCCTCCTAGGGTGTTTAAAAAAAAGACCAATGGAATGGGGAAGTTCAACTGTGCATGAACACAGCCTAGATCACACACAACTTAAAAATTCTCTAAGTGCTGAAAGTACCCTAGAGACAAAAAACTCTCTCAAATAAATATGCACAGTTTTCTCACTACAGGGAGAGGAGTCCCCAGCTGATCCCGGGCTCCACACGGCGCTGCCACTTTGAAATGCCGCAAGGAGCCTGATGCTGGGTTCTCTGCAGCTTTTCAAAGTGGCAGCGCTGCATGGAGCCTGGGGTCAGCAGGGGAGTCCTTGCTGCATCGTTTATTCGATTAGTCAATTACTCAATATTTAACATCCCTAGTGAGTAAGATAAATGATCAATCCTTATTGGTGTGAAGACCCAGTACCCTTGAAGATTATGGTACAGGTTTAATTGCTAGCTATGGAATTCTTACTCTCCAACATTCAAAAAACTATCAAGGAAAATCAACAAAAATGAAGAGACTGGAAACATTTATTTGATGGAGAAAATGCAAATGGAAAAATAATCATAAGTGGTTAAAACAAGGTGGTACTTGGGATAATAGGGCCATCTATAAACATACAAAGAAAATAAACGCCAAAGAGAGAAAGGTGTGGGTAGAAACTCAGAAAATGAAAATTTAAGTTGAAATATTAAGAAAAATGAGCTGATAGCAGGCTGGGATGAGTTTATGGAATCATTACCCAAAGGAATGGTGAAATTCCCCTTGTTGAGGAACTTTAAAACCAGACAGACAAGACAAAGTATTAAAAAGTACTGTAGGGAAAATTCCTGCACTGAACAGGGAGATGGAACAGATAAATCATAGATGTTATGTTAAAAGCTTATGACACATTTATTTACAGTGAAATGCTGGGAAACAATGGGCCATGCCAGACACATACCATACTCACTGCTAATTAAAACAATCTGAATCAGGAATAATGTTGAATCAAGTTATTACTCTTAACCCACTGAAAACAATGTGACATATTTAAGGCAAGGGCATGTGATAGGGCATATCAGATACAGTGGAACTCTGATAACAGATCTTCAGTGGGCCATTCTAAAATACTGCAAACATGATCCTTTGTTACTGTATTTTAGCTGGTTTGAATAATGTTCTAGCTCAAGGACAAGATCTAAACAGAGCTATTATAGGAGGATATAGATTCTTTGGCAAACAAAAGCACTTCATAGCTCCAAATCATTTTGTGCTTTGCTGTTTAGTGGCTCTGCTAAATATCAGGGGGAAGAGTTCTGCAGAATTTGAGGGCAGATAAATAAACTGAACAAAAACACAGGACATTCGAGGGCTCTCAAGTGTCCCAATATCACGAGCTATAATCCTTCCTCTGTAGATTCAGTGACAAAGATGTTCCTGTTTTAAAGAACGTGAAAAGCTATGACTACTTCCAGTGACCGTAGCCCAAAGGCTGAAGGATACAAAAGACTTTTCCAGGGAGTTAAGAGATTAAAAAATATATTCAAAATTGTATGTTTTATTTAACTGATTATTCTGAAGTGTAACTAAGTATGAGTCCAATGTAACAACAGAACTGCTAGTTTTCTAAGCAAATAGACATTCATTTCTTTGTCTGCCACTGAGTGGTGCTATTGCCCTGAAAAAAGGATTTTTGCAACTGCTCAAGATCAGGTGTGGGTTTTTTGGAGCCTGACCTATAGCTTTTAAGTCTGACTATCTCAAAACTGTACCTGCGATTTAAAGTTGCTATGTAGCTCTCAATGACCTCTTACAGAAAAACCACTACTAAAATAGAGTTGGGGAGACTGGACTATTCTGGAGATGGATGAAAAGGCTTCCAGGCTAGCTCCTCAAATCAAGCATGATTCATGGAAGGTTGAACATTACCAAGCAGCTAGTTACTTGGTAGCGTGTGTGAACTGAGTTGATGGTCTCCGTCCAGTTCTACAGGGGATTTGTGTACATAACATAGAAAGCAGTACAACTGGTGCTAACTTGAATAAGAATGTGAAAGGTTAACCGGTTAATCGTTAAGCAGTGGGGGTTAGAGCTGCTCCTCACCTTCTTCAGCCCCACAGGGGCCGCCACAGGCAGGCGCTGCTCCACTTGTCAGGAACGTGGGCATCCCACAGGCAGGGCTGCTCCAGCCCATCCTCAGCTGCTCCAGCCCAATGGGGTGGAGTGCCCCTCCTTCAATTGGTTAACCAGTTTAACATAATGCTTAACTCGTTAACCTATTAAACGGGATTTAGATCCCTACACTAGATTCACAGTTAACAGTTTTCATAGATGCTACAGATTTAGGGGCATAGCAACTGTTTTAAACACCCGCCCCAGAAGTGGTCCCTTCAGTCCAGAGCAGGTTGAAGGCACAGAGAAAGGGAACCATGGGAAAACCTGCAAAAGTGCAGTCCATTAACTCTTTGTTTAAATGAAGAGTGAGCATATTGTGAAGGCATTTAATATGCACAGAACTAAGTACATTTTTAAAAAAAGTTGTACATGTTCACAGTGAACTTCCTAAAAAGGCACTGCAAAGTAGTGCAATGTGCATTTTCACCTTAACATGCACACAGTTCCCAGAATAATGCAACCTCAAGATGCTGTGAGTATCATTGTGGGCCCCGGGGCTTCCAAAGTTGAGTAGCCCTGTCCTACATCTTATTATTGTTCCTAAGGGTATGTCTACACTTGCACCCTCGTTTGGAACTAGGAATGCAAATTCAGGCATTCAAAATTGCTAATGAAGTGGGGATTTAAATATCCATGCTTCATTAGCATGATCTCGCTGGCACGCTAGTTCGAATCACAGCTGATTCGAACAGGAAGTGCGCACTGGGATGCGTTAGTTCGAATCAACCCCCTCAGTTCAAACTAATGTTACTCCTCAAAAAATGATCTAGCGCGCCAGCGAGATCATGCTAATGAAGCGCGGGATATTTAAATCCACGCTTCATTAGCAATTTCGAATGCCTGCATTTGCATCCCTAGTCCGAACTAGGGTGCAAGTGTAGACATACCCTAAGACATTCTTCCCAACACTATGTAACACCATTGAAGGCTGTCCCTAAAATGCCTGACGTTGCCAAGTATTTGAAATCCTAGCTGTACTTTTCAGAGTGATCAAACTAATGCTAGGTCTTGTGTCAGGATAATTTGTCTGTTGTAGCTGCCAAAGAACATATTATTCCACATTCTCGTTCACTATTTACAAGCTCTAATATCCCCATTGCACCAAAATCAACTTTAATTTTCTCTAGGCATTTTTTCTCTATCCCCTCCCTATTCCCTTTGCCCTATCCATTCTTTCAATAGAGTTCAGACCAGACAGCTCTTTATGAAAACAGTTTGGAGGATTTTTTAAAATGAACTTAAGGCCTCTTTCTGTATAATATTTAGTATTATTGCTGAGTTTGGAGTTGAATAAAAAAAGCATATCATGAAGCCTAAAGAAGTCGACAGAGTCAAACAAGGGCACAAAATTTGGTGCGCAGGGCAAAAGAAGTTAACTTTTGAAACTTCAGATCTGCCATATCTCTAAAGCAGTGTTTCTCAGAGTGGTCCGTGGATCCAGTCTGAGAAACCGGCTAACCGGCTGCTCCCATTTGTTTATTTACTGGCTCCACAACCACAGAGCCTCATGGGTCCCATTGTCTCTAGTTTGCCATTTACAGCCACAGGAGCTGCGGGAAAAAGTGTAGCCTGGGCTGCTGTTTCCCACGGTTCCCCTTGGCTGTAAGCGGCAAACCGGAGCCAATGGGGGCCGCAAGGTAAGAAAACAAACTGGAGCAGACATCAGTAGGTTTCTCAGAGTGTATCCGCAGACCACTAACAGGAGAGGAATATTGAACCTAGCATTGAAAAGGGAAGCCATGCCATTTCCAGGAGTTGTGGTAGCAGGGGAAATAAGGCCAAACTGGGAATTATAAGTCAAAACAATACAGAGCCCCTAAGCAGAAATACGTGCTGCTCATTCATTTCCACATATCTTGTGAGAGCACATGACTACAATCCCTTTCTCTGTGTAAAAGGAAAAAGAGGTCGTGTCCAGCCATCAGTGCATGTTTTGCCCACCATAATCTTTGAAAGAGAATTTGTACCAAAGCCTCAGGAATCATAGATATACCCAGAGAGGCAGACAGTACATAACTGCTTCCAGAGTACTTTGCTTAGCTCTGGAGAACTCCTGAAAAGCGGAGAGGGAGACTTCCTTTAAGTAAAGCTAAGTGAGAGAAAAAAGGAAACAACAGATAAATAATAACTAAGGTACATACTATTTAACAATTCTTATAAACTAAAATAGAAACTGGGCATTAAAAAACAAAAAGTATAAATAAACTACTTTCTGATGGTCCTTTTCTAGACAATCTGCTTTACAATTTTAACATACTACGGAAATCAGTGGAACATGGGAATATCTGACATAGTAAGCAGCACAACAGCAGATGGATTCTTCTTTGATATATATAATACTATTAAGCACCCCAAAACAAACCTGTGTTTTCAGGAGATGTATTTGAACAATTCAGCAGTAGTCAACTAATTAAAGCGTGAATCTGCTCTAAAAGGTGACTCTAGAAATGGTATTGTGGGATTCTGGGTTTGCTTTTCAGTAATTTCTCCATCAGGTATGTTGAGTTCACAAGAAAATATTTTTTTCCTTTTTCTGTTAACTTTCAGAATCCAGAGGACAACCTGAAGAAATAGTCAACTTTTTTTTAAACACACTGGACAAACACAGTATGATCTAATGGATCTAGTGGCACTGGATTGAGATCAGGACATCTAGGTTCAAATCTTAAGCTCTATCAATAGCTTGATGAGTAACCTTGGACCAGTCATTTTAATCTCCTTCTGTCTCGGTTTTGCCATCTGTAAAATGGGGATAATGATATTGACCTCCTTTGTAAAGAACTTTGGAATCCCACAGATGAAAAGCACTTTATGAACATTAGCTATTATCACCACCAGAAGAAAAGACCTGCAGGTGAGACCAAGAGGTGAATGCAACTCAGGAACTGCAGATTCAGTATCCTAACTCTTAACACACACATTCCCTCCAATGTTAATGAAATTAAAGCAAGAAGAATCTTGATGTTAGTTTAAATTGCTTTTCTATATTATCAATACTTCTGCACTCCAAATGGATTTTAATAGTCATATACAACAGTTACTGTAATAAGACAACTTTATTGTTTTTGCTGTGATATACTGTTTTAATTTTGGTTTTAACAGTTCAAACTTAACCCACTCTCTTTTCCAGTAGTTTTAATACAATGTCACACAGATAAAAAAAAGGCATGACTATGTTCTGACTTACATTCTCTATGACAAATGTCCACTCTTTGTCTTCAAATTCCTCAGCATGAGGATCCTGAAAAAAAGAAAGAGAAAAAACCCTTTAATCTAAAAATTATACAGGCACAAGAAATAGCAATTGATCCACCATTGCCACTTATTTATTATGGTTTCTTTGTTTGGTGGAAATAAGGCACAGAAAAATATTTTAGCCAGCACATAGCTTTCAGTATTTAATACCTCCACAACACTTCCACTGGCAAAGGACACTTACAAACAAGAGGTATATTCAGAACAGATCCTATGATTTTACCTGCCTTCATTCAGGATATACATTTTTCAATTTAATTTAAAAAGCTCCTTCCTTCTTGGTAACTACCACAGTCATACAGCTTGCAGAGAATGGAGGCAGAAGCTAAACTCCTGCTTAGATCAAACAGATAGCTCTTGTACCGCAAAAGTCAAGCCCCCATCCTCATCTTCACATGCTTATGAGCCACCTGTGTGATCTAAGAACCTAAGCACTGAAAGCACTGGTATCACTTTGTAACAATATGGTTTTTCTGTAGCCATGTTGGAAGGCTTGTGGCAGGCCTGAACCAAAAAGCCTTTCTCTGCAGCCAGACTGAAAAGTAGCAGCCATTAGCTATAAAGCCTAGAGCAGGCATGTCAAACTGGCGTTTGGAGGGCCACATGCGGCCCGATCGAAATTTTTTGTGGCCTGCCAAAACATTTTAATAAAAGAATGAAGTGCGGCCCGCTGGCCACTCGGAGCACATGGCGGAGTGCCTGCTCACAGCCGGCTGGGCCGCTCTGCCCCGCAGCAACTGCTTATGGCCGGCCAGGCTGCTCTGTGCACGTGTTCCAGCAGGCGCTCCCAGCTGGCCGCTGTGCTCACGCCACCCCAGCGCCTCAGGCGGCAACATCGACTCTGGGACTCAGGTATTAGGTTGGGGGAAGGGGAGAGGCTGGGAGTGCCTGACTATGTGGGAGAGAGGAGGCATTAAGTTGGGGGGCTGGGAGTGCCTGGCTCTGGGGATTTTGTCCTAATAGCCCCCCACTGTCACCAGATAAAGAAACAGATCTCAAGATGGGTAAAGAAAACTTAGTTAATACCATTCTGTCTGGCAAGAAACTGCTTGTGGTTGTGGAATCCTCATTCTATGATCATTGCCATTACACTTTCCTGTTGGTTGACTGTGTGATCTCTGTCTGGTTTGTAACTGTCTCTGTCTGCTGTATAATTAATTTTGCTAGGTGTAAATCAATTAAGGTGGTGGGCGGGGCTGTCCTTAGACATACACGGAGTATGCAGTCGCGTAGGGCACCACACTTTCTGGGGCACCACTCTGCCAGCCCGGCATGGAGGGAAAGCTTTCGCGTGAGCTCTGCACCGGAGCCAGTAGGAGCGCTGCCAGCACTGGCAACCCCGCCAGAAGACCCCACCGGGACGAGGGACTCTGATGAGGAGGCTGGAAAGCTGACCCTGGCTGGGGAAGAGGAGCTGTCAGCCTGGGCGACAGCGTCAGGAGGAGCCGGGGCTGCGCTGGGGGCGGGGTCACGTGTGGCTTGGCGTTGTGGCGCCATTTTTAAAAACAGCCAAGCCGCACCTCGGCAGGAGATGCGCCGAGCGGGGCGCGGGGGAGCAGAGCCTCGCTAGAGGCGGGACCGGCCATGTTGTGATAGGCCCGGGCTGCATGCGCCGAGAGGCCCAGCTCCGGCTCCGGCACGTGGTCTGGAGCCCAGGCTGCAGGGACTTCTGGGGCCCAATCGCAGCAGACTCCAGCCCTGCAAACGGGAAGGCAGGAGGTAGGCAAGGCGAGGGGTGGGAGAGGAAGGGGCTTGTGCTGATGGGAGGGGGGCAGGTCAGGAGAAGAAAGGGCAAGGCACCAAGGGGCAGGGATGTAGGAGAGACTACTGCGGGGGGGGGAGGGGGCAAGTGCAGATAATGAGGGAAAGGGCAGGAGGGGAGGTGTCAGTGGGAGGGGGGACAGGCTGGGAGAGGACAAGGCATTGGGGGCTCGAGGGGGGAAGGTGCTGGGAGAAGGCTTGAAAGAAGGGGTGGGCATGACGAAGGTGGGGATGGAGCAAGGCATGTGTGAGGGCACAAAGGCAGGAGCGGAACAGAGCAGAGAGTGGTGAGGGAGTGGGCATCAAGGAAAAAGGGAGCAGGGGCAGTATGGGAAGGGGGAGGCACCAGGAGGGTGCAGGGCTAAGGGAAGGTGCAGATGCCAGGAGATTCTGGGGGTGAAGCAGAAGGGCAGACACCTGTAGGGAAGGGACCAGCACCAGAGAGAGGCAGAACAAGTGTGTAGAGGGAGGTGTTAGGAGAGGGGATGAGGAGGGGCAGCTCACATGATCAGAGTGGGACTACTGGAGGAGTGGGCACAGGGGGGAGAGAAGGGCTGGTGGAGGGGGGCAGGTCTCAGGAAGGCTGAGGACAGTGAGAAGGGCAGGAGTCAGGACAGTAGAGGAGGGTGAGAGGTTGGGGGGCAGCATGCACCAGGGGAGCAGACGGAGCAAGGGGAGGAGACATGGCAGCAGAGGGAAAAGGTGGAGGTTTATAAGATATTTATTAATAACTTGGGTGCCATAGTGGCATATCCAAACAAGCCACATGAACTCAGTACTGGTGCACAACACAAAATTCATTTTGCTTATGGGAGGAAACGTCTACACTGGCATGATTTGCGCAAGAACTCTTTTGCAGAAGAGTTCTTGTGCAAAAACTCTTCCAGAAGAGAGCGTCTACACAGGCATGTGCCTTTGCACAAGAGCATCCATGTCAGTGTAGACGCTGTCTGCGCAAGAAAGCACTGATGACCATTTTAACCATAGGGCTTTCTTGCGTAAGAAATTCACGTTGCCTGCCTACACTGGCCTCTTGCGCAAGAACAGTTGTGCAAGAGGGCTTATTCCTAAGCGGGAGCATCAGAGTTCTTGCGCAAGAACTCGCAGCCAGCGTAGACAGGCAACAAGTTTTGGCGCAAAAGCGGTTGCTTTTGCGCAAGATCGCACCAGTGTAGACACAGCCTGAAATGGAACACTTCCCCCAGCCTCTCCACCCCTCAAGGTTAATGTCACACACATTGGGGTAATGCAATTGCAGGATAGTTGCATGAGGGGGTTTGGTGGGGACCAATCATATTCCTATTGGTAGGAGGATGGTGGGAAAAGTCCTGGGGGGGGGGAGGGTCAAATGACACCTTTTACTTTTGGTCATGTGTCCATCTTGCCCCGAGAGCGTTGCCTCCAGAGGCGTGGCTAACGGGGTCAGGGGCGTGGCTAATGGGGGGGTCAAAGAGTACATTTAAAAAAAATTCTTTGGGTGCACACCCTAATGAAATGTGCTGCGCATGCCTATGACAGGAAGCAGTAGAGCATGTAACAGCAGGGCTGGGTCCTAGAGAGCTGAATGCACTGCCTGCAGCACAGTCTAAGGGAAGGGATTGGCTGCTGGGGTTTCTGGGAAGGGGGGGGAGTAGGGGTGGAAGAGCAAGTCAGTCATAGGGGCACCAGTTTAATAATCTCACGTAGGGCATCATAAATCCTAAGGACAGCCCTGGTGGGGGGTATGACTGGTTAGTTAATTCTGTTATGATTGGTTAGTAAAATTATACTAAAATAATTGGTTACGGTATAGCTAAACAGGACTCAAATTTCACTATATAAACTGGGGTCCAAGAAGGAAGAAGACCAAAGGGAAACAAGAACAGAAAGGAACACCAAGAAGAAGGGATAAGACCTGGAAGAACTACTTACCTCCAAGACACAGCCTAAGACCAGAATTGCCAGGATTCTAGCCAGGATTCTAGTGCACGTCTGTGACGTGCAGCAGCTAAGATCCAGAGAGACTGATCTTGCCTGGCCAACAAGAGACGTCTGCCTGCCTTTATCAGGATTGGTGAGCATGATACTGTGCTTAACATGTGTATTCCGCTTGTTTGGGAATTGTCCATAAATAGAGAATAGGAATATTACTGTGTGAGGCTCTTTCAGTGGCTAAAGATCCTGCCAACCCACAGGAAGTTACGCTCTCAGACCTAGGAATTGGGTATGGGTGGGTGTGTAAATTAACAGGGTTGCACCTTGAGCCCTAGGAACTGGGTAAAGATGTATGTCCCTACAGTGTGGAAGGCATAGGGAAATTTGTGCTGATAACTTATACAGTGTGCTCAACCTCCCCCTCTTGCTCAGATAGAATCGCTCATGTCACAAGTTACACCAACACCCATCCTGCTTGAGAATGACCATTTTAATCCAACTCTTGTTTGGGGAATAAAACCACTTTCATATGCTAGACAGTAATTTGAGAAAATGAACAGGGATCCTAATTTTCTGTGATAAAAATCCCTCAAATTCTCCAATAAAAATTAAAATCTATGTTTTTCTGCAGTTAAAACAAAATGCTAAACTTTAGTTTTCCTACACTGAATGCAATGTTTTACCGATATGCAGCAGAACCCCTTATATCCAAGCCCCCATGCTCTGGCTCTGTGTATTAATCAACCCACCAGCTGCCTGGAGATAGAAACCTCTTTGTTAATTCTCCTGATTATCCCAATTTTGGATTATTCAATCTGGCCCCAGTTCTTATTAGATCAGATAAACAGGGTTCTTCTATAAGAAGGGGAGATTGAGCACACGGAAGAAGTGACACTGGCACTTTCAGTATAATTAAGTAATAGATTTTTTGTTTTCTCAAAATGTGAAAACTTTAAGATTCCCTGTAAAAACATTATTCAGTCATACACCTGAACTGCCTGCCCTGAGCCCCTCATACCCCATCATTCTCAAACTCCTGCATCCCCACATCCCCAGACTCCTGCACTCCACCCACCCCAACCTGGTGCCCGGAGTCCATCATACACCCAAATCTCCAGTCTCGAGTCCCTCATACACTCCAACCCAGACTCCTGCACCCCCACATCCCCAGCCCCCTGCCACTAGATTGACAGAAGACAATCAGTCTTCTGACCACTGAATGAGAGCATGAAGCTGGATTTGACCAGCTCTGATGTAAACTTCAAAGAAATGTGCGAAAAGATGCAGCAGCAGAAGTCCCATTAAATAAAGTCTGCGAGTGCAATGTTTCATTTATGCTTTATTACTCATTATGTCCATTATCAGTAATATTAAGTTGTATATTTTTAGTCAAGCAAATGGGCATTCGTGGACGGCTCTTTGTTGACCATTTGGGCTGAATTTTGATGTAGTTTGGCTCTTCAGTGTGAAAAGGTTGCTGAGGTGAGCTCTAAGGTGAGCATATGGGCCTCCACACATGAGAAAATGAAGGGCTGCCCACCTAATTAGTGGCTTGCAGATGTGGCTCCACTAATTAGGTGCCTGGACCCTGAGGAAGACACTGTTGAAGTGATGACCTTGGGGGGGCATAGGAGGAAGGTGGGAGGGAGCAGAGGGAAAAACAGGAGACAGGTGGGGGGGACAGTCAGATGAGAAGAGGGGGTGAAGGGAATTTGGGACATGTAGGGCAGCAGCGGTCAGAAAAAGAGGCAACTTTCCCCAGCTCCAGGGAAAGACAGCTGAAGAGCAGTGCAAAATCCAGCAGGGTGGATTAAATTTCCTATAGTCCTTGGCATTTCAGCCAAGGCTGCCAGAGAGAGACAGCCCTTCTTCCCAGCCCCAGCTCTGTAATCCAAATCAAAGCACACCTCATGTGGTGGTGCAGACACCCCTACTGATATTAAAATATGAGTTGTGTGCTTTGATTTGTAGAACAAAAAAGTGTTTATTAGTAAGGGAGGAGGGTTATATAGCACTTTTATCCAAAGCGCTTTACAATAGATAGCTAATGATAAACATTTGAAATTATTATCATTAAGTGATCCTCCAAGACCCTCAGCAGTTTGCAAGTGGTCCATGGGGAAAAAAAAGTTGGAGGACCACAGATGTACATCATTTTAGTCAACTTTGTAGGACTAGTATATGCAAACAAAATTAATGAAATTGTAAGATGACTTGTCTGACTTACTATACCTCATATCAATAGCACATAAACCATTTTCCACCATCCAATTTTTATTACTTGTCATTTTATGAGTCATCCTAGGGTTATTACCTTTTTAACAAATGTCTCTTCATTTTAGTATGGAAGCTGTATAAAGAGATCATTAATCATTTTATTTTTTAAATATTTTACTCCCTGATAAAATAAGTGACTGATCTTTATATTTTGTTTGGCTTTTGGGAGGGAGGGTACCTATTTTCTGTGTGAGCTTATACAGAACAATATTTTTGTCCAGGATCTGGTCGAAGGCCCTTTGAAGGAAACTGAAGCCTTTCCATTGACATTTGATAATGTATTTCTGATGGATATGGATTGAGTACAGTTTTATACTACAATGGTTATAACTGATTTAGGTCCACCATGCTCACATACTGCTAAAGCTACAGTAGCAGGAAACAGTAATAGAGAAAAATGGATGGGCAACAACTTCCTGAACCAGGAGCCATTTGGAGTTGTGTTAGGTTTATCACATGTAACAGTTACCACAGCACATCCATTTTTACTCCCTTTCAATCTAGAATCTTCTAGCTGCTAGAGGGTGTGGCCTGGTCTACATTACTAATCGACCTCATTCTGTGCACATATACTCTAAAATGTAGCTCCCTTCCATGTAAGTTGCCCACTTTACTGAGGTCTTGTCTACATTAACTCCCACCATCAATCTAATCCATGAATTCCCAAACTGGGGGGCGTGCCCCGCTGGGGGGTCATGAAGAAATTCCGGGGGGGGGGGGTGAGGCGACCCAGCCACACACACACCAGTCAATCCCACCCCAAGTTTTGCTGCTATTTTTTTGGGAGGTGGGGCAGGAGAGTTTCTCAAAAATCAAAAAGGGGCCGTGATGCCACAAAGTTTGGCAACCACTGAATTCTAATCTATATCACATCAGGGGATGAACTTACTGCAGTGTGTTCTCCTGGTGAGAAACTGCACTGCTGACAGAAGAAGACTAGTGCGGACATACAAAACCGATTTAATTACTGCAGTGGCTGTGCATCAATGTAACTTAAGTCGGCTTAATTTTTCCCTGAGTGTTCAATTATGCTACTTTAGGCCAGTCTCCAACCTTGGGTTCTCCTTCCTAGGGAACCGCTCCAGTGTCTATGTTTATGCATAGCCTTTCTAAGCTGCAGAAGATTTAAAAAGTGTCCCAACGCTTGTCAGTTTAACTGCTGCTTATGAGGAACAGATCTCATTAATAGCCTAGAAAACCCGTCACAGTTTCCACTCTGCTGAGTCCCGGGGTTAGCTTTCAGCTGCATTAAAGGCACAAGAATTGTCTCTCTGCAGATTTAGGAGGCAGCACCGCACTGGTTTAGACTCCATTCACATTCAGCTTGTTTTCTTTTAAAGTATATGGGCCAGAAACAACATTTTTTAAAATAAGGTTAGATTTTGTAGACATTTATGGCATTAAGCCCCCACAAATCTGGAAAAGCTGGATGATCACAACTGTCAAGTATACTTGTCAAGTAGGGATGTCACAATGTGTGTAATTAAGTAGTCCGGTAACTGCTGAAAATACATCGGTTACATGTGGGGTGGCCGGCAGCTCCCCAGGAGCTGATGTGTGCCGTGAGCCAGCTTTTAAGACAGCTCCCTGCATGTACCGGGAGCTGTGTGTAACCGCGACCATTAGTCGATAAGCCTAGGCTTACCAGTTAACTGTTTACATGTTTCACTACTGTCAAGTCTTGACTTTAAGCAGGGGTCTCAAACTCATAGCTCGCGGGCTATCTACGGCCCGAGCAGCTCCAGAATCGAGTCCACGCAACTGCCCGCATGCGAGTCCCATCAGCCCTGAGTGGGAGAGAGGGTTCCATAACCTTTCCCCAAGCCTAGTCCCCTCTCTGCTCCCCTTCTTCCCATCCCTGCTCTGTCTTCTCCCTCCCTCCTACACCCCTTCCTCCGAGCCTCCTCCCCCATGTACGTGGCCTCAAAGATTACCGGAGGTCCAAATGAGGGTTGGAAACAGGGGGTCAGATTCCCCAGCAATTACTATGACAGCAGAATCCGCAAGGAAGCAGAGTGATGCAGCAACCTCTGCTCCACCACCATCTTCAGCCATCATAGGATGGTTGGAACAGCTGTTGCGGGGTCCCCCAAAGCATGGGGCCAGGGCAGCTGCCCACAAACCTCCCCTGGGCCACAGGGCCATGCTGGCAGCAGCTTGAGGCTAGCAGCCAGAAGCCACTCTAGCCCTGCTGCCCTGCCAGTGGCGATGGAGGGGACTCCCAGGGAGGGAGGGGTTAAAATCAGCTGGGGCTGGCAGGCGGACAGAGACGTGCAGGGGAGGGAGAATGTGCAGAGACCCCTGCCCCCTCGAAGCCTTGCCAGGGAACAGAAGGGGGCACTTTGGCCTGGTAGGAGGATTTGAGGACCAGCATTGGCCCTAAGGTAAATCGAGTCTGAAGACCCCTGACTTTAAGGGTTTTATAACACACACATCATGAGATCCAGATTACCAGTTTCTCTACAATAGAAGAACCCCCACAGTGTCAAGGCAAGCCACTGCTGTCTTCTAAATGGATACAGAAATATTTGGCACTGAACGTGCAAACCTTAACCTCTTCCAGAGAATCACATTAAATACGCAATAGCAGACTAAAGGGAAATAGTTACTGAAACCCCCACAAAGAACGTGGTTTGACTGGTAATGTGGTGGGTACTTGTCTTTTCACTGCTGCTTTGTATGAACAGTTCTCTTCAAACTTTGCTTTCTCCTGCAGCACATACTCTCTCTATTCTGTCCCTCCTTGCTCCTCACCTGGCAGTAACGGCTTCCTGGGTTTGACTACAGAACTGACACAGACAATATTTCAGAGCCAATTTAAAAAGAGAGTTACGTTACTGCTTTGACATCCTTTGAGCTACAGCCTCCAGATGAAGTTGCCACTGCTAATTCTCTTCAGTCAGCAACATATGTATTAGACCCGGGGTGGGCAAGACAGCCTCCGGGGGCTGGATCCGGCCCACCACACCCTCTGATATGGCCTATTGAGACCTGGGGACAGGGGGAGTGTGCGAAGTCTCCTCCCCCACACCAGGGGTGCATGGGAACTGAGAGAACTGCCAGCTGTTCAAAACAGCTGGCAGTTCTCTCCAGGCGCTGCACGACTCTGGCAGGGCGGGGACACGGGGCAAAGACTTCACATGCTCCCCTGGCCCCCAGACCCTGATTGGCCTGGGCAAGCACATGAAGTCTCCTTTCGCCAGCAGGGGCGTATGGTGCCCAGAAGGAACCTCCAGCTATTCAAAACAGCTGGTGGTTCTCTCGAGGCACCGTGCACCTCTCATAGGGTGGGAATGGGAGGCAAACACTTCACATGCTCCCCTGCCCCCTGACCAATTAGGTTCGGTGAGCGGGGGAACACGTGAAGTCTCCTGGCCCCGCCCTTCAGCTCGATGCCCTGTCCCTTACAGGGCAGCCTGCTATCACTTCTGAAATTCATGAGGTGCCCCCCATCCAAAAATTATTGCCCACCCCTGTATCAGACCCTTTAAAAGCAAACATTCTTTTGGTCACTTTGTATGGTGTCACTGGGCATTCTTAATATTAGAATTAGCTACTAATTCTTATGTACCCAAAAGAAATGTATCCTCTTTTTCCAGACCTCTCACCGTCAGGACAATCTGGCAGAAGATTATTGTACTGTAACAAGCTTCGACATTTTTAGATTATTACGTTTTGTTTAATTATAGTTAACACATGTTTTAGATCCAACATAAGGAAGAGAAAAAGGCTGGGAAATTTTAAAGGGTGGCCTAAAAAAATTAAACATGTAAGGGCTGTATTGCTTTACAGTCTAACCATAAATGTAAAAATGTAAAATTATTAAGTACATTCTATTACTCCTCAGTATTAAAATATTATATCACAATTAACACAAGAGGAAAAAAGCGCAACACCAATAAATGAGCATGCTTATAAACTTAACAGTTTTATGATAAGCACAGTTTGCTCAGACTATGAATATTTAAGAATCAAGCAAAACATGACTGTACAACTCTTACTAACAGCTCATTAAAATAATGACTGTACAAACTGGTTTAAATTATTACTGATCATTAAACAAACCCATAATTAAAATTTCAGGTTTCAGTTTTCTTCCTATACTCAGCAAGTATTTAGCATCCTCACTATAAATAAAAAGGGTGTGAAGAGAATGGGATTTCCTCATCTCTAAGTGAAGCTTTCTTCCATTATGAACATCTCTGGGTGCTGCTGAAGCACACCTACAGGTTGAACCTTTCTAGGGCTGCATACTCTGGTCTGGCAACATCCATGGTCCGGCATGATTTTAGTTAGCCATGTGTCCATTTATCATGGGTGTGGTTAAGTTTCCTGCAGTCTCATTAAGTTTGTTTATAGTCAACAGTCTTGGTTCTCAATGTTGTGTGTTATTTAGCTCTAATTTACCCCACATGACTTCCAAGAGCCCAATACGCAATGGAAGGGTTGATAATGCTTTTGACCTCCCATGGTCTTCCAAATTCTCTGGTTCGGCACTGGTCAGGTCCCAAGGGTACCAGACTAGAAAGGTTCGACCTGTACTAGGATTATTCACAGTAAAGAGATGAGTGCCAAAAGTACTAGTAGCTTGATGGTGTCCTTGCCAGTTCTGAAGTGAACTAGCCAAACTCAACCAGCCAAATAGACACATGTGGCTAGTAACTAGCATATTGAACACCATGGGCCTGAAGAATGGTTTCAACGCATACTGTATATCGGTAATACAAGCTATTGTCATCACAATAATTTCCACTCTGAAGGATACTAGACAGAGGAATTCATTGCAAAAGAAATTAAACTAGTTAAATGGTCTATTACAGCATGGTAGTAGCATGCTCAAAGGATGCGTGTTTCTCTCAATTTATAAAATAAACATAACTCTACATTATGGGGTGCAGAGAGCGTATGAGGAAGAGAGGTGTTTATGTATCTACAACCCTATTTTCATCAGCAAATTAAGTCTTTCTGCTAAGGTGAAAATGGCTTAAGAAGAATTAGCCAAGATTATTAGCCAATGAGTTCCTAGATGTACACACCATTTTTAGCTGGTGCACGGCCTAATAAAAACAGAGAATCCTTATACGTGCAGTAGAGAGGGAAAAAGAGAAAGAGAGAGAGCTTGTGAGAGGAATAAATGCATTTTCCCCACATCCTCTAATTTTAAAAATGAATATTATGGGTTTAACTCCAGAGTAGCTATAGACTACTCACACACACAGTCACATTCATCCTGTCTGTCATGAGGCTACTGTACACTTCTGACCTAGTTCCTGACTTCAGAAGATCCTGACTGCAACTTACAGTGAAAAATCATAAAAAAATAACAAATAGTCTCGCAGCACTTCAGAGACTAACAAAAATACTTTTTTAAGGTGCTGTGAGACTATTCCTTATTTTTTTTAAGTTTTTTCAGTTACAAACTAACACAGCTACCCCTCTGAAACTTTTGCAACTTAAAGTATCATCTTAACTTTAAAACACAAAATGAGAGCTCCCAATTCAATTTTTTAAAGTCAAGCTTAAATCTAACCTAGGCCATCTTACACCCACTCCTAGTGCACAACCATCCACTAGAATAGTGTAACATGATCATCTACCTTATACTGTATTACAGAAGCCTCCCTTCCAGTGAGAGGAGTTAGACAGAGACATACTCTGATCTGGGTAGTAACTGCTGGTAAATGTGTGCCATGTGAAGTTAGATGGCAGCACTTAGAGCCAAGTGTAAAGTCCATCTGTTAAGAGCTGTACTCTGGATTGTCTGCAGGGAGAATTTTTAAAGATTCTAAAGCAGTGTTTCCCAACCAGGGTTCTACAGAACCCTGGAATTCCACAGACCATTGTCAGGGGTTCCGCGAGAAATCATGGAATAAATAAATAATTTTTTTTCTTACAATGTAAGCTGACTATATATATATATATATATATATATATATTAAAAAAACAGCTCTTAACAAATACATTTTCTTGACAATAATTTAGCAGTAATTGAATTGCACTCCCCGCTGTCAACTTTTTCATAGGTAGAAGTTCCTCAGGATATGATAAATTATTTTAGGGGTTCCTCCAAGGGAAAAAGGTTGGGAATCACTGTTCTAAAGGAAGACAGGTGTCTAACACCTCTGCCTGCCCCCACTCTTGCCTTTGAAATATCTTCCCTTCCGATCTTATTGGATCTGAGTAACTCATGGTATTTAAAACTTCTGTGCTTAGATAGGTGTTCATTAATAATTCTAAAACATATATATAATTTGTGGGTGTGAGAGCAAAAGAATGAGGAGCTGGCAATAGTTCCTCTTTCTGAGACTGTGCATCTTTATGATAAACCATATGTACTGCTGAATAACCACCACTCTAGGAATGAAGTGTACCCCTAGCCAGAAAGAAAGAGTCGTTTTTTCTGCCAATGTATTATTTTGGTTCTTTTAAACCTAGGAATAGTGATGCGGTGGCTAAAACCCTCACAGTTCTTCACAAATAGAATGTTCATATAGTCTTGCAGCATGTGACTTATAATGACACTGAATAGTTCTTTATATTTATATTTATAAATTGCAAGTGATTTGAAGCAAGTTAAACCTATATAGTGACCTAATATGAACTTATAGAGTGCAACCACAGAAATATGATAAAACAATAATAAGCCAAGAAGTATTTCCCATTCCATGAAAGCATTACAAATCACAATAGTAAACAAAATGGATTTATTATTTCTTCTCATTTTGGTTGACAATTTCAAAACACAAGCAAGATAAAATAGTAGAATATGCTACAGAAAAAAGACAATCTTATGGAACAGAAATAACTTTTTATTTAATTAGCATTTTCATTGGCTAGTTGGACAGGGACTAGAAAAGGCTGAGAAAGCTTGATGAATTTGTGTTTCCGTGTCATGTTTCCCTTAAATGTCTCATAACGTTATAAAGCTTTATCAACAATATAAAAATTTGAGGAGTATCCTTTGAAATGGGAGTGGGCAGGAGGAGGGATCACCTCTTCAATTCAGAACTGTGTAGGAGTGTGAAATACAAATATGTCGGAAACAACTAAAAGCACAAAATAGGGACTTTTAGATAAAGTATTGTGTCTCTTGACTAATCACATGCACTTTACTTGTAAATTCTCAAGTATCTACTGGTGACTATTGAAGAGGATATTCTTAACATTCTCATCTGTACTTGAAGCTAGACTTATCTCCTAATCCTACCAGTAACACATTTCAACAACCACTTCAAATTCAGAGCCACTACAGTATGTATCATTTCCCAAAACACATGGCTGTGTATTTTGGAATCTGTTCTATTCCTACACTACTATTTCAAATCACTGCTTAACAAGCAGCAAGCAGCATGTGTTAATTCATTATCTTTGATTCCTATAAAGCTTGACAGAGCAACATGTTCAGTCAATACACTTTGCCAACATGGATATAAAGCCAGCAGCTTGCCTGTGATCTTAATGCTTTCATCAACACAAACAATTGTTGTTTGTTAAAAGACACAGGGCCACATTGAATATGCTCATGCCAAGTATTAAATCTATAGTAGACGTTCCTGAATATTTAATTCTTTTTCGTGGATCTTTCACTTCCACTAAAGAACAGTTAAGCCAGCCAATCCTTTTTTGACTCTTAGGACTCCATCCTTCTGGTTAAGGAACAGATATATATATATGATTGCCTTCCAGATCAATTAATCTACTTCTTAACTGTCCAGAAGAATTGTTGCTGTTACCTAACTTGACCTGTGATGATTTTTATTTTTTTTGTACAGAAGAGATTAAGGATTTTGTCTCCATTTTCAGGGGCATGTACCTTATCTGTTTTAAAAACACATTATATGGTATTTCTTGGGTGCAATTTTTTAACCCACATGTACTTTTTTTGGGGGAGTGGAGCCAGAGAGAAATGGACAGTTTGGAGAAGTGAACTAACATAACTTTTAAAACAGATCAGTTGATTTTTAGTGTGACAATGCTAATCAAGAGAGGCCAAAAATACATCAAAGTTAAAAATCAATTTCTTGATGAGTTCTTGAGACAACTGCAAAAAGATTTGGGGGTGAGGAAAGGAAGAGAATGGCTACACCCTCGCCTTCCTAGCTGGTGAGACCAGGATTACGCTGTCCCTGTACTAAAGGTGCTGTCTCTTTTGTTTTCTTTGGAATAAAATGTGTTTAGAATTTTTAGGCACGGAACAAGGTCTAACTACCCTTGCTTACCAATAAAATAATAAATATATTCCAACAAAAAAATCCATCAAGTAAAGGGATCAAGACAGTATATCTTAGTTTTAAAAGTCCTGATTCTCACTTACACTAAGTACTTTGGCAGTGTAGGAGGGCCTTGAAATGAATATAAATGTTACTTACACCCACTTTAGGATGACTTTACTCTGACAGACAGAGCCAGTTTTAGGGATAGGCGAATAAGTTGATGACTTGGTATGTTGGGTTTTGGGGGGCGCTGGGGTGCTGTTTTTGTTGTTAGAATGTTTCAAGTAAAATGTTTTAGGGATTCCATGTGTGGATTCATTTTTCACTAACCTCCAAGAATGTGCTTGACCTTTGTAGACTCTCATGAAACCTTTCAGACTGGGTTCCATTTTTTATTTCATTTTTATTTCAATGAGTTTACATTTTCCTTGAACCTTGTAGAACAGCGATGGACAAACCGCAACCCAAGGGCCAAATGGGGCCCATTGAGGTTCTGCATGTGTGTGGCTGGCATGACATTTTGTTTATCATTTATCAGCAGAATCTGGTAACTCTGTGCATGGGCAACGGTGTCGTTTTTTCCTATCAGTATTATTAAAGTGACACACATGTAAAGCAAGGGCACATGAAAATGAGATGCATGCTGGTTGCACACAACATTAACTGTAAGAGCAGTGTGCTCCCTTTGCATCTAATCAAAGCACTGCTATGGTTCAGTTGACACATGCCGAAAATTCTGGGTACACAAGCACAATTAGTAAAACTACCTTATCCTGAGAGACCATCTTGATTACAACAGTTTTCTGGCCCACTGGGATGAAGGAGGGCCATTTATGTGGCCCACTCACTAGCCAGGTTGCCCATCACTGTCCTAGAAGGTTGTCAGTCTGGCTTTCATGAGTATAAAAAGGACAGGGTGTTACCAGTCAGTCAGTGAGATATAAGAAGAAGGTGAAGTAAGAGCCCGGCTGCGATTTTTATGAACTTTGTTTTATTCTGTAATTATGAAAGTATACTTGTGTGTTTAAGACATGAAGCGTGTAAGTAGTGATTAATAAAGGACATATATAATGAGATGCCAGGGATAATTATCAAACCCCCCCCCCATCTAAGCAAAAGAAATACTTTTCCTTCTTTTGCCATGCTTACCACAATGTTTGATGACTTTCTAAGTCTGCAGCACATAGACTTTTGCTTTCCCTAGTAGAAAATAAAAGATGCCCTTGAAGAAGCCTTCAGGAGCTCAGTATACAAAATGAAAAACTCAACTGCAATCTAGTTTGCAGCAAAGGTCAAATCTTATGGGAAAATATCTGAAACAGGACAACATAGACCAGGCTTTAGGCAACAGTGATCATCCCAGAGCAGAAGAAATTGAGGAGCAAAGCGTAAATGATGGAAATCCTATTACTAAGGAATTAGCTGATTTACCTGAAGATAAGGAATGGAAATGTGAGGAGAGTGATGCAGAACTGTCTGATTTTCCTGGCGGCGTAAAGGAGACTGATGATAAAGAAGAATGTGGTTTACCTGAAAAGGAGAATAATGACAAAGAAAAATCTGGTTTCCGTGAAAAGGAGAGAAATGATAAAGTAGAATCTGCCTTGCACAATGACAGAACAGCAGTAAGAAAAACTGTGCACCACAAATTGTTACATCAGATCCTGATTGATAGCCAGTGGTCCTAAACACTGCTGATACTGAATGTACAATTTTGAACAGGCCAGGCTAAATTGAAGATATGACATTGTCAGTAAATGAGCACAAGTAACACTACACAAAGTCACACTGTGAAAGAATGTTTGAGAATGGCAAGGAAGTGAATCAGTATTGGATAATTTACTCCAAATCAACTGACAGTGTTCTGGTTTGTTGCAAAATATTTGATAAGAGTGCTAAACCATTGCTTGCACTATCTGGACACAATTGCTGGCATAACTTAGTAGATGTTCTGAAGCAACATGAAAAGTTCACCGGGCCATTTTACATCCTATTCCAAATGGATGGAGGCTGAGTCCAGACTCAAGCTGAATAAAAACAGAGACATAGAAAATCAGCACATTATTAGTGCAGAAACTCAGCATTGCAAGAATGTGCTCAAGCATCTGATCTCAATTACCCTCTTCTTTACAAAGAATAATTTGGCTTTCTGGGGCTCCTTGGGTAAGAACATAATGGTAATCTCCTCAGTGTGTTAGAGCTCCTTGGAAAATACAATAATGTCATGCATGAGCAACTACACTGAGTAGTTCGTAAAGAAGCTATGGACTATTAGTGAGTGCATCAAAACAACTCAAAATGAAATGACTGACCTTATGGGCAATGAAGGTGCTTGATAAAATATTGATGCAGCATGGCAAAGCAAAGTATGTCATAATAATGGACTGCACTTCCGGCATTAGTCACAGTGAAAAGATGCCATTTACGGTAATATTTGATGACATGGAGGACATCTGGATGACTCTACTGGGAAAGGCCTAACAGTATTATTTATTAATATTTTCCAGGAGACTAAAATAAAGCTTCAGGACTGCTACAGCCCACACTACAATGGTGCAAATATGAAGGGAAGAAAAAGCTACATCCATGCAAGGATTCTGGTGCTGAATCAAAAAGCTTTCTTTGTGCCTTGTGA
Source organism: Pelodiscus sinensis (assembly GCF_052426305.1). Classification (NCBI taxonomy): domain Eukaryota; kingdom Metazoa; phylum Chordata; order Testudines; family Trionychidae; genus Pelodiscus; species Pelodiscus sinensis. The sequence goes on from NC_143054.1 coordinate 187,853,390, forward strand.
TTGCCATTCTCTCAACCTGGCTGTGTCAGATTCAGCAGCACCTTCTTGAGATTTAGTTTCTCTTTTCGGAGAACTGCAAAGGATATACATCCAGTTTTCAGCATCAACTAGCAAGTGGAAGATCCTCATGAACACTGCTACAAATCTGACCACTGAGCCATTAAGTGACACTCGCTGGGAGAACCACATTGAATGCATTAAGGCTAGTGAGGTACTAAATGACTGAGATTTACAATACCCTAATGCAAGTAGCGCTGTCAAGTAAAGCCAAGGCCAGAATCCAACACGAGGTGCAAAGCCTGGCAAACTAGTTCACTGTCTTCAAACATCTAATCTAAATTATGATTTGGAAGTAAACCCTGCGAGCAAGGCCGTGCAAACTTCAGCCAATGGACACTGCAACCATTACTACCTGGATGAGATACTGCCTTGACCTCATTGCAACCTAGTGAGGCAATGGATTTGAAGACACCATAACTGCTGCCCAAAAAATGCCAGAAAACTTAGGAGTTGACCCCATTTTCATGGAAACTCATATTCATTGGAAGAAGAGGTAGTTTGGGTTATGAGGGCAGAGATGAGGTGATCAGAAGCTTGGAAGAAAATTCAATTGAGACTTTCAGTGTTTGCTCGTTGACACTGCTCTAAATGTCAACTGAAGAAAGGTGTGGATGAATGAAGCACCATGAAAAGTTCTGGGGTTTTTATATGACCTTAGAAAGCTGCTGGCAGAAAAAAAGATGCTTTTAATTATACGACTTGCACTGGATGCTGCCACAAGGGTCTAGTCATACATCAATGATAAAGACCTTTATGTTGACTTGGACAGCATCCATCACATTTTGCGACACAGAAAGCAGTCTCCACTCCAAGCTCTCCAATACATTCATGATGCAGAACTGAGGGACACTTTTCCTAATGTGTGAGTAGCACTGAGGATTCTGCTCATGCTGCTAGTCGCAACTATGAGTGGTGGGTGAAGATTTTCAAAACTCAGGTTCATTAAAATGTATCTTCAATCAACGATGGTTGAAATGGCTTGAAATGCCTTTAGCCAGTCTTTGTACCTTCCTGATACTCTGCTTCAGTTTGCGAAGGTAAAGGCAAGAAAAGCAACCTTGGAACAAAAGGACTAGAGTTAACATTCTAAGGCTGTCACCTCCTGTAACTCTATTTAATTCAGGTCCATCCAACGTTCGTGCATAGTTCAATTTCTTCATGTTAGTATATTTCAATAATTCATAAAAAAAAGTTTCTTTTCTAAGCTCACAGGAAATGATTTTTATTATATCCTTACATATGTCATAAATAAATATAGATTTACAGATCCTAGCATGCAAATGTATAGTCTTATGAGACAGGGATAAATCATGCATGCATGCTTTTCCTGAGGCGTCATTTGGTTTAGATCAGGCCCTGATGCCAAAACAACATATAGGGGCCTCAATGTAAATAAGAATTGGCACTAAAAGTACAAAAACTGATAAGAATGCACACTAACTGTAATAAAGCCATCTTGAAATACTAGAACAAATGGAATTTATTGTATTAGACTACACAAAGACCTAAAATTCTGTTATTCAAATGTTCCCCATCAATATGGTTCTGTTTTCCAGCAATTAAACAACCACTGTAACATATTTATAACATACTTGAAATACTATAATACGTGTTCTGTTTCAGAACAAATGTAATGAGAAAGACAATGACTATAACAATACAGCCCACACTCAAGTCATAAATTGTTTTGACACGTACTAGCTTAGTGTTTTTAGGCAAAACTCTACATTTCAACTATATTCTAAAAAGTCATAAGCATTAGAATTAGCATAAGTATTAGACTGACATTCTAAAAAGTCATAAGCATGTACTTAATTTTATGCAAACAAGCAGTCCTGAGGCATTTAATGGGACTAGTTGAGCAAGTTAAATTAAGCACATGCCTAAGTATTTGCAAGGGACCTTAATTCTCTCTCATATTTAAATGTGTGAACTTGTAGGTATACAGATAACAACTTGAAAAGAACTTCAGGACCAAGCATCATGAAAGAAGCAGTTTCTGTGTGTAAGTTTTTCAGGAAACACTACTGTATGCATTATAAAATGAATTCAAATTAAAAATTAGAAACCTACCTTAAAAAGTGTCACAGTGATTTCAATGTTTTCTGGAACAGGCCATACCACCACACCCCGGTATGGATTTTTAATTCCAGGTTGCCAGCTATGGGCCTAAAAGAAGAAAAGAAATAAAAATAGCATCATTCCATCATAAAAGGCCTGCTCCATCTCCCCTGGAAGTCAGCATGTGTACAGATAATTAGCTACAAAACCCCTCTGCTTTCCTAAATGTATGATTCCATTAAATACAGTAAGACAAACCACTGAGAACAGAAGGAAGTCACACCATGAATGGCAACACAATGCTCACTCTAGCCAAACACTAAGGCTACGTCTACACTGGCCCCTTTTCCGGAAGGGGCATGTAAATTTCTCTAGTCGTCGTAGGGAAATCCACGGGGGATTTAAATATCCCCCGCGGCATTTAAATAAAAATGTCCGCCGCTTTTTTCCGGCTTTTAAAAAAGCCGGAAAAGAGCGTCTAGACTGGCCCCGATCCTCCGGAAAAAGTGCCCTTTTCCGGAGGGTCTTATTCCTACTTTGAAGTAAGAATAAGAGCCTCCGGAAAAGGGCACTTTTTCCGGAGGATCGGGGCCAGTCTAGACGCTCTTTTCCGGCTTTTTTAAAAGCCGGAAAAAAGCGGCGGACATTTTTATTTAAATGCCGCGGGGGATATTTAAATCCCCCGTGGATTTCCCTACGACGACTAGAGAAATTTACATGCCCCTTCCGGAAAAGGGGCCAGTGTAGACATAGCCTAAGGCTACGGCTACACTGCAGGCTTTTGCCGGCAGAAAGTATGCTAATGAAGCGCTCATTAGCATTTGTCGCACTGTCATTTGCAGGGCTCGACAAATAATACAATCTACTCGCCTGTGGCGAGTAGATTGTAACCCAGAAGAGCCGGGTTCGGACGATCTGCATGTGTGCAGAATGATCTGCGCATGCGCTGGTGAGCAGGGTTTGCCGCGGTTAGGTGAGCCCTGGTCATTTGCATATCTCTGCCAATGCTTTTTGCACAAGAGGTTTTTGCGCAAAAACAAGCAGTGTAGACAGGTCTGTTTTGCGCAAAAAAAACCTTTTGTGCAAGTTCCCTTATGCCTCAAAAAAGGAGATATGCGGGATCTTACGCAAAAGGGGTTTTTTTGCGCAAAACAACCCGTCTACACCACTTGTTTTTGTGCAAAAACCTCTTCTGCAAAAAGCATCCGCAGAGATATGCAAATGACAGCATGAGAAATACTAATAAGCACTTCATTAGCATACTCTCTGCCAGAAAAAGCCTGCAGTGTAGACGCAGCCTAAGTTCTGATCCTGCAAAGTAATTAATGCCTAAATCGGGATCAAAACACTGCGCACCCTGCAAGTACAAATCCATAAAATGGTGAATATAGATCCTTGGCATAAGTTTCAGACTATGGAATGCTTTCCTTTAAAGCAAATCATAGAGTAGCTATTGTGCATGCACAGTGGCCATATTCAGATTTTAACAACATGGATTTCTCTTTGTTTTATTTGAAAAAATAAAGCACCAATAAATGCCTCTAGAAACATTTAACTCTTCAAAGAATTAACATTTCAGTACCTATAACTAAAAGAGAAGTGACCAGGATAAAATGAAGTATAAAGGGACTAACTCTAAAGACCTGAGCAAATCATTCCAACACGTGGAGCTGCATACTTTCCACTAAAACAGTTAACACCGTGAAGCGGCTGAATCTGGTTCAGTTAGTGTGATGGAAAACTTTAGATAACTATGGAAATATAAATGAATACACGCTAATATAAGGGGGCAGCTGAGCAACATGGCTGTTTCTAACTCCCTGTTTTTCTTTATTTTGATAAAAATATAAGTTGGCCATTGTTACTGGCATCAAATTGTGAGTTTTCAAATTCTACACTATCAAACATCATTCATTTTAGTTATATGTTCTTTCAATACCCGGTACTTCAGTGTATGATTTTTATATTAGCACATTATTACCAGCATAAGGTTAATGTAACCTGAGTACCAGATGCCTTAAACTCAAGTATAATTACCCTGGTTAGAGATTTAAAGATAGGATTGCATTACCTTGGTTTTATAGCAATACATTGTTGTTATAGTGACATGGTCATGTGGGCCATATCAACAAACAACAATTTACAAGAGGGTTTTAAAAGGTCTCTTCCGGGTAAAAAATTCCACCTCTAATTTAGCCTGCTGCCCAATGACCAGTTTGAGCTACAGAATTCAATACACCATGGTGGGAAAGATAGCAAATGAAAAGCTCTCTCATTTAGTAGGAGAAGGGAGCTAATTCACCACTGCTGTGCTTTATAAACAGGGCTTCATCTCACATAATAGTCATACACTTAACAGCCCTGTCTTGCCTTCATGCAGCCTGCATATACCCTCACACATCCAGCTCCCTTATGAGCAGCAACTGTAGTAGTTCCTTGAGACCACAAGAGGCCACTAAGTTGCCACACTACTACAGGCAGCCTATCTGTTGATTCCCTGCTGTGCAGAGCTCCAAGTGGCAGCAGCTTCTAGTAGCATGTGGGACAAAAGGTCAAGAAATTGAAGGAGACATGGGAAGGCTCTAAGAATGAAGTCTTACAGAGAGTTATTGGCAGGATCCAGGTTCTTTTCCATGCTGGCCATTTATCTATGCAGATATATTTATATCATTCTTCCTGTTGTCCCATTATTTTTATTCACACCTACAGAATTGCTAATGTTTGCCGTTTTATCCTAAGTCTCGTGAGATTTGGTGTTTGTCTGAAAGTGCCAGCTACTGAAGACATCTGGTTAGGTAAGAATCTCAGCTTTAATTTAAAAAAAGGAAGTTTCTTGCCCTCATGGTTGCAAAGTAATGTTTGAAAATGTGTCTGTCCCAAGTGGACCTGCAAGGCCAAGAAACCGGATGGTAAATAAAACGAACCCAATGTGTGTTTTTTTTTAATCCCACGAATTTTAAGTCAGCCTCATGATTTTTTGGGGCCTGACCCGTGTTTTTTGAACATTTGGCAATACTGCTCCTTATTTTATACAGCAAATACATTTTGTGCATACAAACAAAGCAAGCACTCTATGATGCAGCAGAATTCTGGGTACACAGGGATTCGCCAAGTCTCTCCTCATCAGGCTAGTTGGTCAGTTAAAAATGGACAATCCTAAACCAAATCAACATGCATAACTGTTAACTGACATGTACAATATCAAAGCAGAGAGTGGGAGATTGCATGTCTTACTTAATGAACTTTTAAAGCAAAAGCTACTCCCTGATTAGCTGGATGATGTTATTGACCTATCTAGCTTGGGAATATAGGATTGCACCACACAGGCAATATGAAAGGCAAAGGTAACCTCAAAAATAAGCCGTTAAGGGTTGGTGTAGAAGAAAGCAAAGGGTGCAAAATAGGGGGAGGCCTATTACTTAATATAGAGTACTCTGACTACTTATAATTTTCATTAAGAGTAATACAGGTTGAACCTCTGTGGTCCAGGACTCACTGGTCCGGCAGGACCACGGCTGTTGCTAGACCAGAGAGCCCCAGCCATAGAGGCTGCAGGGCCACTGGCCTGGGGGGCAGTGAACACAGCCAACCGGGGCACACAGCCCCGCCAGCCAGAGTAAGGCTGGCAGGCTGGAAAAGCACAGAGCTCCACCAGCTGGACAGCAGCTCCACTAGCTGGAGGCAGGAAGCCTCACCAGTCGGGGCAGAGGGCCCACCAGCTAGAGCGGGGCCAACAGCCCAGAGAGGAGACCCACCAGCAGGCTGGGGGCAGCAAAGTACACTGAAGGAAGCGCACTGGGTATGGCCAGGAGGAGAGCCTTAGGCCTGACCTCCCCTGGTCCGGCAAACTCCCTTGTTCAGGACCACTCAGGTCCTAAGAGTGCCAGACCAGGGAGTCCAACCTGTACAACAAAAGGTTATTTCTCAAAGGATCACTATATTGAGGTGGCTTTTGCAGGGGAGGGAGGAGATTGCGCCCTTCCAGACTTACCTAGGCCTTTGCTTTGGGAACCGAGTAAGATTTTGACACCTACACACTGTAAATGTGCCATCAATCCTCACTGTCCCCATGTTCTGAATCCTGAACTAAGGATGTTAAAAGTAGGTTATTTTAGAAATCGAGTAGTTGATAACAATTCTATCAACTACTCGATTACCCGATAGGGGAAGGCAGCCAGCGCAATCCCAGCTTGGGCTGGGGTCAAACCCTGCTGCAGCTCTGCAATTTAAAAGGCAGTAGGAGCTGCGCAGCCTGCCTTCCCCCACTCCTACTGCATTTTAAATTGCAGAGCCGCAGCAGGGTTTGGTCCCTGACCCCATGCTAGCCAGGACTGAGCCGGGCTGCCTGTCCAGCCTGTAGCAGCCCCTGCCCATGGGGGGTCCCAGCCCGCAAATAGGGGCTGCTGTGCACGAAGCAGCCCCTGGACACCGGTGCCTATTTGCGGACAGGGGCTACTTCGCAGCAGCAGTCCCTAGGGTTGCCAGATGGTTTAACCAAAAATACCGATTTCCTCCCTCCCCCCCAAAAAATACCTACCCTGAAACATATTCTTTCTGGTAACCATACCACACAAGCACATCATAAGCCTCCAGGAACACAGCCATACAACCAAAAGAGATGCTAAATCTGCCCACATATCTATACTGGCGAATTCATCACTGGAGCAAACAACATCAGCCACAAAATCAAAAGTTTATTTGACTGCTCATCCAGTAATTTGATCTATGCCATCAAATGCCAGCTGTGCTCCACTGCTATATATATTGAACAAACTGGACAGTCTCTGCGGGAAAGAATCAATGGACATATCAGATATACATAAAGGAAACATACAGAAACCTATTGGTGAACATTTTAACCTTCCAAATCATACTACGACAGATCTCAAAGTAGCTGTCTTGTCACAAACCAGATCCACAGGGAAGCCTTGGAATTACAGTTCATCCGCAAATTCAATTCACATGCTAATGGACTCAATCGTGAGGAAGGCTGGTTAGGACATTACAATTTAACAACCATTGAAGGTGCTAACAGCTCTCTGAGTAGTATCCTTCTTGACATGGGAATCTATCGACTTTGATTATTATCTGCTTAGGTTTAAATACCCATTCTCCAGATATTTACTGATGCTCTGTCTCCCATCATCCTCCCTTATTCTTCCCCCCTCGCCTCCCCTCTCCCCCGCCACCTTCCCCTCTTCTATTTATTTTGAGTGTTCACATCTCAAACTCATAACTCCGGTCATCTGAAGAAGTAGCCTGTGCCCACGAAAGCTCATGATACCATCTACATGTTTTGTTAGTCTATAAAGTGATACCAGACCATTTGTTGTTTTTTTCTGTAACAGACTAACTCGGCTAACCCCGGAAGTTCGTGATTTATGTTTATAATGTGGATAGTAGGAATTACCTGCTTTATACATGCATTTATTTTTGCAAAGTTGGGTTATCATGACAAATAAGAGTCCACAAGTTAATGCATCATCATGATGCAGTGTCTAAGAACATGCTGTAAGGCTTGGTAGGTTTTGGTTTTTACTTTCTTGTCCCAATAGAAGAGATGTTTAAGGACAGGGAGCTTGAAAACTATCAATGTATAGACAGATATTCCTCTGTAAGAGATCTGTCACCAGACTGCAAACACAATCTGCTGGGGGCCTAGATATTGTGCTCAATTAATGGACTGCCCTTGGAAAATACAGTAAACTTCCGATAATCCGGCACCTTTAGGACCCAGGGGGTGCCGGATTATCAAATATGCCAGACTATCGGAAGGGGGGGCTATGAGGGGTCTGAGGTGGGGAGGAGTGGGGGGGGTGCAACCCCAAACCCCTCATAGCCCCCCCTTCTGATAGTCCGGCTCTGCCCCAGGCGTCCCTGATTCAGCCACTGCTGGTCAGTTTCAGCAGCGGCTGATCAGGATGCCTGGGTCAGAGCAGCTGGGGTGCTGCTGGGCTGGTCCCGCAGCCCCGAGGGGCGGCGCTACAGGACCAACCCGGCAGCACCCCAGCTGCTCTGCCCCAGGTGTCTCCAAGAGCAGCTGGGGTGCTGCCGGGTTGGTCCCGCAGCCCCGAGGGGCGGCGCTATGGGACCAACCTGGCAGCACCCCAGCTGCTCTGCCCCCAGTTTTCCCCGATTCAGCTGCTGGTCAGTTTCAGCAGCAGCTGAATTGGGGAAGCCAGGCGCAGAGCAGCTCCAATTGTCCAGCAGCCAGAGTACTTCCAGGTTCCTGATGGTGCCGGACCATCAGGAGTGCCAGAGCATTGGATGCCGGACCAATGGAGTTTTACCGTATCTGATTTGTTGTCCATAATTCAAACATGGTTACAGGGAATTCCCTCTTTTGACCATCACAGATCTGTGCAAGTCTCAACACTTACTAAATAGTTCAGTTGTTATCAACACAGAACAGACACTCCACTTGTAGCACACAGTAATGCAGAACAGGTAAGAGAAACGTCTGAGCAAACGGTGATGTTGTGGCTAAAAATAAACTCACTTTTTATTTACTAGTGATTCCAGGTTATAGGAGAATTCCACAAGCTGTTGGCTGAAAAAGTAACACAGAGGTGCTCTGCTGCAATGCTCTGTATCTGCAGATGAAAGAGCAGATTGAAGAAGCTTCAGCCAGCTCAAAATCTATTAGCCCATTTACGAAGCAACACAGGCTGGTGAAAGCACCCCACTTCAGAGCTCTATATACTACTATACTGGCTCCACCTGGCCCTCAGTGTGACGTGTGATCAGCTGGGGAGTCCCCAGCTGACCCCAGGCTGCGCGTGGCATTTCAAAGCAGCAGTGCAGCATGGAGCCTGGGGACTTCCCTCTGGCTGCACGTGGAGTTCCGCATTCCTCCTCTGAAATGTACAAGAGCCCTGGTGGTGGCTCTTGTACATTTAAAAGGAGGAATGCGGAAGTGCCTATCAACTACTCGAAATGCCATCGACTACTCAACTAGTAAATTAATTGTTAGTACAAAGTAGGCTTTGAAAGATGCAACAAGGTTACGTGTTCTTGATTTTGAAGAAAGACAAAGGTACATTTGTGCCTAACAAATTGTCCTGGTTTTTGCAGGGTTCAGAAAGGAAAAGTTCACACTGGTCTTAAGACTTGTTCAGGAATTCTGCCAAATATAGCAAGACCTGCACTCCAGTAAGTCAGAATTGCCCAGCTACACAAACAAGTAATGTTCTGACACATCTGTGTATATGTATCTAAATTCAGACTGGCCCAAGGGGAGGGGATTCCAGAACACAGCTCTAAAATGATTTAACTCTGAACAGAGGTGGCGGGTATACGAGGCAGGGGAAGGCAATGCCTTCTTGAACTGCCAGGCATGGCCCCACCCACACTACTCCCCCAGAGCTCCCAAGTACGCTGGGAGCCATGCTGAAGCAGTGAAGCCGGAGGTGTTTTGAGGGCGGAGTGTTGCTGCCCCTAGGCGTCAGCCATGATGAGGCTGTGGAGCCTGGGGCAGTGAGCCCTCCCCGGGCTCCAGGGCAGGGAGGCTGTTGATGCGCCAGCCGCTCTCCTCATACTTGGGGCTGGAAAGGCTAGAGCTGCGCACTGCCTGCCATCCCATGGTACTCAAGGACCAAAGAGGCTGCGGCCGTGAGCTGCTGCACTCCCCATGATGCTCTGGAGCGGGAGTGGCTCGCATGGGGGGCTGAAGGCTTGCCCCTCTGGTGAGGGGAGCAGGAGACAGAAGGAGTGGGAGGGGGCTTGCCTCCCCCAGCCCTACGTTCACCCACCGCCCCTGACTTTGAATGAGAATTGATAACTATTAGATGATATCATGCTTGCATACTACCTACTGTCCTTTGGATAATGATTTCGGTTAGCCAGTTTTTCCAATATGGCTATTGTAATTTAGCGGCACCATTTAGCTAAACATGTTACAATCCAACATTTTTATGCAGTCATTACCAGACCTCCATAATAATCATTAATTCATTCAAGCTATTAAATAAAATAGAGAGTAGTGGATGAGGTCTTACATTCTCTCAAAGCAGAAGTATTATTTGTAGTTTCCATAGTAAGAATGTTTGAAGCAAAAGGCCAAGCCTTATTAATATCTTAATTTCATATTAGTGAAATGCACTGTTCACAAGTTACACAACTGTTGTCATCTTTATGTTTGAGTTACATTTTTTGTGGGCTGCAGTCATTTGTTAGAGGTCAGTCATCTCACTTCTTCCCCATTTTCATATTTTTATTACATTAATTGCCTGGGAATAAACATTTCTTTTTAGAGAAGACTTAACTGGTGTCTCTTCCCTGCTCCACAAAAATATGAAAAAACACAGGCACACTTGGGATATGACTAATGCTTAGGTACTTCTTGGGCTCATTGTGTAAAATAAAATAAAAAATCTTTATTTGACTCATGTCCAAGAAAGCAATTAGATGAAACAACATGTATAGTAATGTGTTTTACTGGCAGATGACTAAGAGTTTAGGAATCTTTATTGATCCAGTCTTGGAGACAAACATCTCAAATGAAGCAAAATCATGTTAGCTACTGAATCTTTTTTAAAAAAGTGAAGCTTTTGGACTTGTCTACACTGGCATGTTTTATTGCCAAAAACTGCCTTTTGGTGACAAAACAGCAAGAGGTTTTATACCGCAATGTGACTTTTGTCAGGAAAAACATCCAGTTTTGGTGACAAAAAACTTCCAGCCCTGTACAGGGTTACCAGGTAGCCGTCGGGGAGCGGGACTGACCCGGACACATGCAGATTCCAGGGTGCTGCCTGTCCCATGCACGGTCCCGGCGAAGAGAGTCCGGCTGTGGCTCCACCACGTGTTTGACCAGCTCTCAGGAGACTCCTAGCACCAATCGCGACCCGTCTCTCAGCCACTCCCCCCATCCCCGCCAGCCTTCCATCTGGCGCCCAGCCAGAAAACCAGAAAATACCGGACATTACAGATGTCCGATATTTTTTAATTTTTTTTTTACCGGACAGAGGGCCCAAAAACTGGACTGTCCAGGACAATACCGGACACCTGGCAACCCTAGCCCTGTAAGAGACTTCTGTCTTTCCTCTTCCCTTTATAGTCGACAAAGAGTCAGCGTGGACTCTGCTGTTTGTTTCGTTGAGAGAATTGGCATCCGCCAGTATCCCACAATGCCTGTTCTGATGGCTGTGCTCAATGTTTTGAGATCTCGGCTACATTGAAGGCATTAGGGACGTTAGCGTGTAGTTGGTTACATGATTAACCAATAAGACTGGGCTTATTGGTCAATCATGATGACTACACACAACACCCTCTTGCTGCCTCTGCATCAGAGGCAGCGGGGGGGGAGGGGGGATGGGGATGATGCAGCTTTTAAGCCAGCTCCTCACACGTTCTGGCTCCTATAGAGCCACCAGCTTCCTCCCCTGCCCCCGCTGTCCCACAGAGGCAGTAATGTGGGGAAGGTGGGAGCTGGTACATGTGGGAAGCAGCTTTCAAGTTGGCTCCCTGTGCAAATTCGGCTCCCATGGAGCTGCCTTCCCCCCCACACTGTTGCCTCTTCATCAGAGTCAGCGGGCCGGGGTAAGGGGGCAGGTGGGAGCCAGTGCTCACGGGGAGCCACCTTAAAAGCTGGCTCCCTCCAACCACTGGCTCCCGCCTGCTTCCCTCCCTGCCATGTGTAAACATGTAATGGCTAAAAATTCCAGCGGTTACATGTTTACACAAATAAACAATAGCTAACTTGCATGCACCCCTCCCCTTTCAAAGCTCCGGGAAGTATCTGACAGCTGAGTGAGCTGCTCCATTTGGGGAACAAACAAAGAGCAAACCATTGGAACATTTCTGTTCTGCCCTGCTAGGAGAGCTGGAGACACTCCGGTACTGCTTTGACATTCCTCAGCATGGGGAGCTCGCAGAGCTATGAGGGAATCCCAAGAAGCGCAGGGATCAACTCTGCCTTCCCACAACACTGCACTGTGGGATGCTCACCCACACTGCTAGCCTCCTGATGACAGAGCAAAATGTGACTATGAAATGTTGACAATGGGAGGCAGAAAAAACGGTTTGACCACTTTTCATTTTTGGCAACTTTTGCATGTCAACAACACATTAATTGCCAAACCTTCCCGGTGTAGACATAGTCTTCCTCTAGATATAGTACTTGTGGACATTTTGCACTTAAAAAAAAAATCTTTATGGGCCCCCTTAATCATCCTCTTGACTGATTTGCTACAGGACTATTCTCATTCTTAAGATGATCAACTGCTGTAGTATCTGCTGACATTGATAGGATTGTCTAACCTATTACCAAAACTTTGGCACAGAGCAAGCAGGCATGTCTAAAAATTCCATAGTTTAAGTGATGCAATCTCATCTGAAAACGGAAGCTCCACAGCCAATGATAAATCATTTTGTCCCCTGAATTAAATTAAAATCCTCAGTAATTCAGGCCCCAATCCTGCAATGTCATACTCGTGAGCAAACGCCTACATCTGGCCCCAATGGATTCGAGATATGCCATCTGTCTGAACACTAAACAAGAGTCTGAACATAATCTATGACCCAGCAAGCTAATTAATCATGCATAAATAGCCAATCATCTAACAAGATGGTTTTGGTTTAAAAACATGTTTGAGTTTTGTTTTAATGTTCTACCGAATCTTTTGTTGCACTTCCATGCAGAAATGAAAGTGAAGCTTAGAATATACACAAGGGATTAGGGAGGTAAATGGTTAACTGGTAGGTCTGGAGCAACTCCTGGGACCCACTGCAGGCAGGGACTGGTCTGGCTCTGGCTCAGTCCAGTGCCCGCAACACAGGTTACAGGCTGGCTTTCCGGGAGCAGGACAACCCACTCCTGGGACACCGGCTCCAGAGCTTTGCGCTCTACAGTAGTGTGTGTAATCATTTAACCGCTAGGATTTTAAGTGATTACGCAGTTACATTTTTAAATGATTTTTCACATTATACATAGGATATTAATTTTTTGAACCATGGTAGTAGCCAAAGTCCCAATCAGGCTCTTGGCATCATTATAGTAAGCACTGTACAAACAGAATGAAAGCAGAAACAGTTTGCAGTCTCGCTTAAGGCAAGCAACACCAAGCATATGTGACAAACAACGGAAAGATTCGAGATGCTAAGGGGAGGATAAAAGTAAAAATACCATTTCACAGGCTAGTACAACATCATGAGGTCAAAACATGTCATGTTTTTATTTTATATATAATTAAAATATACAGCAATCCACAATTAAAAAGGTACAAGCCATTCATCTCAGGTGTCTAGTTGTCCTCCTCTGTTCTCCTCTATATCTGTATAGAGCACCCATTAATGATTTTCTGATTTACACCCATGTACAAAGAGCAAATTAAACCTCCTTAATGACTGAAATAATTATCCAACATTTAAAGATTCGTTTTCAAAAATTCCTATTATGGACTGGATCTTGTTCCCTCAGAAGGTGCCGAGTAAAAGGAAAACAGACAGTGGTTGTGAGGAAAAGAAATCAGCAAGTAGATGTTCACACAATGGTGCAAACAGCAGCTGCTATGGGCAAGGGAAAAAGTACTGGGTACAGCATAACTGAAGCAGTGAAGCACACAGATCCGTTGGCCAGGGTACTTCACTGTCCCTCAATCATTTAGATCAGGGCTACTCAACACGCGGCCCGCAGGTGGGAGCCAAAACAAAAAAGTAGTCAATATAATATAAGTTTTAGTAGTTAAATTCCTGCACTGTCATTGCTCATTAAAAGTGCTGTCATATGGGTGGAAATCGGGTAAATGTTGCATTTTATTAATATCAGCAGAACTGACCTAAACAGAGCCTGCGTGTTGTGTAGTCTTGCCTTAATGTTTGTAATCAGGCCCGTCAGTGTGAAAGAAGGTATTTGCATATATATGCAACCACACTTAAGTTACAGTCCTTGGCATGTGCTATGAGTATCAGTGTGGCCCCTAGGGCTTCCAAAGTTGAGTAGCCCTGATTTAGATTTTGGTGTGCTGGGGCACAGGGTCACACCACAGCACACACGGGGGGATAGCATTCTCATTATGACAATGTCTACACTTGCGGCAGTGTGTAGAACACAGGCAACGCACATATAGCCACAGAGAAAGACAGGCTGCGTTCACACTTGTTACTGATGAGCATAGCTCAGGAGAGCCGACATCCTACATGGACTGCGAGGCAAGGTGAGGGGGCTGGCACCACGCTTCCATAGGGGGTGGGACCTCTGGCAGAAGGGGCAGGGCCAGAAGCAGCCAGCCCATCACACTGCACACACCATGTGGTGCCCTGCTCCCCCTCCCCTGCACCCCTGAGAGCCACACAGAGCATGCTGGGTTCTAACCGCTGCCACTGTAGCAACAGCAGTGGCTGGGAACCCCAGGCCACTTTGAACCACTGAGCAACTGGGGCAACTGCCTCCTCCGCCCCCTCTGCTCTGCTCTGCTCGGCAGGCCTGATGTAACGACACACACAGAGCAATGACAAGTTCAAGGAGCAAGGAGCGTTTCAGCAGTGGGGAGGCAGACATGCTACAATTAGCAGCATAGACCTAGAAAGCACTGCTTGGCCATGCAGGCTATATACCTGGGAATTCATGCACACAGGACACTTGATTAACCTAACCCATGCCTCTCCGTCTACACTGCTAACCTTATGCTAGCTGGGCATGCACGGTCTATGTTCTACATGCTGCCATAAGTATAGAAGTAACCCTCTGTGAACAACTCTCTACTATCTGTGTCCTCTTATAGTGCAAATAAGGAGGTTTCTCTACTTTGGGGTTTTGATAACCCCTATGTGTTCTGGGGCAGAGGGCTGGAATTGGGAGAACAGGCTTTACCCCAGGATCAGAAAACAATATAGTAGTGCACATAGGTGGTTCCTCTGCTATTCAAAATATACACAAAGACACAGCAGAAGTGTTTAAAAATGCCTGTGTCAATTTCAGTGCTAATGTAATTTTCCAGCAGAGGCCCAGTCTGTAGATACATCTGACTGAAGAATCTGCTTTGAATCTCTGATTTTCAGTGCTGCATAGTGGAAAAAAACATCTACTCTGTGTCATCCTATTGCAAAAGGTAGCAGCTTCCTTATTTTGATTGTTTTTATCATGTTTAATATGTTTGTTATTTTAAAAGTTATTCTTCTTTCTAATTAGATCTAGAAATTAATATCTTATAAACATCTGATGAAGTGGGTCTTTGCCCACAAAAGCTTATGCCCCAATAAATCTGTTAGTCTATAAGGTACCACAGGACTTCTCATTGTTTATGCAGATTCAGACTAACACAGCTACCCCTATGATACCTATAATTATTAATTATTATTAAGTTGCATACCGGGGAATTGCATACATACCTCAGATGACACTGGAGGTTTTCTGTAAATGTTTCTATATATTAATCTCAATGTTAAGAGAGGCTTCTTCTGCATTTTAGACCCAATTCACTAAGAATAAAATACATTTTCATTTTTGTCTCAAAGCCAAGAGCCAACCGCACTTGTTACTGAAGCTAGGAATTACTAAGTGGTCAACTAACCTTAGAAGATTTCCTTCGACTTCTTCTTGTCCAAACCACCACCAGTTTATCTGGCTGCCTGTTGAAGAACACACACACACACAAAATTTAATTCACAGTAAAACCATTAAATAGTTAACCATAAAGATTACACCCTCAGTGAACAAACTATATTTTCTGTATAACGTTATATTAAAAGCACTCTCAAATTTAGTCATTTAACAGGCAAAATAATGTTGTGTTTACTGCAATCAGTACAGCAATATCAACCCTCATAATCTGCTCTCACTGTACAGACAACTGCTGAAGGCAAACCAGACTAGAGTAGAGAACTGCTTTGTAGATCAAAAAACAGGGTTCTGTCCACAGTTTGCTTTTCAAAATCTGTCTTTATTAAATGCAGCCCTTGAAAAAAATCAGCACACAAAATAAACACAAGTACAAAATCCAGTTGGACTCCTAATCAGTTGGTTTTATATATATTAGTCATGTAAGAGTGTAAGCTACTAACCGTTTAATCTATAAGCAGATGCTTATCGGTTAATTGTGTCGGCTACACTCGGCCTCCTGGGGAAGCGGCTTCACTGTAGCAGGGCAGTGAAGCCTCCTCCCCAGGAGCTGGGCGAACAAGGGTTGCTGTCTCCGGGGAGGCTAAGCTTTATCCTATAGAGTCCACAGCATGGATAACCCTGTAACTGGGTGATCAACTTTTAATGACCTGTAAACAGCCCTGACTGCCCTGTAAGTCCAGGGGAAATGGGACTGGTAAGACATTTGACCATACAACCTGCTACTAGAATTCCAGTATGACCAGGTCATTTTCCATGGAAGGGAGGATGAAGAACAAAGGATTCCCGCCCAGGGAAAAGTCTATTAAAGCAATGGGAAGCAATCAGTCCCTTTGTCTTCAGCTCCCTAGGAAACAAAGATAACTGGAGACCCAAGTCAGAGTAAAAGATTATCTTTGACTCAACGGTTGCCTGAAATAAGAACAGTTTTAGGATCAGAGACTGTCTGCAAGAAGTTTTAGTGAATCAGAACTAGCTATGTGTTTTCTTTTCACTTCAATTCTGTAACTTCCTTTATCTGCCTCTTTGCACTTTCAACCACTTAAATCCTACTGTTTGTATATAATAAAACCACTTGTTTACTACCAAGCCCAGTGTAAATAATTGTTACCTGGGGGGAACAATCAGTGTTCACATCTTCCTTTCATTGATAAAGGGGGCTTACCCGAACGAGCTTTCTTTGTGTAAAACTTTTACTCAGAGAAAGACTGATTTATTTGGGGTTTTGATCCCATTTGGGGGTTAGGTGCTGTGCACTAGAATGGCATTCTCCCAGAGCTCAAGTGGTTCAGTATCTGCATTGCTCTGCAAGGGAAGGAGCATAGCTACACCAGCTCTGGTCCAGCAGAACAGGATAGTGGAAAGTCCCAGAGAACACACACACAGAATTTCTGGAGAATTATCCATAATGACTGCAAAATCTCTCTCTTGAGTAGCAACCGTTAATTTAGATGCCCTCATTTTCTATGTATATTGGATGCATTTCTTTATATTTACCAACACCGGATTTCATCAGCCATTTTGTTACCCAGTTTCATGAGATACTTTTGTATTTTTTACTCTTTTGCTTTAGAATTAACTATCTTGAGTAATTTTGCATCATCTGAAAATTTTGCCAACTCACTAGTACTAGAATTCTAGTATATCTTTTATTGCCAGATCATTTATGAATAGGTTAAACCATGGGTTCCCAAACTGGGGGGGCGTACTCCCCTGGGGGGGGGCGTGAAGAAATTCCAGGGAGGGCACGAGGCGACCCAGCCACACACACACACACACACACACACACACACACACACACACCCCACCCCAAGTTTTGCTGCTATGTTTTTGGGAGGGGGACATGAGGGTTTCTCAAAAATCAAAAAGGGGGGCATAATGCTGAAAAGTTTGGGAACCACTGGGTTAAACAGTACTGGTGCCAATACAAATCCTGGGGGAAACCACTATTTTCCTCTCCCCATTCTGAAAACTGATAATTTATTCTGACTCATTGTTTTCTATCTTTTAACTCATTACTGATCTATGAGAAGGACCTTCCCTCTTATCCCATGACTGCTTACTTTGCTTAATGCTAGAAATGTAGCCGTGTTAGTCTGGGGTAGCTGAAGCAAAATGCAGGACAATGTAGCACTTTAAAGACTAACAAGATGGTTTATTAGATGATGAGATTTCGTGGGTCAGACCCACTTCCTCAGATCAAATAGTGGAAGAAAATAGTCACAACCATATATACCAAAGGATACAATTAAAAAAATGAACAAATATGAAAAGGACAAATCACATTTCAGAACAGGAGGGGGATGCGGGGGGAGGGGAGGAAGGAAAGTAAGAGCTAATGGTATTAGAAGTGATAATTGGGGAAGCTATCTTGGTAATGGGTAAGATAGTTTGAGTGTTTGTTCTTTCCTTCCCGGAGAGTGTCGAATTTTAACATGAATGACAGTTCAGAGGATTCCCTTTCAAGTGCAGATGTAAAAGGTCTTTGTAGCAGAATGCAGGTGGTTAAGTCATTGAGAGAGTGTCCTTTCTGGTTAAAATGGCAAGAAACTGTTTTTTCTCTGTGATCTTGTCTGATATCTGAAGCTTCTGGTCTCCGTCAGTGGGATTAGAGCAGATGCGGTTGTATCGAAGGGCTTGGTCTACAGAAAACCCACCGACTCATACAGTTACCTACATGCTTCCAGCTCCCATCCAGAACACACCACACGATCCATCGTCTATAGCCAAACTATCTTACCCATTACCAAGACAGCTTCCCCAATTATCACCTCTAATACCATTAGCTCACAGACATCCCACTCTCCCCACCTCTAATATCATCAATTCACAGACACTTACCTTCCTTCCTTCCTTTCCCCCTCTCCCCCCGCATCTCCCTCCTGTTCTGAAATGTGATTTGTCCTTTTCATATGTGTTCACTTTTTTTTAATTGTATCCTTTGGTATATATGGTTGTGACTATTTTCTTCCACTATTTGATCTGAGGAAGTGGGTCTGGCCCACGAAATCTCATCATCTAATAAACCATCTTGTTAGTCTTTAAAGTGCTACATTGTCCTGCATTTTACTTTGCTTAAGAGTCTCTGGAGAATGACCTTGTCAACAGCTTTCTGAAAATCTCAGTAATCTACATCCACTGGGTCACCTTTGTCCACATGTTTGTTAGCGCCCTCAAAGAATGCTAATGAACTAGTGAAGCATGTTTACAAAAGCTAGTTATCTGATGAAACAATAAAGAACACTATTTTCAACCAATTTGCCTTGTTCTTAAGTCAAACTTACTGGCCCACAATTGCCAAGATTATCTCTGGAACCTCTTTTTAAAAAATTGGCTTTTCATTAGTTATACTCAAGTCGTCTGGTACAAAACCTGATTTAAGTGAGAGCTTACACACCACACTTAGTTGTTCCGCAATTTCATATTACAGTTCCTTCAGAACGCTTGGTGATTATGATCCGGTCCTGGTGACTAATTACCGTTAAATGTATCCGTGTGTTCCAAAACCTCTTCTACTGACCTGTTAATCTGGCACATTTCCTCAGATATGTTACTTATAAAGAATAGCACAGGTGTGGGGCTCTCCCTCCCAGCCTCTTCAGCAAAGAATTCATTTAACTTTGCCACTAGGAATTTACATTTAAATCCCACTAGGGACAAAACACAGCTAACGCTGGCTTCTCCCTTTTGTTGTCAGATCAGAATCTGGCCCTCACTCTCTATCCCCATTGAACCCTCTTGCTTTACAGCAAGGGTGGGGAACCTTTTTTGGGTTGGGGCCAATGACCCACAGAAAAATCAGTCGGGGACTGCACACAAGTGAGAAACCAAAAAATAAATTAATAAATAAAATCCCACCCCTCACCAGCATGGACTCTCCAATGCTGGGGGGGAGGGGGAGAGAAGCCCCAAGCCTTAGGGGCCGGATCGAGGAAAGCTGGAGACTGCATCCAGCCCTCGAACTTTAGGTTTCCCACTCATGCTTTACAGAGTCCCTCTGAGCTTATAAATTGGTGTAAAGTGATAAACGAAACAAACCACTCAAGATTCATTTCTCAGATTCTAAATTTCTGTCCCCTTTGGGGAACAGAGATAATTGGCCGGCATGCCCTTCAGTTTACTCTAAAATCTTGTTTGGTGGCAGAGACAGCCTGTTCCATGCTGAAAACTCCTTGCTCATTCTCTAGTAAGCACATTATGCTCTCATTCGCCTGCATAAGTCCCATTAATGCTAATGGAAATTGTGTGTGCATCATTAGAAGCAAATATACTTCTAAGTGATTTCCTTGATTCAATCCAGGAATCCAATCCCATGTCTAAAAAAAGCTCTTATTTCACTTTGCACATTTCAAAAAATAGCTTGCGAGACAAATCCAACTTAACCTTAATAGGCCCAATCTTGAGCAAGTCTCTGGGGGGCCAAGTTGTGCCCAAGGCAGCAGAAATGCTTTTTCTGCAGTGCTGGTGGTCAAAAGAGAGAAGACCCCACACAGAGGCACTCTGCACACCCAGGTACTCCACCAAATGTGAACTACACAATGGGAGAAAGCATGAGAGGGCTAACAAGTACAGCAAAGATCCACGCTGTTCTCCCTTTCCACCAAAAAAGGCACAGCGGCTAAGCAGCAGACCACTTCCACTAATCCCTCTCAGCCTAATCTAAGCATGAGTTGGCAGCATAGCCCCAGGAAGGAATAGCCTCTGCTATGCTGTTAAGTCACAGCTCCCTGAAAATAGCCCTTTCGCTTATAGAAAAAAATTATACAATACTAGAATTGGAAAGGACCTCAAGAAGTCTTCAAGTCCAGTCTCCTGCATTCATGGCAGGACCAAGAACAATCTAGAACAGTGGTCTCCAACCTTTTTACACCCAAGATCACTTTTTAAATCTCAGAACAGGCGAAGATCTACCGCCCCCCGCCCCTTCCTTGAAGCTCCGCCCTCTCTATTCTCCTCCTGTCCATCACTTGCTATCCCCAGCCCTTACTTACACACTCTGATAAACAGTTTATTTTTAAATTATGCGAAACGTACAATTAAAATCACGTGTTTATACAGGCAGTCCCCAAGTTACGCGGATCCGACTTATGTCGGATCCGCAATTACGAACGGGGATTTTCTCACCCCGGAGGACTGGAGCGGCGGGACGCCAGGTCCCGCCGCCCGCCTCCTCTGGGGCGAGAAAAGCTGCTCCCCGTCTCCCTGGTCTTTTGGGGGAGCCAGCGGACCAGGGAGACGGGGAGCAAAGCGGCGGAGGACCCGGGCCGGACCCGCGGCGCTGATCTGGAAGCGCCGCGGTCCGGCCCCGGGTCCTCCGCCGCTTTGCTCAGCGTCTCCCTGGTCTGCTGGGGGGAGACGTAGCTAGTGCCCCCCCCCAGCAGACCAGGGAGACGTGGAGCAAAGCCCGGGGCCTGTGGTAGAGCAGGTGGGGTGCTGCCGGTTGGTCCCGCAGCACCGCTCCTTGGCGCTACTGGACCAACCCGGCAGCACCCCAGCTGCTCTGCCCCAGGAGTCCTGATTCAGCCGCTGCTGATCAGTTTCAGCAGCGGCTGAATCAGGACGCCTGGGGCAGAGCAGCTGGGGTGCTGCTGGGTTGGTCCAGTAGCGCCGAGGAGCGGCCGCGCTACTGGACCAACCCAGCAGCACCCGAGCTGCTCTGCCCCAGGCGTCCCCAAGTCAGCCGCTGCTGAAACTGACCAGTGGCTGACTACAGGAAGCCCGAGGCAGAGTTGCTCTGCCCCGGGGCTTCCTGGAATCAGCTGCTGATCAGTTTCAGCAGCAGCTGACTTGGGGACGCCTGGGTTTCTTAAGTTGAATCTGTATGTAAGTCAGAACTGGCGTCCAGATTCAGCCGCTGTTGAAACTGATCAGTTTCAGCAGCGGCTGAATCTGGACGCCAGTTCCGACTTACATACAGATTCAACTTAAGAACAAACCTACAGTCCCTATCTTGTACGTAACCCGGGGACTGCCTGTAGTTATGAAATAAATGGTGTTTTTTATTCATGCTATTTAAATCTAAAATGAAGCATTTATAATCATACATTTTGTGGGGACAGAGTACTGCGGCTGGGGGCAGGGCAGAGGACAGGGTGCTGGGAGGGCAGAGGACAGGGTGCCAGTGGGGACAGGGTTCTGCAGCAGGAGACAGAGTGCCAGTGGAGACAGAGTTCGGGGAGTGGGGACGGGAATGGAGACAGAGTTCTGTAGCTGGGGACAAGAGAGTGGGGACAGAGTTCGGGGACAGGGGACAGGAATGGGGACCGAGTTCCGTGGCTGGGGGCAGGAGTGGGGACAGCATTCTGTAGCTGGGGACAGGGGACAGCGTTCTGTGATTCAGGAGTGGGGGCTGGGGAGTGGGGTGCCAGTGGAGGCAGAGAGCCTCCTGCATCTCCTTCCTCCCAGCATTCTCCCCCCCCCCCGGGAAACCAGCGCACGCCTGCCCCAGGGCCAACCCCCCCCCCCCCGCGCAGGGAAGCCCCGCGCGCGCGCGCCTCCTCAAAGGCCACCCTTCCCTCCCCTGAAGGGAAGCCCTGCGTGCACCTGCCCAGGGAGCCGACCCTCCCACCCGCGCAGGGAAGCCGCGCGCCTGCCCCGGGGCCAGCACCCCCTCCCATGCAGGGAAGCCTCGCGCGCGTGCGTGCCTGCCCCGAAGCCAACTCCTTCACCCCCTTCCCCCGTGCAGGAAAGCCGCGCGTGCACGTCTGCCCCATGGGGCCGACACCCCTCCCCCCGCGCAGGGAAGGCCCGCGCGCGCTTGTCCCCGCGCCAACCCCCACCGGCGGGAAGCCCCGCGCGAACACCTGCCCCGGGGCCAACCCCCTACGCGCCTCCCACGGGGCTGACTCACCCCTCCTGTGCGGTGCAGGGGGCCGGCAGAGCAGCTAGCGCACTTCTGGCATTGCTGGAAGTAGAAGTGGCGCTAAGCTGGGGAACTTCTGAAGCCGACACTACCTCTTGAGGTAAGTAGTGGGGCTTCTGGGGGGTGGGAGGGAAATGAGGGCGGGGCGGACAGGACGCCTCGCGAGCTACTCGTCGAGGCCTTGAGATCGACCAGTAGCTCGCGATCAACCTGTTGGTGACCACGGATCTAGAAAGTGCTACTCAATTTTGTAAGCCCTGGGGGTGACAATGATACTCACAGCACATGCCGAGGGCTGGAACTTAAGTGTGGTTGCATATACATGCAAATCTATATGCAAATAGCTTCTTTCACACTGATAGGCCAGATTACAAACATTAAGGCAAGACTACACAACACGCAGGCCCTGTTTAAGTCAGTTCTGCTGATATTAATAAAATGCAACATTTACCCAATTTCCACCCATATGACAGCACTTTTAATGAGCAATGACAGTCCAGGAATTTAACTACTAAAATGCGCATCAAAAGAAGACCATTACATTGACTACATATTTTTATGGGGCTCCCACCCATTGGCCGCGTGTCGAGCCCTGCGTAAACCCATCCTACACCGCACGAGGCCCACAGGCTGCGTGTTGAGTAGCCCTGATCTTGTTTATCCCTGACAGAGATGTTTGCTTAACCTAGGGATGTAAAATCCCATTTAATCAGTTAACCAGTTTAACGTTATATTTAACCAGTTAACCAATTAAACCGGGACAGGCGGGGGCTGCCCAGCAAGGCTGGAGTTCCCCTGTCTGCGGCGTGCTGCTCTGACCTGGTTGGGCCCGCCACAGACGAGAGCTGCTCTGGCCAGGCTGGAGCCTCCCTTTCCCCTCCCCCACTCCCCACCAATTAACCATAATCAGTAAGCATCACTTGGCAAGAGTGATGCTTACCGGTTAATCAGTTAACCATTCACATCCCTAGTCTAACTTGCTCTTAAAAATCTCCAATGATGGAGATTCCACAATCTCCCTAGGCCAGTGGTCCCCAATGCGGTGCCAGCGGGCGCTTTGACGCCCGCTGGAGTATTTGTGTGCGCCTGCTGAGTGACCAGGGCCAACCCAAGCCATTCTTGCGCCCCGGGCCCCTGGCGCATGCGCAGTCCCACCCCCAGGTTCCCAGCAGCCCCAAAAGGTTGGGGACCACTGCCCTCGGCAGTGCCCTCGGCAACCACCCTGACAGTTAGGAAGCTTTTCCTAATGTCCAACGTAAGCCTCCCATGCTACAATTTAAACCCATTGCTTCTTGTCTTGTCTTCAGAGGTTAAGGAGAATAGTTTTTCCTCCATCGTCCCTGTATCAGCCTCTTAGGTACTTGAAAACTGATATCACTTAGCTTAGAGATGTGAACAGGTAATGGGTGATGATTACCGGGTAACTGCTAAACCGTTATGCAGGAGCAGCCCTGTGCAGCTGCCGACTCCCAGCCAGCATGGGCTGGGAGCCAGCCAGCATCCTCCCTCCCCCGCTGCTCCTTCCAGCCTCGCATGAGGCTGCCAACTCCTAGCGCAAGAGCGCTGGGAACCAACAGACCAGCATGAGGCTGGAAGCAGCTGGGCTGAAGCAACCGCTGCTCACTGCACAGGGGCTGCTCCAGGCCATCCCTGTTTTATCAGTTAACCAGTTAAACTTAAGGTTTAACCAGCTGACTAATAAAATGTGATTTTACATTCCTAACTTAGCTTTGCTCCTTGCATCAGGAGCATCCTCGTTTTCACAGCCCCAATTTTTTAGCATGGGTCAAAAAAAAAAAAAAACAATCTGAAAAGTGGGTTAAATACAAAAAGAGAAAGAAGAAACACATTCTACAGGTAATGCCGTCACTTAAATGTTTTCACCATATAGTAACAGAGTAGATCTCCAGGGCTTATCAGTAACCCACTTCCAGCAAACGTTACACACATTTGCTCTCACGCGCTCTCTGAAAATACATTCATCCTTTTGCACTAATATTCAAATATTACAGGTTTGCCCAGCGGCATGGGGGAAGATTGTTAAAGTCATATTTCCCATTCAAAATCTCTTGTGTTTACAGTCACCAGATTTTCAAAGGAAAAACCAGGACACCTGTCATGGCAGCACAAAGAGGATGGAGCCCAGACAGGCACGCACAGGGGAGTAGGCAACTGGGTGAGGGAGAGGGGGAAATTGTGCCTGCCTTTCTTCAGCTGAGCATCACCACCTCCACATCTTCCTCATTACACATTGGATTTGACTACTCAAGGCAGCAAGGGAGGGGGAGAGAAAAGGAACGGAAGAGTGCTGAGAGCTTGAAGAATCATGTGTAGAGGATGCTGGTTTGGGAGGCCTCACGTGGCCCCGCCTGGTTCAAAAAATCCTGGGCAAAACACTGCTTTTGTAAACCCGACAGAAATATTGTAACTAGCCAGAAAAACCTGAATATTCCTGTTTGTCAGAGAGACATGGTCACTACTATCACTGAAGCAGGAACTCTTCCAGCAGCATGTTTATAGGCACATGGTGCCGTGATGCTGAGTGCATAAAGTGTGTGCGTGAGAGGGGAAGGAGAAAGAGGAGGGCTCTCAACAGAAATTAAGATGGCCTCTCCACCTCCAAGAACAATGCAGAATTTCACTGGGGCTAAGTCTACATTAGGGGTTTTTTGCAGAAGAGGCAATTCAAATGAAGCGCTCATTAACATTTTCTTGCACTTCACTTGCATAATTTCTTCCGATGCTTTTCGCGCAAGAGGTTTTTGAGCAAAAACAAGCAGTGCAGACTAATCCATTTTGCGCAAAAAAAAACCCTTTTGTGCAAGATCTGTATGCCTCCTTTTTTGAGGCATAATGATCTTGTGCAAAAGGGCTTTTTTGCGCAAAATGGATTCGTGTACACTGCTAGTTTTTGTGCAAAAATCTGTTGGGCATAAAGCATCAGAAGAGATTATGCACGTGAAGTGCAAGAAAATGATAATGAGCACTGCATCTGCATTGCCTCTTCTACAAAAAAAAAAAAAAAATAGCGTAGACATAGCCTGGGTGTTTTAAGAGCTTGACTACACTTGAAAGTTATTTCAAATAATGTTCTTCTGTGTTAACTTATCAGGAACAACTGCTCCCAGCATAAGGAATCTGCTCTCTTTAATTACATTGACCTAAGCAACTTCAGTTTTGATTCATTGTACTCCCACCGCAATGCATTTTCTCCACAGCATCCGGGACAGGAATCCCATGGTGCAAGATTCCTCCACTACACACTCTGCATTCTGTGATTCTTCTCACTGCACATTGTGGGATACCTATTAGAAGCCACTGGAATTCTGGGAGTTGGGAGTCAAATGAAAAAAAATCCCACAATTCCTTCTCTTTCGTTACAATATTCACCTGGCTTTTGTAACCCAGCACTAATTTCAAAGTGCAGTCAGGCAGCACTTTGAACACTCCTGATCACTGTAATTCTGACAGTCATTAATAGAAACAGGCTCCTGCAGGGGCATTGGCAGTCATGTAGCCATATGGCTTTGGATAACTTGAGAGATAGCCATGGGGAAGCCCTAGCAATGCAGGCACAAGAATACAGCGCGCGCGCCCCCGCTCCCCCGAAACATGGAGCAGTTTACTCCTGCATGAACTTTCCTGATGCAGTGTGACTGGGTACGCCCTCACTTCTGGACTCAGCCAGAAAGCACAGACTGATGGGACAGAATAGCTCTGCAGACACAAGATGACAAGCTGGGGCAGCGAACATAAAGTCCATCGCCCTACAGATCTGTGCAGAGCTCACCCCAGAGCTGTAGTGGTAGAAAACCTACACCTGAACGTGGAGTAATCCACTCTCCACTTCCAATTGTAGATAACCAGTTTGGTATTCACAGATCAACAGTCAGGCTGATTGTCATGGTAAGGTGTGCTGCTATCAGGAAAGTGTTTTTCCCCAGGTCATAGAGCCAGGTAATGCACAGGAAGTTGTTGACCGGTTTTCACAGTTGCAGGTCCCAAATTGTATTGGGGCCATTGATGGGACACGTGTGACCATTCTTTGCTCCCCGTAACAAGACTAGGAGTTCCTCAACAGAAAAGTGATAGAAATGTAGCCGTGTTAGTCTGGTGTAGCTGAAACAAAAAACAGGACTACGTAGCACTTTAAAGACTAACAAGATGGTTTATTAGGTGATGAGCTTTCGTGGGCCAGACCCCTTCCTCTTTATTGACCCTTAGTTCAAATAGTTTGATCTGAAGAAGTGGGTCTGGCCCATGAAAGCTCATCACCTAATAAACCATCTTGTTAGTCTTTAAAGTGCTACATAGTCCTGTTTTTTGTTTCAACAGAAAAGGATATTTCTCCATTGTGCTGCAAGGCCTGGCTGACCACCATGGATGGTTCACCACTATCAACATGGGGTGGTTAGAATCCATCTATAATGCCAGGATTTTTAGAAACACTGTCTTCTGCTCTGCAATGAAAAACCCTGAAGTTTTGCTCCCACTATGTACATTAATGATGTTGTAATTCCTCCTGTCAGGACACCAACTAGCCCTTTGCTTCCCTGTCTTACGAAGGCTTTTACTGGACACTTGGCTAGGGAAAAGTAGTCATTTAAACTATTCTCTGGGTAACTCAAATGAGAACAGAATGTGCATTTGGAAGATGGAAAGTCAGGTGGAGATGCTTCATGACAAGTCTGGAAGTTACTGAACACTGCTTCATACAATAGCTGCGTAGGATATTATACCCAACCTCTGTGGCAGCAAAGGAGAGCAGGGCGTGAGGAGAAGGTGAACAGATTTAAAACATGTTATGAATACCTAAGAAGGCAGCCTCTCTCTCTTTCTCTAGAGATTTGCCAAGAGTTCAGCCACTGACAACGCATGTGCTATGGCGGTTAAAGGATGTCAGGTGCTAGAAAGGATGGGGGAGGAGGACAGAAAAATAGCACAAGCAGTCATTGTCCCAATTCTAATCTTCATGACAATGAAGATAAAATGTTGCTTTTTCAGCAATTTAGGAATTCCTTTCCCGCGGGCTCTTCCGTGTTGGGAGAGCCTGTAAATATTAAGACACTTTCCAACTCTCTTCCCCCTTGATATTGGGGCCGAGTACTTGCACTGAGTTGGTGTTGGAGAGGCAGAAGAGGACAATTACATGTGTGCCTCTTCAAGTTACAGATGTTACTCAGAGATGTGTCCCCAAAAGGCACATGACAAGGGACCTTTAGTTCACATCAGTCCAATATGGCAGCACTGCAGCATTATCCTGGAACATAGCTGTTTAAACTGGGATTTGGGGGTCTCTGATACTGTCTTGCCTTGTCATGGTGTGGATTGAAGAGATTCTGGCAGTCCAGAGTGATCTCTTCTTCCTTCAAGTCCGGGGAGGTTCAAGTCTGCAGAGGTGTCCTTGGATCTTTGAAAAAATATGGTTCAGATCCTTCAATTAGGCACAGACCGTGCAAGCTGTCCCGGAGCTAGTTTTGTCCTTGATTCTTTTATAATCCTGCCTTTGTTGCACCAATAGATCTGATCTCAGGAATGAGATGTCTGATTCATTTGTTTGTATATCCTCTCTTGCATCTGACTGATGTTAAGATGAAATGGACGGTTTCCTCTCTCTCACCTCTCCCCAGAGAGAAAGGAAGTGCACAACCTCAATACTAGACTATGCAGAAGCATAGGGCTTAGCTGCTATAACTAGTACATGACTCCAGGTGTGTGAACTAGCCATGAACAGGAATCACAAAATGTCACATCTGGTTACCTGCCAGCATGAAACAGGAGACATCCAGTCAAAAGGATCCAGGGCCAAGAAAAGGCACACAGATACATGGACTCTCCGACTCACGTGGACAGCAAAGCAGGATGCGATAGCATTTGGAGGACTTGCAGAGTCAGCACCGTTTATTTGAAATTGAGACGTGTCCACGTTTTGTTGTAGCAAAATTCATCCTCAGCATCAGTGAACTTGATTCCAAAATGGATCATTTAACTTTAGACAAATCCTATGACGTTTGTTCAGACCCTAAATGGTCAGGGACTGGCAATAGCACACAGGCAGCTCATCTTCCAACACAGATTTGAATAGGGTAGGTTACTAATTACCTTTAATTTTTTAAAATTACCTTATTGTTTGGTGGCCTATATGTAAACAAACAGAAAAACACTGGTGGCCTTGGTCTAATACCTAAGTGAATGCATGGCTATTAGAGCTGTCAATGAATAGCTTTCTATGCCTGCAATTAATTGAAAACAAAATTAACATGTTGTTTTAAACAGAGTTAATTGCATACCTCTGGGTGGGGAGGGAAGCATTAGCTGCAGAGAGACATGACAGTGGCTGGTCAGGCACAGTAGCCCAGTATGCCACCGAAAGACAGGAAGAGGGGAAGAGAGAAGAGGAAGTAGAAGTGGCTCCCATCTGACCACAGTGTGTCCCATTGCCCCTGGATGGCAGGGACTGACCCCCACCAAGCCATTCCCCATTGCTCCTAGCTGGCCCCTTGCTTGGAGGACCAACACCTGCCCCAACCCCCACCCTCCAAAAGACCACAGGTTGTAACTTTACTAGCCTTCACAGCTTATTGTAGTTATGCTAAAATTGTACATGTACAGAAGTCAGAAAGTTCAAAGTCATAGCTGGGACACCCTTTTTGTTTATGTAATATGATTATTAACGTACCAAATAGTCAAAGAAAAAAACAAATACAGTAAAACAAGCTAAGAATGCAGACTGAATAAAAAGTGAAAGCATAGATGTCAGTGGTAAACCTATCTATCTACAGTCTAGATTTGCCAAGAGCATGCCCATGTGACGCAATCCACTGTACTGACTCCAAAGAATTATATCGTAGTTACAGTTCATAGCCAATTCAGTTCTTGTTTTTAATATACCGTGCCTCCAAGGACTTTTTGGGAGAACTGCCATGGCAAGGGAATGGACTAAATAATCAGACAGGTGGTCCTCTATATTTTACGTTTAGGGCCCTACCAAATTCACAGTCCATTTGGTCAATGTAACAGCATAGGATTTTAAAAATAATACATTTAATTATTTCAACTATTTAAATCTGAAATATCACAGTGTTGTAATTGTAGCGGTCCTTGCCAAAAATGAGCTACAGGAAGATGCATACCTCAAGCGCGTTTTTGTGCAAGAAAATCTTCAATCAACAGAACAGAGGGCTTTTTCGGTGTAGGTATGTCTCCTTCTAGGAGGCATAACTCCTTTTTGTGCAAGAGTTCTTGCGCAAAAAGGTGTGTGTGGACGCTCAACAGGGGTTTCTTGCGCAAAAAGAGCCTATCACAAAAAGCAGAGGTGCTCTGTTGGCCATTCTGTGAATGGCAATCAGAACTTCCTTGTACAAGAGTGTCCATGCAGCGTGAACACTCTCTTGTGCAAAAGCACATCTGGATGCACTTTTGAGCAAGAAGTTTTTGCGGAAGATCTCGTTCACAAAAAGCTTCTTATGCAAAATCCCTGCAGTGTAGACAAAGCCCAGCTGCCCAGCTCTGAAGGCGGTGCAGAAATAATGGTGGCAATACCACAACCACCCTAAAATAACCTTGTGACCCTCCTACAACTCCCTTTTGGGTCAAGACCCCCAATTTGAAAAATGCTGATCGCCCCTTGGGAAATCTGTAGTACAGTGTATAAGCATGCAAAAGACTAGATTTAAAGTGGGGAGACTAGATTTCAGAGTCTATGACAGATTTTTATGGCCATTAATTTTTATCAGGGCACTATTTAGGTTGTCATGACGGTCAGTGTGTTTAACACCATATATTTGCGGATTAACAGATTTTAAAGAAGAACAATTTACCAGTTTTCTCCTTATAGTGCCCGACTCATACTCAATTGGTTTTAGAATTTTAAGACACTTATGATGAGATAGTTCACAGTTAATCTCAATATCTCTCAAACTACAGATTTTTTTACACCCCAAAGAGAATGTGATAATATATTTATAAGAATTTTTTCTATATGCTTTTTATGATTGTGACAGCATAAGGATTAAATTCACAGTGAAAGATGGACAATTTTATATTAAACATGTTAAATTATCACAATTTGTATGTTATGTATTAGCAAAGAAATTCTGAAATGCATACACTTATTTATTACCATACATCAAATATTGGCTTCCCAATTTAGATAACTTAAAGGTCTTGCTCATCTGAAGGAAGTGCACTTAGTTAAGTAAAGGGAGTTTAACAGAACTTTAAAAAGGAGTTTAATCTAACTGTTTTACAGTGCAATTAAACAGTGAAGACTCATGATTAATTTTTTAATCTCACATTTAATCACGATTATTTTTTTAATTGCTGACCAGTCCCAACGTCTAGATCTAAAAAGATCACCACCAAAACTGGCCCCAACTATTGATCTTGTTTATAGTCTCAGCACAGATTCCAAAGAACTAATGTGGAAACTGAACTAGGGATGTCAATGTGTAGTCAGCTAAATGAGTAGCCGATAAGCCTAAGATTATCAGTTAATCTTGTTGACGACACATTCCCTACCCACCCTCACCGCCTGTGTATCAGAGGCAGCGGGGGGGGGGGGGGGGGGGGGGAGGGGGGGAAGCAGGAGCAGGAGCAGGTGCTGGGGGGCCCCAGCTTAAAAGCCTTAGCACCAGCTCCGTGGTGTCACTTACCCAATAGGCAGCAGTGCCGGGAGAGGGGAAAGAGCGGTGGCAGGGGAAGCTGCTGCGAAGCAGCCTCTATCCATGGCAGGCCCACAGACAGAGGTTGCTCTGCCTTCCCGTGGACAGAGGTTGCTGCCGGGGCCAAGCCTTTGTCCATGGAGGGCCCAGGCTCACCACAGGCAGAAAGTGGAGCAGCCTCTGTCCCGGGAAGTTCCGACCCCCTGCCGGCAGGGACTGTTGCCACCCTGTACTGCTGCTCTGTATCAGAGGCATCAGTGAAGGGCAGCAGGCAGCTGGTCTGTATGGGGAGATGGTTTTTAAACTGACTCCCCTTGTGGACTGGCTCCAGACTGGCAACCCACGCGGCTGCCTCTGATTGAGCTCTGCTACTCTATTGCCCAAACAGTACCTGTTTTGTAACTAAACAGTGAACTGTGTTTCGAAGACTTTTCATCCCTAAAAGAGACCCACATCCAGACCTACTGAGACAGAAAATAGTAGAAGTAATATAAGAACTACAAAGAAATGGTGGTGGGGGTAGAGAAGCTTCTGGAGGAACCATTTCCCCATGAACACACCTCTCCCAAAAAAAACCTCCTTAAATTACGATGAGTTTGGTTTTTTTTAAAAAAAAGGAACTTCCATGCTATGGGCCACAACCTCTCAAATACAGAAATAATTCTCCATACGGTAATTGTTGCACATACATACACAGCCTGTACTGCCCTCCTCTCCTACAACCTGTACATGTGCTTTTTTTTCCCCTGTCAATAAATCTCTGATTAGCCTAAAACAAGGTAAAAGGCTCAATTAATCTTTAATCAATAAATACAGTGTTCACATAGAGGTTTGAGTGCTAGGAAACTATAACGAATTATCCAATTTGCTTTTTATAAAAAAAACATTTTGTAATTTAGATGCTGTATCTCCCTCAAATTATAAAATTAGTTGCCCATTAACCAACACTAAAAAGCAAACAAAACCCTTCCAAGGCATCAGCTGCAAGATTACAGAACCACCGCTGATAAACATTCTTTGTAAACTAAAAGAATTGATCCAACAGTCTGAATAAAATATACTGTAGTGCAAGCTGAACAAACAACAATTTAAAAACTATCAATTATAAAAATATTAATTTCCATGTTTCATGTGCTGCTCAGTCACCTATAAGCCATGTATGCATATAATGTATGCAAATAACTAAACAAACAGCTATTTAACAAGAGACAATATGTTCCAATCAAAGTACAGCACTAATACAGGAGACAACCTGTCAACCTCTAAGACTCTAGGACATGGATTCCCAAACTGGGGGGCGTGAAGAAATTCCAGGGGGGGCACCAGGCAACCCAACCCCCTCCCCCCCCCATCAAGTTTTGCTGCCCTGGTCAGTTCCTTTTTTTGCTCAAAAAGTTTTGCAGTTTGGGAGGGGAGGGGCCTGAGGGTTTTTCAAAAATCAAAAAGGGGGCCTGATGCTGAAAAGTTTGGGAACCACTGCTCTAGGACTTTGGTTCAAATTCAGCTTATAGGAGAAGCTACTACACGTAATTACTATCTTATGACTGTAAGGTGGCTTACATGAAAAGTGTAGGGGTGGTCGCAATCCAGTTCCTGGTAGACATGTGTCAGCAACATACATAAAAACTTTCCATAACTGGCACAGATTAATACTGAGTCAGTCAGGTCAAACTGGCCAGACATGGAGACTCAACTGAGGAGTTGTCATAGGTCATCACAGGCAATCTGCATCAGTTAGCGCTGTTCAAATAAGGGAAGATGCTGGTCGGACAGATTCCAACTCCAGCTGCCCCACCTCCTTTGCCCTGGCTTTCCGGCATCCCTTCACGCTCAATGATCAGAGTTAAGCTGCAGCTTCACTTATCTTTGGGGGTGAGAAAGCATTGCATTTTAATTGTATTGCCATGACTCTAGGCCAGGGATTCCCAAACTTTTTGACATGGGGACCAGTAAATCCATTCACAAGCTTTTGGAGGACCGGTAACATTCATTTGCATATCTGCATTTTTATTAAGCAAATGATGAATATGCAAACAAGTTGGTTTTGGTCCTCCAAAGCCACCAGTGCCAGCTTTAGCAAAGCTTTTGATATGGTCACCCACAATATTCTTGCAAGCAAGTTAAGGGAATGTGGATTGGATAAATGGACTGTAAGATGGATAGAAAGCTGGCTAGACCAGGGTTTCCCAAACTTTTTACTTTAGTTGTAACCCGTTTTTTTTCAGTACTGCCCAAAAATATAAACGCATATTAAAAAAAAAGAATGAAAAATGAATACATTTTCACTTTTTCACCCAGCTGCATCCTCTGCCCAGCCCGGGCCAGGACTTGGGGGACCCGGCACCGCCCGGGCATGCCAGTAGGCGGGAGCAGTTTGGGGGTAGGGTATCTGGCTAGGAGGGAGGGTGCAAGGAAGGGACTTGGGTAGGAGTTGGACCTCCCTGGTCTGGCACCCTCTGGACCTGACTGGTCCCAGAAGAGGGATTTTTTGGACCAGGAAAGGTCATTTCAGGGCTCCTGGTTTCCCCCCTCTTCACTAGGCTTCTTTGCACCTCTATCCCCTGCAACCCAGCTGAGCTGCCCACCCCCACTGGCTCCCTGCACCTCCCCCAAAACCATCCCCCACAATCCAAGGGAGTGCAGCACCGGTTCTCTGCAGCCCCTCACGGCCCAGCTGAGCTGCCCGTCTGTTCCCTATGCCCTCCCCCATTCACCTCAGCCCAGCTGAGCCCTGCACTGGTTCCCTGCATGCCTCCCCCACAGCACAGCTGAGCCCCGTTTCCCTGCACCTCCCCACAAGCCCCACAGAACTGCTGAGCCGAGCTCTGATTTCCTGCTCCTCCCTCCCCTTGAGTCTAGCCCCGGTTCCCGGCACCTCCCTCCTCCTGCAGCTAAACTGAGCTCTGAGCTCCGCACTTCCCCTCCCCCCCCATCCCGTAGCCCAGCCAAGCCCAGCTCAGCCCAGCACCCCGCACCTCTTCACGCAGCCCAGCTGAGCTCTGCTTCCCTGCACCTTCCCCCAAACCGCGCAGACATGCTGAGCCCAGCGCTGATTCCCTGCCCCTTCCTCCTTCCCTCCCCTTGAGTCCAGCACCGGATTCCCAGCACCCCCCTCCTCCTGGCCCAGGTGAGCCCAGCACCCAGCACCTCCCCACCGCAGCTCAGCCCAGCGCCCCCCACCCTCGCCCTGCTCCCGCCTCACTACGCCTTTGCCGGGAGCCCGGAACACCCGACTGCATCCTCAGCAAAGACCGGCCCAGGGCTTGGGGGACCCGGCGCTGCACTCCGGGAGCCGAGAACACGCCGGCAGCCATGCTAAGGCCTGGTACTTTTTTCCCATGGACTGGTACTGGGCCACAAGCCCATAGTCTGGGGAACGCTGCTCTAGGCCAAATAGTTGTTCAGAAACTTGGGTTTTAAAACCATGGACCTTAGTGACAGGCTAAAGCTAAAGCATGCCTAACTAACAACATTAATTGAATGTTCTTGCCTCTTGTTTCACTCCACCCAGAGCCACAGAAGCTCACAAATAAAGGCAGACTGCTAGAATTGGGGAGGGGAGTAGCAGCCACAGGAGACAATGAATGAGGAGACATCAGGGGTAAACAGGTGTGAGAGCCAAGGGACCAGTTATAAGTGGGGAGGGATCCAACTGGGCCCCATATATTATAAAGCCCAAGGCAAACCATGTGTAAGTATCTGCTTATGCAGTTCCATTAAGAACCTGTAGGCTCTGTAGAGAATTTGTGTTTCCACCCTCTGTACATCAAACTTTTTAGTTTTGCAAATGAGAAGTGAAAGATATTTGGCACAAAAGCTTTTCTGAAGAAGGATTTTACAATTTCAGAGTCTGTGACCAAGAACAAAGCTTTGCGACTGCTCTAAGTTCTCTTATTTAAAACCACAGATTAATATTGCATGTATAACTCTAACCCAGCCCTGCTTTTTTCTGTTGACTGGAAGATATGATAATAGCTTTCTCCTTCTCCCCTTAGAGGAACTGTTTTTATAATTTATATATATTACAGACACCCACATCCATCTACGAAACCAGAGCCCTTCAATACTGTTTAATAAAGTAGCAAAAGTACTCTGCAACCTGGATGAACTATGTTGGTTAATCATCATGTTTTAGATTTCAATCAGTAAAAATTGCTATCTAGGTTGTGCAGAATACAAGGTCTTCTATGGATTGATCATTCCAGGAAATATTTGGCATGACGCATTTAGTACAGAACTCTCTAAATATCAGTCATGAAAGATTTGCTTAAAAGGTTTTATCCCCACTGTTTGTCAGCACAAATTGCTGATGTTAATTGTGAAACATACATAATTTTACAACAAGCTTACAGTTTGATAACAGCTGACAACAAGAGTTTAATATTTAGGAACCTGAACATAAGAATGGCCATACTGGGTCAGACCAACAGTCCATCCAGTCCAGTATCCTGTCTGCCAACAGTGGCCAATACCAGATGTCCCAGAGGGAGGGAACACAACAGGAAATCCTCACATGATCCCTCCCCTGTGTCACCCACCTCCAGAGAAATAGAGGCTAGGGACACCATTCCTACCCATCCTGGCTAATAGACATTGATGAACCTAACCTCCATGAATCTAGCTAGCTATTTTTTGAACCCTGTTAAAGTCCTAGCCTTCACCACATCTTCTGGCAAGGAGTTCCACAAGTTGACTGCGCGCTGAGTGAAGAAAAACTTCCTTTTGTTTGTTTTAAACCTGCTGCCTATTCATTTCATTTGGTGACCCCCTCATTCTTATATTGTAGGAATAAGTAAATAACTTTTCCTTATTCGCTTTTTCTACACCAGTCATGATTTTATAGACCTCTACCATATCCCCCCCTCTCCTTCGTCTCCTCTTTCCTAAGCTGAAAAATCCAAGTATTTTTAATCTCTCTTCAAATGGGATCCATTCCAAACCCCTACTCATTTTTGTTGCCCTTTCCTGAACCTTTTCCAATGCCAATATATCTTTTTTTGGGATGAGGTGACCACATCTATACGCAGTATTCAAGATGTGGGCGTATCATGGTTTTATATAGAGGCAATAAGATATTTTCTGTTTTATTCTCTATCCCATTTTTAATTATTCCTAACATTCTATTTGCTTTTTTGATTGCCGCTGCACACTGAGCGGATGTTTTCAGAGAACTATCTACAATGATTCCAAGACCTCTCTCTTTGAGATCTCTCTCTTTGAGAAAAAAAAACTGGAAAGATTTTTGCACATGTTTAACTTTAAATTTACAAGAAGTCACATTGAACTCAATGAAACTATTTGGTAAGCATATGAGCAGGTATGGCTGAGTTTAAGATTTTTACACAAAAAGGAGAAAAATATAACTAACACTTGTTTGTAACAAGGAAGCTCTTTATTTCATCACATACAACAAACCTTTTTAAAAAAAATCTGTTCAGTAATGCAGTCCTTTTTTTTTTTGTGCCAAGAAGAAATATTTTATATTTATTTTGCCTTTTAATGTCATGAAGGGTAGTGGTTTGAGGAATGTTTTTGGGGAGGGACGGGATATGGGGGTTGGGTTTTCTCTGAAGGGGGTTATTTTTTTCTTACTGTGTTTGATTTGAGTTGTATTAATTATCACAGCCTGCTAGATTACTCTTGTGAAGCAAGGATAAAAAAGAGTATAATTAACAAGAGAAGCAGCAGTGTTAGCACAATAGCAGGCAGATGTACCTATTGAAGGATAAAAATAATTACTTGAGAAGTAAAGTCAAATTATTTCTGTGATAAGATTTTTTTTTGCCTTTTGTTCGCGTCTGTACTGTGCATACCAGCAAAATGTGCAAGGTTTTCATTAAGACTCTCTCCCCCACTATCTCTTTTCCCCCAAGTCCTGAAATTTTGTCAAGTGCTTTTTAATGGTGGCTTTAAAAAAAATGTTCTAAGTTTTGTAGGACCATTATTTTGGGCTGCACGTTATTTCTTATCTTAAAGATCATTTTTAAGGGAGAAAATGTCTCCCGTTAGCGAGGCTAAAGTGTTTTGCCCATCAAGGCGCTGTATCACTCGGTGCATATCACCTTCACCCACAAGACACTGCCACTGGTATATCTTACACTAGACGTTTTTCTTCTGAATAGCCCCTTGTTGCTACCACCAGTGACATTTCACTAATAACAACAATACTGGGAACACTAGGGTAGACCAGTCACCAGAATTTCAACATGGTACAAACATGCTGCTTAACTATTGCCACATGGTGATGGCTTCATTATCATTAACAGTCCCCTGATAGAGCTACTCTGATGCAGAAAGGTCAGAAATTACAAGGAGAAAATAAAGTCTAGTACAAAGAAGACCTGTGTGGGATAACAAAATTAGCAAGTTAATGAGGCCTTGTCTAAATTAGGCTTTATTTTCCCTTTAGAATTTCCTATTAGTGGAAGCTTAGGTATAGACCATGGGTTCCCAAACTGGGGGGGGGGGGATGAAGAAATTCTGGGGGGGGGGGAGAGAGAGAAGAGGAGGGCAAGGCAACCCAGCCCCCCCACCCCATTCAAGTTTTGCTGCCCTGGTCAGTTCCTTTTTTTTCTTCTTCTTTTTTGCCCAACAAGTTTTGCTGTTGGGGGGGGGGGGGGAGGCGTGAGGGTTTTTCAAAAATCAAAAAGGAGGCACGATGCCGAAAAGTTTGGGAACCACTGGCATAGACAGTGTTGACATCTACCAGTACTTTAATGACTAGGTTGTCTTAACCTCGCTAAGGACAGGTAACACTGTGGCTAAAACAACGACTGACTGCCAACACTAATGCTTTCGCCACCTCCACTATATACCAGAATAGCAACAATGGGAAAATTTAAGAAAAAAAAAAAGTCTGAAGTAGACACAGCCAAGTAGAAGAGTGGCTTGCACCCTTTCTTCTTCCTCCACAACCTAATCATCATTTAAGTAGGCTTTACTTGGCCTACAACAGTTCAAACCCTAAGATATCAGTTAAACCTTGGATGTTAGTGTTCGGCTTTCAATGCTATATTTTTGTGGGATGGCTTTTTATTTTAAAGCTATAAACCTCTTTCAAAACTGTTATGAAAAGTCACCAGCCAGAGGCAACATATACTCACCCATCCTTATTAAGATGATTCACAATGGAAAAAAATAATGATATTTTACTCATCCACCAAAAATGAACTATTGGCAGGGTCCAATTTTGCAGGGCTGCTGTGACAGTTCTTAGCAGAAAGCATACAGTGTAGTCACTGGAGAGGCCACACTGAGACTGATCAATGGGGGAACTGCAAAGAATAGGGCAGACAATTTTCCCAAACTGGTGGTTTATTCTAAAACCTGAATTTATCTAGCTAAGAAAAATAAAAACAAAACAGCTTCTGTAATATCTTACAGGTTACTAAGAAGCTAAAATATAGCTCCCCTTCAGCAATCCAGTCTTTGGTTCCCACTCCAACTGCCAAGTCTGTTATAGAGAGGATTACTTAAAATCTTATTCAACATATATGAAATTCTACTAATCCCAAGAGATTGGACACATTACTTACCAAGTCAATGAATATTTTGAATCTTACCCAAATATACACTTGCAGCCAATTCTTGATAACTAAACTAAGATGTATTTAAAAAGCAAGAAGAGAGCTATTGTGATTAAAAGGCTATTACACATACAGAAATGAATAAAGTTCTGAGGTCAGATTCATAGCAGAGATGGTGGGCTCCTCATTTGTAAAAATCCTTCCAGAATGAGCTCAATAGGCTATAGTTCAATAGGTAGCCCACGTACAGAGTTTATTCAAATTCTTACATGAGAACTTGCAGCGATAATCCAGGACATACATGGAGACCACAGTCTTGTGGCTTTAATTTCCCCTGACAAAGTTTAAGCAAGAAGGATCAGGTTTGAGGGTTGTTTTTGTTGTAAACAGTCCCAAGCAGGCCGAGATGCCTCTTGTCACAGCAGAACCACTTCCCAAGGAAGAATAGGTAATGTACACTGTTGCTTTGAATTAAATCCCTATGCACTGAATGCTGGTTGCATAGATTACAAGGCAATTAACCATTCAAAAGGTTCACAGGTTGTTTACTACAATTTCAAAGGGAAATAAAGACAATGTTATTATTATATCTTTAGTTAAATGTAAGTGCTAATATTCCCTTTTGATCTCTGAATCAACAGAGCATAGGAATGAAACATTACAGACAGGAACCAAAGTTTAGCATCTACAACTTCATTAGATCACATTGTTAAACTTCTTACAAGATACAGGTGTACACA
The DNA here is from genome assembly GCF_052426305.1 of Pelodiscus sinensis. NCBI lineage: Eukaryota > Metazoa > Chordata > Testudines > Trionychidae > Pelodiscus > Pelodiscus sinensis. Next base: position 187,892,860 of record NC_143054.1, read on the forward strand.
GACAAATATAACAAGCATCTATCCTTTGAGTTTCTAACAACACAGGAACAAATATTAAAGATTTAGGTTATCAAAACCATGTTAAGCAGCCTAGCTACAAGGAATGACTCTGTTTATCATTTCAGTACTTTTCTAGTAGGTCCTTAAAGGCTGAAAATTCTCTCCCACTCCTTCTAGTGCTAACAGACAGAAGGACAGTTCCTTCATGCTACAGTTTGCGTCAGAGAGAAGAAACATGTCTCAATACAAAGAGTGTGATTTGGTTTAACAAACACAGGTGTGGATTTAGCACACATTTTGCCTACCTCAAATACGGATTCTAAATACTAAACAAAAACCTCTCCTGCCTCTTATTATTATTAGAGGCCTCTATACCATTTCTAGAAAACCCATGAAGAGACTAGGATTTTGTAGTGAACTTAATTTTAAAAATGGATGGGACCTATTGAGCACCTGCCAGTGCAACTCTTCAATTGATGCTCATGAACAACATGAATGCAATCCTCCTAGTTTTAAACTACAGGCAGTCCCCGAGTTACGCGGATCCGACTTATGTCGGATCCGCAGTTACGAACGGGGCCCTTCCTCTCCCTGGTCTCCAGCAGACCAGGGAGAGGAAGCAATGCGGCGGAACACGCGGGCAGCGGACAGGGGGACGGGGAGCAAAGCAGAGCAAAGCAGAGCCTGGGTTTCTTAAGTTGAATCTGTATTTAAGTCAGAACTGGCGTCCAGATTCAGCCGCTGTTGAAACTGATCAGTTTCAGCAGCGGCTGAATCTGGACGCCAGTTCCGACTTACATACAGATTCAACTTAAGAACAAACCTACAGTCCCTATCTTGTACGTAACCCGGGGACTGCCTGTACATGGTGCAATCTCTTCTCTTTTTCTCTACCTTTTTTAAACTAAACCCATGTCCCCTTTGTAGAGGAGGCATGGCAAATACAGTCCTTTGTCTATATGTCTACATCTAAGTAGAGCTGATATTTGAACACTCAGGCTACATCTACACTGCGGAGCTATTTCAGGATACTGGAAGAATCCCAAAATAGCTATTCCGTATTTTTAAAGCAACCCATTATTTCGAAATAGATTTCAAAATAACGGGTGTGCTATTTTGGCATCCCTGTAACCCTCATTCCATGAGGGTTAATGGACGTTCCAGAATAGTGCTGAATTTCAAGGTAAGGGTGCAGTGTAGATCAGAGGTGTAGTGAGAGTGTTATGCTCCTGGGAGCTTGTACCGTTTCTTGCTCCACCCCCTCCAGTTTGGGGCCGGGTCCCCGCACACACTAACCCACCGGCAGAGATGGAGGAGGGTCGGGCTGGGGGCAGACAGGCGGGGAGGAGGCTCCCTCAGCAGTAGTGGGTGGAGGAGCAGGCAAGCAGAGGGAAGATTGGGGGAGCGAGGAGACTAAATTGGCACCCCCTTAGAGTGGCGCCCGGCGGCAAATGCCCCCCTGCCCTTCCTCGCTATGCCAATGGTGTAGACACAACCTCAGTTTCTGCATCAAGGTCATGTTTTGCTTTTTTTTTTTTTTTTAATTATTAGAAGATTTACAGTAGCTTGGCCTTGTTTGGTTTAAAAAGGAACCAAACAAGGCACTAATTATTATTTATAAGTATAGTCAGACCTAGTAGATCTGTACTTAGTTTATCTGTAGACTTGGTACAGAATGTATAGCATGGGTACTAACGATTAAAAAAAGTACAGTAATAAAAATGTACTGTAAAGTTTGCAGAATGAGTTCAATTATAAAAGATCTGACTCCATCCATTATATGAAACAGACAATATGGTGCGGCTCATCTGTTCACTTTTTTTTTTTTTTTTAACTGAACTATTGCAGCTTAAGATCTTGAGCAAAACAAACTTGACAGTACTCTCCAGCAAAGTCTCATGTTAAATTCTTGTAGATAAGATTTTATACTATTACCGTACAGAAATTGAACTTAGCCTTAAAACATTTTTTTGTAAATGTCATATTTGCAATCAAGTTGTTAAGGAGACTTAGCACATGGACTAGAAAACAGATCTGAAACTTAGTATGATTAGATTTTAAGAACATGAACAGGTGCCCTTTACTTCGCATACGCATGCAACAAATCTTGGCATTTTAACAGCAATCAATCAAAATTTTAAAACAAGCCTATTTTTCTAAGCTAATGTAATATCCATAATGTTAACAACACTTGCAGTGACTAGCCATCCTGAGGACCAGCACTGAACAGACTTGCTCACAAAATATGACAATGTAATTCAGTCCTGACCTCTAGCACCCAAGCCTATTTCTCTTTTAATTAAAAGACAACTGACTGCCAAGTGAACGGAATGTAGGGTTGCCAGATACTTTCACAAAAAATCCCAAACATGGAGGGGAAAAAATTTAAGTTGTTGAGCCAAAAAAAAAAAAAAAAGTCACTGTGCCTTTAAATCCTCACGCTCCATGCTCCCTCCTGCCCTTGCCAGATGCGGTAGGGGAAGAATGTCCGAGAAAAACAGAAAATAACAGACATTTTATATGTCCGGTATTTTCTGGTTTTTTTGTTTTTTTTTTTTAAACCAGACAGGGCCACAAATACTAGACTGTCCAGGTGAAAACTGGACAACCCTAAATTGGAATAGAGACTACTGAAAAAAAAATTATTTTCACTTTAGCTATAATCCAGGATTTGAAACCAGGTTTAACAAGATGAAATCTAGTTCACTAACCCGGCTACATCTAGACTACATGCCTCTTTCGAAAGAGGCTTTTTCGAAAGAATCTCTCAAAAAAGCCTCTTTCGAAAGAGAGCATCTAGACAACAACCAATATTTTTGAAAAAGAGAGCTGCTTTTTCGAAAGAGAGTACCCAGGCAGTCTGGATGCTGTCTTTCGAAAAAGCACTGTTTGAGTTCAATAACGCCTTTTTTCGAAAGAGTACTTTCGAAAAAAGGCGTTATTCTTTGTAAAATGAAGTTTTCCACATTTGAAAAAACTGCCACGTTCTTTCAATTTAATTTCGAAAGAACGTGGCAGCAGTCTAGACGCAGGTGACTTTTTTTCGAAAAAAGGCCACTTTTAAAAAAAAAAAAAACTTGTAGTCTAAGCACACCCTATATGACTAGCCTTTTCATCATGGTGGGTGAGCCATGTTATCTCTCTCTATTCACAAGCCTTCATATTCATTGCAACACTGAGTAGTCAAACATGAACTCATGAGAGGCAACAAAGTTACAGTCAACTCCTGAGTTGTAAGTCCAGCACTAACTGATTCTGAGGTTTTCTCCAAGATATTTAGGGCCTGGAGTAAATGAGATGCTATATCCACAACTCCCTTTGACTTAAATTGGAATCTTAGATTCTCCAGGTTTCAGTTTACCTGCATGTGAATTGAAAAGAATACTTCCCTACCGGAGGATCAGTATCAAATAGGGATGTTAAAAATTGCGTAACAGGCTAACCATGTAACTGCTGAAAAATCTCAGTTATTACACGGTTACCAGCACTGCAGGCTCTATAGTAGAGATATTAAAATGCAGTTAATCATGTAAACGTGTAGCCACAGAAAATGTCAGCATTACTCGTAGGGCAGGCAGCTTCCCAGGAGATCAGGCTCATGGGTTAACCATGTACATGGTTACCTTTTCACATTCCTACTCTGCAGTACAAAAGCTTTGCTTTATACTGCAGAACCACAGCAAAGCCGCCTCGAGAGCAGAGCTGCCAGCCCCTGCCAGCCCAGCTCCCAGGGAGGAGGGCTTCGCTGCCCTTCCGCAGTGAAGCCGCCTCCCTGGAAGTCGGCTGAGAGTAATCAATACCATTAACCGATAAATCAGTGTATAGGTTAAACAGTTAATTGGCTACACTCTAACATCCCTAGTATTAAGTACATTAAAAATGAAAAGTAATATACGAATGTGAAATAGTGCTATCAAAAACATGAAAAAGGGGAGAAGTAAATGAATATCCAGTGTAAAACTGACTCGCTTGTTACCCATAAGCAAATATAACAAAATACTTCATATTAAATGATGTATTTGCACACAAAGAACACGATAGAGAGTTCTTGGCAGAATACTTATAATTTTATCAGACACTTTTATAGATCAAAGACTTTTTGTTTCATTTTTCAACAATATTTTTTTTAATTCAGGAAAGTAAAGCACATATAAAAAGAGCATCTGTAAACATTTAGGAAAAAACCCACTTCTGTTCCTCAGAATGGAAACCCAACAAAATAATTTATCTTTTCTTCTGTCTCTGAATAACAAAACAAAAGCACATATACTGTGACGTGGTCAGAGTTTGAGAAAGTTCTATTATTCAGCTCTAAAATCTTCATCCTCTAAATCCCTCTAACAATCATCCGATCAAAGCTTCTCAACAGGTTCAAAGTGGATCCCTTATCCTAACACGTTTATCTCCATGTGCCACATGTAATTAGGAAATGGCAGTGGGGATATCTTAGAAAAGAAAAACAAAGCAAGCATCTGTGACCTATTTATTGTTTGCATTTCTTGCTTATGGGAAGTCCTGGAGAATGAAACCCCATATGCACAGACTACGCACAGTAATGCAAGATTCTATGAGACACAACATGCTTAAACTGTAACCTAGAGCAGTGTTTCTCAAAGTGGGCCCTGGGCACACTTTGAGAAAGCTAACGGGTTATTAATGGTCAAATATGCAAATACAATGTTACTGGTCTGCCAAAAGTTTGTGAATGGGTTTGCCGGTCCACGGTATAAAAAAAGGTTGGGAACCACTGATATAAAGACACAAATATCACTTCAGATATTTGACAAAATAAGTAGATGAAAGCAGGAATTCAGCAAAAGAAATGCCTTCCCACTGTGAACTCCAGCATCACTTCTATGATAATATATGGCATACAATTATGAATCAACTGCCAATAGCAAACTATCTAGCCCAAGAGAAAGAATATTTCTCAATAACTGTTACAACAATGAAAATAAACCTACTTTCCAGGTTATCACTTGTAGAGACAAAGGTAAAAAAAAAAGTTGGCATGATATATTATTCATGATCAATAGGTTTTATGTAAGTACTTTTAAAAACTGAAACCAATCTTTTTGCTTAATAAAATGCAATGCAAATATAAAATGTAATTAATTCAAATATTCATTCTTTCCACTGATTTTAATGGAATTAAATCAGCCCAATGAGAGGATTTTGTACATGTATGTTTGCCAAATAATAAGAAAAGAATTAATGGCTCCAGCCAAAATTTTAACCACTGTAGTACTACTCCCTATGACCAGGTCTATACTATACTATACTAGGTTGGTTTAAGGTACACAACTCCAGCTACATAAATAATGTAGCTAGAGTCAACATACCCTAAGCTTGGTGCCAGCTTCTTAGTGGGAGGTCGACAGGAGGAAACACTCCCATTAGGTTCCCTTACTTTTCATGACTGCAAGGAGTGTGCATTGACCAGGGGCGCCCTCAGCATTCAATTTCATGGGTCTTTACTAGACCCGCTAAATCGAACACCAGAAGATCAATCTCCAGCATGGCAAATGGAGATGTGACCTCTGTGAGATCCCAGATTTCATCCCTCTGATTCACCAATATGAAATTAAACAGAAGCCACTGGAAGATAGTGATGTGGCTATCAAAAGCAGTGACAAAAATTGCTGACAAATATTTACAGCTATTGGGGGCTCTGATAAATAACAGAAAGTCTGAAGCCCAGATCGTAAGTGTGGAAATTTAGAACAAAAACTATTCCTCTTCAGTCTACTAAAGTTGTTACAATGCTTCCATCAAGGATACAGGAATAGAGACTAACACTTCCTCTCTGATTACAGAAAGTCAGCCTCACAAACAGCACTTACAATTTCTATTTTTACATCACCCACTCTTCTGCTCTTTAAGCATCCGTGCCTTGAAGTTTTAAAAACTGCAATTTTTAGAAGCCTTGACTGGTTGAACCCATTTAATTAAATGTCCTTCAAATCACACCCCTGGCACAGACCCAGCAGCAAGCTCTCACTAAGCACTGACTCCTGGATACACCCATGAGACGAAGCAAATAAACAAATCCCTTTGACAATGCTGGAGATTGAGGTAGTAAATAAAAAACTGTTCCAATGCACCCCGCCTCACCTTTATTTTGAAATAAAATCTAGAGAATCTGGTTTTGGATCCCAAACATCTTGTCGCTTTCAAGATCAGAAGATTATTTTTTCCAGCTGAAACATTCAGTTCCTTCATCATTTTGCAGATACGAACTGGCATTTGTGTAAGGTCACTCTCACATTACCAACTCCAAAAGACCAGCCAAGTTGGAGATTAATAATGAATTATTATATGTAAATCTTAATATTTCTTAGAACACTTGCTTTATTTAAAAAAAAAAAAAAAAAAAAAAGGACCGAGCACCAGGCTAGTTAACATTAGTGGTGAGCTAAAACCAAAAATTTTAAAAATTTCCCACTTGTCTGCTCAGCCACAGAATTAGATTTTTACATCTGCAACTTGATCTAGCTTCTCCTGAAGTCAACATCAATGAGTTGGATCAGGCGCTAGATGCAGCATTATTAAAGGAGAAGAGGATAGAGCTCCATTTATTTAGAGCTCTCTGTTCTATTGTACAAGACTGTGCTACTTTTTCTTTCAAAAACAGGCACATCATCACTGTTTGCAACAGACCTTTGCTCTTGGGCAGAGGCACAACCCTAAGGCTAAAGAAATGCCTATTAAATCTCACAAAATTCTGTCCAGCTTTTCTTATTATATAAACATTAAAAAAATCATAATTTTTCTTTTTTCAGATGTGCCTCTCAGGAAACAGTTTTAGTATTCCCAAACCCAAGCATTCAAAAGTCCTGAGCGAGGCCTTAAAAAGTTTTTTAAGAATAATGAGTGCTGGTTTTTTTCCTCCTTTCTGGTTTCTAAGCCTGTAGGAGGGTACAGTCAGGTAATATTTTCAATCTTTTCTATTCAATCATAAGGCATAGAAACTTATATTGTTAATGGAAGCAGAGATTCTCATAAATTTCCATCATTCCATCATAAAAACACACCAAATATTGTAAGACATGAGAAAAAAACATGAGATGATGGATACTGGAGGGGTTATCAGTTACACATAATAGGCAGGAGTGGTAACCTTTTAACTTTAAAAACCAAGGGACTCGTGCCAAAAAAATCTAAAGTTAAAAAAATATTATTTAGTTTGCCATGCCAAACATTCCAAAATCAGGAAATACCAGAATTAAGATTTCCAGTGCAACTTTAATTCAAACCACCTTTCGCACAGGGTAGGCATTTGATTACATTTGGCAGAACTCTATTTTTTATATAATTTTGATGGATAACATCAATATTCACTTTTAAGCATTCCTGAAAAAAATACTGATTTAAGTGTTCACTAGCGGGCAGCGCGCACTGCTCACTAAGCTCACCAACCCCCCCTCTCTGGGGGTAGGAAACCCCAACTCTACCCCTGGCCACTGGGGTGGGCTGGGCCAAGGCTGTGCCCCCTTTCTGGCCCCCCTCGCCAGCCCCGGCTCTTTCCACACCCCAGTCCCTGGCCCCCCAACCCAGGCTATGCCAGCCCTGGCTCTCTCTCATTCCTGCCCTAGCCAGCCCCAGTTCCCCACTCCCCTGGCCCCAGGTGGGTGGAGGGTAGAGCTGCGGCCCAGAGCTCAATGGCCTACAGCCCACCCCCCTTCTTCCATCCCTTCCCCCACCTCCATTCTCCATTCCTACACCCACCCTCCCTAACCCTTCCCCCTCCCCACACAGCCTATACCCATCACTACCTTCTTCCTCTATTCCCACACCCCATCCTTCCCTATCCCCTCCCCACTCCCACACTACTCATCCCTGTCTCCATTCCTATATCCCCGACCTCCACCATCCCTCCTTACAACACCAACCATCCCCACATACCCCATCTCCCTTCCTCCCGCCCACCCCACACCTTGCCCCCTCCCACGAACAGGCAACCTAACCAACAAGGAAACAGCACCAGTGGGTTTGGCAGCTCCTCCAAACGCTGCTGGGCCGCCCCTTTGTGATGCCTCAGGAGTTGCAGGGCTGCAATGGCAGGACCCACCGGGGCAGCTCAACACTGGCCTCAGGACACAGCCACTCGGGGCACGGCAGAGGCTAGGGCGGCAGGCAGCCAGGGAACCTCGCCCTGTGCCTGGCACTTGCCAGGTTGAGAATAAAATGAATTCATGTCTACAAGCCTATTTCAGCAACAACATTTAACAACAGTCACCGGAATTATCAAAGCCTCCAAGGGAATTAAATGCCCAATCACAATTTTAATAGGATCTGAACACCTCATTAGCGTTCTTTGGAAATTTCAGCCATAGCAATACTGAAATCAGACTAACATCTGAAGGCACCAGGGAGGTGGTGCAGGCCCCGCCCCTGCACCCCCGCAGAGCACCAGAGAGGCAGCAGGAAAGGGATTGCTTCTTCCCTGCACAGCAAAGCTTTTTTTTTTTTTCCCACTCCCCCAGGTACTGGGAAGCCAACGTTAGCGCACCAACCACGGAGGAGGGGTGAGGCTGCAGTGCCAGGCAGAGGAGGCCGGTCCTCTCGGGTCAGTACTGCCGGGTGCCTCCTTGCCCACCTTGCAAAAGCACCGCTCGCTGCTGCAGCTGCACACGTGGTTGGGCGGGAGGAAGCCAGCTTGGACTTGGGCTTCACCGTGGTGGGTCGATGCAGGGCTCAGGACACGGCAACTCAGGGCATGGCAGAGAATGGGGCAGTTGGAGACGCATGCCACCTCGCACTGCTCCTGGAACTTCTCCGGAGCCTGCTGCGCCAGCAGCCTATGAGCGCCAAGAACAACAATGGTGCAAGCAAGCGGCCCTAGAGCAAGTCGTGGCGCCCCAGGGTGTGGGAGCCGGCCTTCGTTCCCAGCTCGAATGGGCTGTACCGCAGGGCAAAGAGCTTGTGCAAGGGTGGAGCCAATGGGACACCAGAGTGACGAGATGACATCACTGTCATCCCACAGGAAAAGGTTTTTTTATATAGAGAGAGATAGTTGAGGAAAATTGCAGGGGGTCAGATAAGTATTTAATGACAGTAGATGCTGAGATTCAAAACAGCAAGCTCCGAAATGATTAAATCTTATATTGCCAAGATCAAAAGTCAAAATATACAAAAGACAAATCCATAAATCAAGATTGAATAACTTCACAAGCATCATTTTTCTTACTTTGACTACCTGTAAATTTTATACTTTTTCATCGATTTGTGTGTGTACAATGAAATTGACATTTACTACCATTTAGCTGTAAAAATCTAAGCCCTCCAAGCCTAATTTGATACAATCTTTTTTATTTAATGAAATAATCACATATTCTTATCTCTACAGGACATCTGCCTAATTTGGTGCTCAGGATGGATACAAGAGGTGAGGGAATTAAGGTCACAAAGGCAATCCTAAATCTGTCATTTTCTAATAGTTTTTCTTTGCAATCTGAATAATGTTCTTTAAAATACACATTTTCTCAAATATAATTAGGGTAGGATTTTTTTTTACAATAAAAACTTAAGGCTTCTCTGATATCACAACCACATTTTGCTAGGCAGAGTACAAACACAAAGTGAGAGAACCCTTGCCCTCAAAGATTTTACAATCTAACAGAAAGTAGGAGGAATAGCATTACTCCCATTTAATACAGAGGACATGTTGAACCTCTCTAGTCCAGCACCCTCGGGACCTGACTGGTGCCAAACCAGAGAATTTGCCAAACCACAGGAGATCAATACTATCTAGCATCATTACCAACACTTCCACTGCTTACTGAGATATTAGAAGACATTTTGAGGTAACTGAGAGCTAAATAATAGCACACCACACTGAAAACCAGAACCGGTAGCTGTAAACAAACTTTATGGGACTGCAGGAACCTTGGCCACACTAAAGCCGGACCAAAGAGATTCAACCTGTACTGAGATGCCGTGTACAACTTGCCAAGAGGATGTTTGTACCAGAAGTGGGACTTAAATACAGTTCTCCTGAGTCCTCACCTAGTATTCTGGCCACAAGACCATCCTTTCTCTCAAAAGCACCAGTACTAGGTACTAGGAATAACTAAAAAGAGACAAAAATAAATACCAACCTAAACAGACAGCCAAATGCCCAACCCTGCCTTAGTTTGATGGTTACCTTAGTTAATTACAGATCTTGGCACCATATTTTTTAAAGTTACTTCTACAACCAGAGGAGGAGACACATGCCTGGATGCTGTCCAGGTTTTTTATTAAGTGGATTTGATGTCTTGCTGGATCAATTCCAATCTTGAACCATTAGACAAGGCAAAAGGCTAGAAAGGCAGATCCCGTCTTTATCCTTTAAAGTGCATGGTTTAACAGATTGAATAATTTTGTTCCACCCTAAGTTTCAATTTTAATCTAATTTAAATGCATGTGTCTGGTATGCAAAGCAATTCTTCCAATATTCCAGGAAAAGAGGGGTTGGCAAAAAAGGAAGCCATGTTTTCTCCTGTAGCGAAATACACATGCCATGTAACAGCCTAATCTTAAAAAGCTCCAAGACTTCTCAACTTAGTAGAAGTGATCATTTAAGTGATATGCCATTAATTATAATGTACACTACTAGACCTCACATTGGGACAAACAAGAAAACATTTTTTTCAAGCTTCTAAAAGTGTAACAGAGAAGCATACATAAACAAATTCAAAGTGACAATTTTAAATGATACTATTGCCAGTCAAAGTTTGAATACTTTCATTGCTAGGGGCAAAGAAGCCTGCTGAATCAAGTATCTCTCTACAAACCAACCAATAAGGGAATAAAGAAACAATCGTGAGAATCCTGTACCCACATAGAGGGGAGGAAACTGAAGAGGAGGAAAACAAATTATGCTCAGAACCATCAGTAGGGACAACAGAAATATGTGGGCAAATGAAATCCTGGGATTCTGCAGATTTAGGTTTTCTACATATTTTACCAATATACTGCAAACAATTAAACTTTATTTTAAAAAGAGATATTTAACATAGAAGCACCCATGTTGTAATACTGTTGGTTTTGAAACATCCCATCAAACACAAACTTAGCATTTCAAAAGGAATGAGGTGTTTTCTGTAGAGCTTGTCCACACTTGGAAATTGATTGGAATATTTAATCTGAAATAAGAGTAGAATGGGGGTGGGCAACATATGATTTGCGGGCCCCATCAGCCTGCCAAGCCACCAGATCCAACCCACGAGAGCCTCAATGGCTCTTTGCGTGCCCCACCTCTGCTCGGCACTCAGTAAAACCAGCTGCGGGGCCATGCCTGCACCTCTGAATACTGAGAGCCTGGGGGAGGAGCGAGAGGCTTACACTGCTCCCGCCCCTATTTGCTCCCATTGGCTGCTTTCCAGCCAATAGCAGCTCCTTGTTTGCAGGACAAGAAGCATATGAAGCGCCCCTCCTCCCTTACCTGCTAGGCTCACAGTAGCAAACATGGCCCTTATAGCTGCTGCGAGCACATACAGGGGAGCGGAAAGCAAGGACTCTGGCTAAAGAGCCTGCTGGGCTGCTAGCTAGGAAATGCCCAGATAAGGTCTCCCAGCCAGAGCCCAGCTTTGACACTCCAGTTCCTCCCTCCCCCAACACTCTGCCCCTCTCCTGCACCACTACCTCTTGCAACTCAAACCCTCTGCGCCCATGCTCCAGTTCCCATACACTGCACCCCCCTCCTTCACACCTCTTCAAGTCACAACCCCCTCCCAGATCTTCCACTCCAATCTGCTGCCCCTGGTCACAGCCCAAATCCCTGCACCTCCTCCTGCACTCCTGCCCCAGGTTACAATCCCCCTCCCAGACCCTGCACTCCCTCCTCCAGGCCAGAATCCTCTCCTAGACACATACCCCTCCCAGACCCTGCACCCCAATCCCCTGTCCCAGGTCACAACCCAAACTCCTGTACCCCTACCCCAGGTCACACTACCCTCCCAGACCCTGCATCCCCTCCTGCACCACAGTTCACCGCCCCTAGTCACAATCCCCTCTGTAGCCAGACATGAACCCGATCTTGTTCCCCCCCCCCCCTCAGAGAGCAAGAGAAAGGCAGTCAGCCTTTGATGCCCTGGGAATGCAGGTGTGCTGCCTGTCCCTGACTCTACCATAAACAGAAACCAGACAGTAAATGGGCTAGCTGACAACTCGGGGCCTCCCGTCGCCCTGATGGCTAGTACCAGTAATTGACACGCCTGCACTGTCCCAGGAGAGGAATCTTCGCCCATCACATACCAGAGGTGCCCACTGTCTGCATTTTCCCAGGTGTGAATTATGCTTTGCACCCTTCGTGGGAAACTTGGTGTTCAAAGCCATTTTTCCTAATTGGCCGCTTGAGACCAGGAAGAAGCCTACCTGACCCAAGGGGTATAAAGAGGGGTTTACTAGCCCACCCCATTTGAGCTCCAATCATCTACACCTGCTGGCAGGTATTGATTGTCTCCCGAGGTCTATGGGACACCCAACCTCGCCCTACTTCTTCCCGAGGGATTGAGAGAAAGACGCTGGCCACGCCAAGTCTGGAACGTAGGGGTAAGAATATATACCTGCTATGTGTCTATTTTGCATGCATTTAATAAGAGCTCAGAAAACCAAAGGGGTTTCATGGTACCTGTAAGTAACTTCTTAGTGTAATTTCTGTGCTGTCCTTTGTAGTGACTGTGTTATCTGTAACACAGCAGCAGCATTTAACAGCTAAGTTTACCCTGTAACAATAAAATAGTAACTGTTTAAGCTTTAACCTGACTCCTTCAGTTGCTGTAACAGAACCAAGCACAATTTAAAAGAACTTCAGCCGGTCATAAGGGACAGATATAGGGAGAGCTTGGGCATTTTGGATCGTGTCGCTTCCAGGGGACAGATCCGTTGGGGCACCTCTCAGCCTCCCCAGGCTGCCCGCTGTGAAGGGATTTCTGTATCCTAGCAGCTAAAATCTGAGGTGTTATAAGCTCTCCCTGTAAACTTATTGGGGAGCCCGTCAACCTCCTCCAGGTTGCCTGCTGCAAGGGACCCCGGTCTCAGCAGTTGAAGTCTCGGGTGTATAGCACACACCCACACCCCTCACTGCCCTGACCGTCGGTTGGCAGAATTGGGGCGCCCGTCAACCTCCTCCAGGTTGCCTGCTGCAAGGGACCCCAGTCTCAGCAGTTGAAGTCTCGGGTGTATAACATACACGCACACACTGCCCTGACCGTCGGCTGACACCCTCCTTCACCCAAACTCCCTCCCAGATCTCACACCCCAAAGCCTTACCCCAAGATCCCTTCTGCACCCAACCTCCATCCCAGACCCCAGCACCTCTTTCATTAATATTATGGAAGAGTGTGGCCCTCAGCCACCAACCAAATTCTTGGAGTGCCCCCCCCATCAAAAATTATTGCCCACCCTTACAGTAGAACATCATGAATGAAGGTTATTCATAACTCTGAACAAAATGTTACAATGTAAGCTTTTAGAAGAACAAACTGAACGTTGACTTATTACAGCTTTGAAACTTTTTCTATGGAGAAGAAAAATGCTGCTTTCCTTTTTTTTTTTAAGTAGTTTATGTTTAACCTAGTGCTATACTGTATCAGCTTTTTTAAATTTGTATTTATTTTTTGTCCCTGCTGCTATCCGTTTACTTATGGTTCCAAGTAAGATGTGCGGTTGACTGGACAGTTCATAACTCAGGTTCTCCTGTATGTCTCCACATGAACTCTTAAATTCCAGAACAAGAGTTCCTCTCCTGGTTGAATTTGTTGGATTAAGTTAACCCAGAAAAAAGCATTCTGGAATAAGAGTATCCACATAGATATTCCAGATTAGTTACTGTTTTAAATTGACACCCTACCTGATTCTGGACTAAATTTCCAAATCAGACAAACTCTTAAGACCATGGTGGATAACCTGTGACCTACATGCCGCATGCAGTTCATCAGGGTAAGCTGCTGGCAGGCCACGTGGCATGGCAGGCTGTTTACCTTATGACCACTGATACAGCACCCACTGGCCATGGTTTTCCATTTCATCCAATGGGAGCTTCAGGAAGTGGCATGGCTGGCTGGAACATTCTGGTGTCAGAGATGGGAATATGGTATTCAAATCCAGATTTAGAAAAACTTTGGGGTTCAAAGCCAAATCAGGTTTCAATTCAACCCTGCTGAATCTTGTAAACTTTTCTCAAAAGATCTCAAGCACAGTAAATCAAGTAAATCTGAAGCACAATAATAGGCTTCTGGATTCAGTTGTAATCAAGCTTCAGCGAAACAACTTTTATTTACCACGAGTCTTTGCAGAGATTAGGACATTCTTTTCCTTCATATAGCATATTCACTGCTATATAAAAGCCTGAGTATTTTATAAAAAGCATAACTCACTGGCACTAAACGATGCATCATTCAGACTACCACGACTGTTTGGAGGTGAAGCAGACACACTGAGTAGATGCCTCTTTTCTCTAAACATTACAAGCTAAACGTACCCTTGGTTAACTAAACTGTGTTTTACAGCCCACATGCCTACTGAATGGAAGTTCCATTCTTCTAATCTCTGACATTTTCTCATCTGTTGTAGCCACTGGGGGAAAACAAACAAACAAAATCAAATCTTGCACCTGTCCAAGACGCATATGCTTAGAAACCAGTCTCAAACCATATGCCTCTCCACTCAGTGTAATGCTTATTACAGATGAGTGAGAGGCACCATGATTCTTAAATAAATGTCACCTTCAAAATAAGGTACAAGTAAAAATCTTGTTTTGGGTCCTGAAATGCAGACAGACGATTATGCAGTCATTTCCCCCTTCTAAGTTACCTTCTCCAGTTCTCCTAGTTTATATCACCTATCCTGCTCTACATCAATACATTATTTATAACAGAATTTCCACTCTGACTTAATTTGAATCCCAAATAACTGGTTTAGATGGTCTTGCAACAGACTCCATTGTTTACATGATTTAAAAAAAAATGGAACAGTCTGCTATTTGTAGAGCACAGATAACACCTGTATTCTCACCTCTCTTATTATCCAGCCTTGCTATCACAACCCTGCACACAAACAATTCACCTCAGCACTGAAGTATAAAGCCACTGAAGCTCTGATTACTATCCACGGAAATTCTACTCTGCAGTTCCTTTGCTCCACAATTTTTGTGGCATTTCATACTGATTCTTGAGAAAATCCTCTCTTCAGTGACTGACAGCAATGCAGTTTATCTTTATTCAGTGCAAACAGAATTCCTCAAAGACAGCAAGACCTGGAACATTTTTATTAAGATTTCTTCTTTATTATTAATATCTGACCATTAACTTCCTGACAATGATAGACAATATACTCCCAAACGAAGTTGCCAACTATCAATTAAAATCATTAATGCAATTTAGGAAAAGATTAAATGTACCTTTTAGGCAAATTGTGAAAGAATCACAAATATTACAAGATCTTTAAACTCACAAGCCAATGTTATATACAAAATTCACCACACTAACCTTTGCACTTTATTACCTCAGACCAATAAAAACAGTAACATTCTCAATGGCCAGCACCCACTCAGAAAACTTTTACTATGCCCTTGGATTTATGCTACTTTTTTAGAGTCCAATCTAAACTTCCAGTAAAAACAATGGTAATTTTTTCTTTGATCTCAATGGAATTGAACGGGGTCGTTTGTTTCCCTTTTCAACAAAATATTTTTAGCTGAGGCCTGATCAACGCACAGTTTTTGTACCAGTATAAATATTGCAGTTAGAGTTAAAAAACAAAAAACAAAATCAACCCCACACTACTAAATAGTATAATCTTACTATGAACGCACTTGTGACGGGGTGTACCAACAGTTTTAACGGTTCTGCCCCCTCTCAAGTGAGCACCCTAACGACTGTGCTAATCATTCTAACTCTCTCTCTCTCTGGCCCAATTAATATTTAATTATATAATGAAAATTGTTCCACTTTACACAGAAATCAATGGAGACAGTCTGTTCCTTAGTGCAGTGGTTAGAGCACTCATCTAGGAAGCGGCAGATCCCTTTTCAACTCCCTTCCCCTCATGGGGCGGGGGCGGGGGAAGGAGAGACTAGACTCATTGGTCTCCCTACATCCTGGATGAGTGCCTGAACCACTAAATAAAGATTGTAAGGAAGATTATCATCCTTCCCCTCCCCTTAGATGTTGTGTGTGGAATTAGGCAGTCTCCAAGTACTCCTACCAGATCAGCCCTGACGTGCCACAGAGGAGGGCCTATCTTTCTTTCAGACAGATATAGGAGTGCGGAGATAGGCATTACCGCACATACTCAGGGGCCAAAATATAGATGCCTAAGGGACTTTTACCACAAAAATGTAGGCACCAAGAGAGTTAAGCACTTACAGGTTTAGACAGAAACAGAGATTTTGTAGATTGTGGTGCCAAAAAAAAAAAATCAAGACAAACACCTAAATACCTGTCTTGTGCAAAAACTCTGAGGCAGAGCCATGAACTGAGCACAGATCATCCAAGTTCGGTGCCTTCACCACAAGACAATCCTTACACGCAGAATCCATGTCACAAGTGTTTCTATAAACTAAGGTTGTGATCTCCACTCTTGGTAATGCTTCCAGGGTTGTTTGTTTTACCTGGTTTTCAGTAGCAAATCTTGGCAAGTGCATTTGACAGTTTTAACACTAATGCAACAAAGCTTGTATTCCAGTTACCTTTAACAGTTGTAAGTTTGAGATTTAATACGATGCTGGGCTTAGGGATGTGAATGGTTAACTGGTTAAATGGCCGCCTCATGGGGACCCACAGCAGAGAGGGACTTGCCGGGGGCGGGGAGCCCTTCAGGTGCATTAACAGGTGTGTTGTGAGCAAGACACGAAAAGTCATTCTTCTGCTCTACTCTGCGCTGGTTAGGCCTCAGTTGGAGTATTGTGTCTAGTTCTGGGCACCGCATTTCAAGAAAGATGTGGAGAAATTGGAGAGAGTCCAGAGAAGAGCAACGAGAATGATTAAAGGTCTAGAGAACATGACCTATGACGGAAGGCTGAAAGAATTGGGTTTGTTTAGTTTAGAAAAGAGAAGGTTGAGCGGGGACATGATAGCAGTTTTTGGCTATCTAAAAGGGTGTCATAAGGAGGAGGGAGAAAACTTGTTTATCCTGTCCTCTGAGGATAGAACAAGAATCAATGGGCTTAAACTGCAGCAAGGGAGGTTTAGGTTGGACATTAGGAAAAAGTTCCTGTCAGGGTGGTTAAACACTGGAATAAATTGCCCAGGGAGGTTGTGGAATCCCCATTGCTGGAGATATTCAAGAGTAGGTTAGATAAATGTCTATCAGGGATGGTCTAGACAGTACTTGGTCCTGCCATGCGGGCAGGGGACTGGACTCGATGACCTCTCGAGGTCCCTTCCAGTCCTAGTGTTCTATGATTCATCCCAGTGGAAGATGGGGGAGTCACTCCAGCTGGACTAGAGCGACACTCCCACCTGCCCTTCCTACCCTTTAATCAGTTAACTGGTAAAACAATACGTTTAACCAATTAAATAGGATTTTACATCCCTAGCTGGGCTCCTGCTGCTGCATAATAAAAGTTTTAAGGAACTACCCTCTTGAAAGTGAGCTAAAGCCCCATTTGTCAGGCCTGCAGAGATTTACCTAGAGTAGATGTGACTGACTCCCTGTTACTGCTCTCTGCCCAGCCCAGACTACCATCCCCTCAGATAATCTCTAACTCATGGGTTCCCTAACTGGGGGGCGTGAAGAAATTCCAGGCGGGGGCATGAGGCGACCCAGCCCCCTCTCCCCCATCAAGTTTTGCTGCCCTGCTCGGTTTCTTTTTTGTTTTTGCTTAACAAGGGTTTTTTTGGGGGGGTGGGGGGGGGGGAATGTTCAATAATCAGAGAGGGAGGCGTGATGCCGAAAAGTTTGGGAACCACTGTGACCAATCCTCAATGCTGAGTCCCTCTCCCAGCCAGTGAGTGGTCCCTGTCTGCAGTTCTACCCGTTGGTTCTGGCCTCGAGGTAGGCCTGCACCTTGGCTCAATCAACATCCTTGCTCCCTGGCTCCTAAGGTTGCCAGATAGTATCACAAAAAATACCGAACATGGTGGGGGGAAAAAATTGGTCGAGCCAAAAAAAAAAGGGGGGGGGAGGGGGGCTTTGTTTTTAAACGGACTGTCCAGGTGAAAACCGCACACCTGGCAACCCTAACCCCATGCAGGGAAAGGGGGGTGGGCTTCCCCTCTAGCAAGGGATTCCTCCTCCCCCTCAGCCTTTCCCTCAGATTCCACATGCCTCCTTAACTGTTAAGGAGCCAACGTATGGCTACTAGGGCTACAAGACACTGCTCCTTGCTGCAGCTAGTCTATTGCAGGGAAGGATGTGGCTTGCCCAGATGTGGCCACCCCTTCCTCCCTAAATGCACCCCATGCAAGGAAGGGGCTGGGGGTGATTCTCTTCCTTACCACTCCTGCAAGGTATCCCCCCCCCCCCACACACACACCTTCCCTCCAGACCTGCATGCCTCCTTCACTGGTAAGGCTCCAGTCGGCCAGAGGCTAGCTAGCCTATTCAGGGAGGGTGGGGAGGAGAGGGGAAAGGGGAGAAGCTGGCCCTGCTGTGGCTTCCCCTTAGTTCCAAAAGGTGCCCCATGCAGGGAAGGGGCTCAGGGGCTTCCCTTCCCTCCCACTCTGGGAATGGAGCCCCTCCCTCCCCTCTCCTCTTGCTCAGGGCAAAAGGAGTTTTGCTGGCAGCCTCCTGAGCCTGGGAAGGAGCTGCAGCCTCTTTCACTGCCCACACCTTCCAGCACCTGGAGCTTCTCCCTCCGGCCAGATCTCCTGTGTGGCCTCTCCCACGTGCAGGAGAGAAACCGAAAGTATCTGGCTGTGCAGCAGGGGAGGCTGGGGGAAGTTTTTGAAGTGGCCCCAGGGACACCCCACCCCCTCCTCTGCCAGACGTGGCAGGGGGAAAATGTCCCCGCCGGCCTTCCGTCCGAGAAAAACAGAAAATACCTGACATTTTCCATGTCTGGTATTTTCTGTTTTTTTTTTAACCAGACAGAAGACGCAATTATCAGACTGTCCAGGCAAAAACCGGACACCTGGCAACCCTACTGGCTCCTATCACTCATCTTCTAACAGTGTCCTGAGTGACTGGTTGGGGGAGGTGACAGAAACAGTACTGAAGATGCTGCCATTTTTTATATGCGATAAGTGGTGTTGCATTTTTTTTAAGTTACACATTCTTTAAAAACACTTCTTAAAAAAAAAATTATTGTGCACTCTGTCCACAACTGAAGAACAGGGAGTAGCTGCACTGCAGTCTTCTCAAATGGTGAAATCCTGTCTTTAGAGACCTCCACATGAGAGCTTCCCTTCCCAATAATCTTTTCCATTTGTATGAGGAATAAATTTGCTTATGCACACCTAAGCATGTGCGGATGTACACTGCCAGTAGAAACACATGCTGCTGACTGTGGGCAGTGTGGGCACTCTGCTAATCAGCTGGGCAGCATTCGAATCTCTCATAGGTGGCCGCCCAAGCTCTCAGCTTGCAGGGAACACTGTAGCTGACCCCTTTCTCACCATGTCCAGGGCAATTCTGTTAGGCCTGTTGTACAACCGTACAATGCAGACATTGATAGAAATTAATAAAATGTACTATCTGTATAATTCACACTGGCCCTATAAGAAGCAACCTGAACACTTCAGCAAACAGCTACAGTCATTGGGATGATGTGCTCTGGTTCAGTGGCGAGGAATCCTGCCTTCAGACCACGGAACTTCATCGGAACTCCAGAGGATCCGCAGAGCAGCAAGTCCAGCACTGTGGCCTCATTTCCTGCATAGCAGCATTCTACACGGCCCAAGGGCTGAATATCCCAAACCATATTCCCTTGCTTGTACAACTGAGCACCAATGCTACTGGCAAGAAACCACCACAGCAACAGGACAAAGGGAAGCAGAGGCTGCAGCAGCCATTTCTATTGTGTATTACTCTAGCTCCCAGCAACACCTCTCATCACACCTCCATAACAGATAAGGGCTTTAGCCCTTCTCTACCACTAACACCAGTTGTCTAACTCCCCGTTGAAAGTCCCCTCTGCTGATCTAGGATCACCTCCTGTATTTTTGTATACAGGAGAGACACCCATTAAAGTTAAAAAAAAAAGTCACAAAGGTGTCTGGCCTAAGGAAGCAATGTGTCCTCAAGAACATACTTACACTGAGGTGAAGACAGATGAAAACATGAGAGATGCTGGAGGCCTTCACAGTTGTTCTCAGGAAAGCTCTGTTATATGTTCAAAACATTTATTTTTGCTTACCATACATGCTGTTCCCACTCAGATCAGCGAGACTTTTGGCGTTTTGGACCCTGAACAAAAGAGCACATACTCCTGTCCCCACTAAGCTCCTGAAACAAGCTGGTATAGCTGTCCTTAATGCTAGTAACCTTATCAGCCCTAGTACATTTATTCGAGGCACCTAATACTGCTAAGGGTACAAAAGCAGCACCAGAGGGACCCAAGGAACTGAAATAAGCAGGTCACACATATATCTTTATCATCATCCTCCCATATGGTACAGCCCTTCTGGAGCACTGAGGCTACATCTACCCTGTGGCAATTTTTCGTAAGAGGAAATGCAAATGGAGAGCTCATTTGCAAATCTCTGCACTCTCATTTGCATATTCTCTTCCGATCCTTATTGCGGAAGAGGTTTTTGCAATAAAAAGCCCTGTGTGGGCGGGGCTATATGTCAGAAAATCCCTGTTTTGCGCAAGATCCTGTAAATCTCATTTTTTGAGGAATAAAGGATCTTGCGCAAAACGGGGTTTTTCCGACAAACAGCCCCGCCTACACAGGGCTTTTTATCACAAAAACCTCTTCCCCGAAAAGGATCAGAAGAGAATATGCAAACGAGAGAGCAAGATTTGCAAATAAGCGTTCCATTTGCATTTCCTTTTCCGACAAACTGCCACAGTTTAGATGTAGCCTGACAGTAAGAGGTAGGCTTTGGTTAACAGCTGTGGAGTACAGGGACACAAGACAAACTGATTTATAATCTCTCCACTCCAAAAGATGACGACTCAAAATGATATAAAACCAACATAAAAATACCTCAATCAGAAAAAAAAACGTAATTTGGCAAACAGGAAATAGTCCAACATCAGAAGATGGGAGATATGAAATTTAAAATTTATACTGAAGGCATGGCACAGAGTTAATTTGTGCAAGAAAAAGGGCTGTGAACAGCTCTCATGGAACAGGACGGTAGAAAAGATGCGTGTTACACATTTGCAGCTTTAAAAGGAAGGTTATTTCTGAACTAAAATTGTGTGGAAAAGATCTTACTTCAATATATTCTCCCATTCTCTCAAAGGCCCTCCTTACGGCAGTGTTTCTCAAAGCGGTCCCCCAGGTCGCTACTTCCCGCGACTCCCCTTGGCTGCAAATGGTGAATTGCAGCCCAGGGGAGCTGCGAGGCTCCATGTCTGTGGGACCCGGTAAATAAACAAACTGGAGTAGTCCAGTAGCAGCTTTTTCAGAGTGGGTCCGCTGACCGCTTTGAGAAACACTGCCTTACCAAGATTCATCCTGCTGAAGGTTTACTGTCATGGACTGAAAAAGGCATCAAGATAACAACAGAGTAGATTCCCAGGACTTGCAGTAATATAGATGCTCAGGCTGCTTATAACACCATTCCCAACTTTTTCAGTTCCCAGTCAGCAACTCCCATGATTAAACCAGACACAAAGAGCTTTCTGAACCCAGCGGTTTTATGATTACTCTTGAATGAATTTCAATGCAGATGAAAACTCAGACAGCATGCAGTATATGCAAAAAGTCTGCAGGAATAAAAATACCTTTAGTAATGGCACAGCCAGCTTCAAAATTGTACTCAGGAAAGACATGCAGATGCTGGAAATAATAAGGCAGTTGTTTGAACGGATGAAAAGTGATTGTATCAAGAGAATACAAAAGGCTATTAAAAGACAAAAGGAAGTACCATCCCAGCAGATCTTTAAACCGTGTATCAGTGAACAAAAGAAAAACTAATTTTTGCATGAGAAGTATAAGAAGGGTTCTTTATAAAGCTACAATTACTGATAATAGGAAACAGGGCTACATACTTCTCAGAAACTGTGGCTAATGAAAAACTAGACTCCTTGGCTTTGTGCAGCTAGAAACTAAACGACAAAAAGAGGCAGACCTCTTCTCTTTTTAGTATCATTATAGATCAAAGTTCTGATACAGAAAAAGAACAAAACTTTTCATTTAGGTTAAACTTGCATGACCCACGGACATTAGTTCCAAGTCCTGTGCCTGCTACGGGCTGGATTTGAAGAAGAGTTCAGTTCAAAATTAAGTTAGGAAGTTTTTCCTAATGTCTAACCTAAACCTCCCTTGCTACAGTTTAAGCCCATTGCTTCTTGTCCTATCAGCAGAGACCAAAGAGAACAATTTTCCCCCCCTCCTCCTTGTGACACCCTTTTAGATAGCTGAAAACCGCTATCATGTCCCCTCTCAGTCTTCTCTTTTCCAAACTAAACAAGTACAATTCATTCAGCCTTGCCTCATAGCTCATGTTTTCTAGACCTTTCAACATTTGTGTTGCTCTTCTCTGGACCTTTTCCTGTTTCTCCACATCTTCCTTGAAATGTGGTGCCCAGAACTGGACATGATACTCCAACTGAGGCCTAAACAGTGCCGAGTAGAGAGGAAGAATGACTTCTCGTGTCTTGGGCTACATCTATACTGCAAGCCTCTTGCGGAAGAGCAAATGCAAATGGAGCACTCATTTGAATATGCAGCTCTCTCATTTGCATTTCTTCCTCCTTTCCCTTTTGCGGAAGAGGTTTTTGCCCTTGCTGATGTTACTTCACTGGCCACAGGTTAGTCCAGTGAACTCTTAGGTTGCTGGTGCAGCCCCTATTTTGAAAAGAACAGTAGCTGTTTTGACACTTCTTCTTTATTATTTGAAATCTCCCCCTACACACTTGGATAAAGGAATTCAGAATTTACTTAATGAGCCATCACTCAAAATAAAGGAAGTTCATGATGTGAATTGAATAGCAATATGCATTGCACTGCCTACTGTATTAACACACTGGATTCTCTAATTACTTATTTTAATATGGGTTTCTTAAATCACTGAATATGCAAAGAAGTTTTCCTAGGTAGATTGTGTCTATCACTGCCTTACTACTTACTATAAAGGGTCCCTTGTTTTTTAAAAGAAGGAACTGGTTTCTGTAATTGTACTGGTGTCAGTAAATTCATGTTAGCTCAAGAGCAGATTAAACACAGGTGTTATTTTGGGGCACTGGGCAGCCAAATTTATATGCAGAGAGTAGGTTAGCTTGAAAGCTGATGCAACACAAAGTACAGGTTATTTTTCAAATGCTCCAAATTTCATATATAAGGAAGAGACATACTGAGTACAAACACTTTATTGGCTGCTTATATTAAGTTCTTTAAATACATCACATGGAATGGCACCAACAGATTGGATGTGTAGGCAGAATAAAACCATATTCCTATTTATCCCCCATATTGTTAATATTCAGAACTTTGCAGATCCCACAATTTAGTAGTTATAGAGTCCATCCCTTGCTATAGAGTTGTGCTCTGGAAAATAAGATTGTGTGTGTGTGTGTGTGTGTGTGTGTGTGTGTGTGTTCATTAGCTTTTTTGTTAAAGGAAAAGTCATAGTTGTAAAGAAAACTTTAACATGTGAACAGAAATAGACTTTGTGCGACTATACACAGCGTGAAACACTAGCTCTCAGAAGTGTGCCTGTGAATATCTTATTCAACTCAATGAGTTGTGAACTTGGAATCCTAAAGACGACAACTTAGATATCCAGTGACATTGGATATATATTTCTGTTAATTTTAGCTTGGTCCACAGTCCTGAACGCTCTGTAATGCCTCCTCAGGTGCTAACAATCAACTGTCAAAACTTCCAGCGTCCCACCTGACAGCATGTTTAAACACTGTTAATAGAAAAGTGTCTTATTTATGCTGAAGACAGAAAACAAAACAAAACAGGGTCTGCTGTATTCACCGTATTACTTATTTGCACATATATTGGAAATCTCCATTTTTAAAAATTGAATATGAACAGCGGCAGGATTTCTAGTCTTCTATAGAGGGCCACAGAACATAGATACAGGGGGACAATAAACTTTGGTGCTGTTCCAAAATAGCCGAATAGCCTGCTAGATTGAACTCATGGAATGGAAGATGCACACAAACTGAGTCACTAGGTATCCAAAGCAGAAGACTTCACAGACTCTTAAGAGCAGACAGGAAGATGGTTTTATTTATTTGTGCAAGCAAGAAGCCCTGAACAGAGCAAAATTCTTTAGTAGGGTAACTAATAAGTTTTGCAAGGAGAGTTTTCCCAGCTTTGAATAAAACTTGCTATCCTTTATTCATATTTATTTGTATCTTTATTCTCATACCAAGCCATGAAAGAGGCTTTAGCTCTCACAAGCCAATTAAAGACACGTTAAAGAAACAGATGGAGGTCCCTAATGCTGTCATAATTCATTTTGCCGTACCCTGCAAGATAGAGAGAGGGGGAAAAATCTTCCAATGTACTCCCTGATGTCTGATATTTAGCAAAGATTATTTACATTTGGCATTTTCAACTTTATCTTCTTACTATATATTTTAGAAAAAAAATGTTCATGTCTGTCCATCCACCCGTGAGTCTATTCCAGAACTCCTCTTAAGCAGTAAGAGCTAGAACCACCAAATTTGGTATGCAGCTTGCTCTTACAACTTAAAGCAAGGTCAGGGATTGGTTGTGCCAGGGAAATAGGATATACCTGGAATTTGATTGCTTCTCATAAAATTGAAAGGGAGGGTTCTGGTAGGAGGGACAGTTATACTGTAGAATGACCACAGGGAGGCAGCAAGTGGACAGAGATGGGGAATGGGACAATTATAACGCCAATGGGCTAGCAAAAGGCAGGGGTGGAAAAAGGGACAGGTATCCACGATATATTTCAGAGCGTTTGTGTGTCTGTCTGCCCCAAGCCAGGGGACATGCATCCCTCCCTTGGCTATGCCCACTGCAGCAGCAGCAGCAAACATGGACAGACACTTATCACCTGGCCCAAAGCTGCTGTGGTAAAAAAAGGCTAAGTCCTCTCTCCCTGGGACAGCCTGTATACTGAACCCTCATCCCCAGCCCCACTCCAGAACAATGATTTTTTTAAAATAAACTTATTTGAGTGAAGAACCCAAGTAATGCCCGTTAAATCTTCCAGTGTATGCATAAAGTTATAAGAATGGTAATACTGGGCCAGCCCAATAGTCTGTATAACCCAGTATCCTGTTTTTCACTACTGGTCAATGTTAGGTGGTTCAGAGGGAATGAACAGAACAGGGCAATCATTAAGTGAGCCATCATCTGTTGTCCATTCCCAGGTTCTGACAGCTAGAAGGTAAGGACACACACAGCAGAAGGTTGCATCTCTGACCATCTTGTCTAGAAGCAATTACTGGGCCTTTTTTAAACCCAGTTATACTTTTGGCCTTTGCAACATGCCATGGCAACAAGTTCCATAGGCTGACTGTGCATTTAGTGAAGACATACTTCCTTTTGGTTATTTTAAACTTGCTGTCCGTTAATTTCATTAGGTGACCCCTGGTTCTTGTGTTATGTGAAGAAAAAAAATTTCTCTTTTTACTTTCTCCATATGATTTTCTAGACCTCTGACATATCCCCCACCCCAGTCATCTCTGTTATAAGCTGAACAGTCCCAGTCTTTTTAATCTCTCCCCACATGGAAGCTATTTCATAACTTGAATAATTTTGTTGCCCTTCTCTTTGGCTACGTCTAGACTGGCATGATTTTTCCGGAAATGCTTTTAACGGAAAAGTCTTCCGTTAAAAGCATTTTCGGAAAAGAGCGTCTAGATTGGCACGGACGCTTTTCCGCAAAAACACTTTTTGCGGAAAAGCGTCTGTGGCCAATCTAGACGCGCTTTCGTGCATAAAAGCCCCAATCGCCATTTTCGCAATTGGGGCTTTTTTGTGCAAAACAAATCTCAGCTGTCTACACTGGCCCTTTTGTGCAAAAGTTTTGCGCAAAAGGGACTTTTGCCCAAATGGGAGCAGCATAGTATTTCCGCAAAAAGCACTGATTTCTTACAGTAGGAAGTCAGTGCTTTTGCGGAAATTCAAGCAGCCAGTGTAGACAGCTGGCAAGTTTTTCCGCAAAAGCAGCTGATTTTGCGGAAAAACTTGCCAGTCTAGCCCCAGCCTTTATGTTTTCCAATTCTAATGTGCTGTTTTTGAGAGACAATGACCAGAACTGTACACAGTATTCAAGGTAGGGACATAGCCTTACAATAGTTTGTCTTATCTATCCATTTCCTAATGATTCTGAACATGGGTAGCTTTTTTGACTGCTGCTCTACCCTGTGGACTGGATAGTTTTCTGAAAACATCTGCTCAATGACTCCACGGTCTCCTTCTTGAGAGTACTGACAGCTACATTAGAGGCAATTTTTTGTGTACAGTTGGGATTATTAGTATCAGAGGGGTAGCTATGTTAGTCTGACTCTGCATAAACAACAAGAAGTCCTATGGCACCTTATACACTAACAGATTTATTGGAGCGTGGCAAAGACCCACTTCATCAGCTGCATGTGAATTGTTACGATTATATTTTCCAATGTGCATTACTTTGCACAGAACATTAAATTTCATCTGCAATTTTGTTTCCCAGTCACCCAGTTTTGTGAGATTCCTTTGCCTCTCTTTACAGTCTGCTTTGGACTTTATCTTGAGTAATTTTGTAGCATCTGCAAATTTTGCCATCACACGGTTTATCCCTTTTCCTATAACATGCATAGAACCTCAAAGTCACGAACATCACAGGAAAGGATTTTATTCATGACTCTAAAATGTTTGCAATCCTGAACAAAATAGCAGATTGTTCTTTCAAAACTATTATGCAGAAGAAAAATGTTGCTTTTGACAATCTAACTTTAAATGAAACACAGAAACCATATCCTTGTCTTCTCACATTTAAAAAAAAAAAACTTTTCCTTTTTTTAAAAAGTACTTTACATTTAACACAGTTCAGTACTCCGTTTGCCTTTTTAAAAATTTCTTTTCTTCTTTTATTGGCCTTTACTGCTGCCTGATTGTGTACTTCTGCTTCCAAATGAAGTATGTGATTGACCAGTCATTTCATAGCTCTGGCGTTTTGTAACTTTGAGATTCTACTGTGCATTGAACAGCAACATGAACTGGTCCCAGTCCAGATTCCTGCAAGACACTTATTCTATTTATCTTTCTCCTTCTGAAAACTGGCCATTTATTCCTATTCTGTTTTTGGTTTTTTAACAAGTTACTGCTCCATGCAAGACCTTTCCGCTTAAGCAAAGTAAGTAGACTTGGGATAAGAGCCTTTGGTAAGGGACCTTGTCAAAAGGGTCTCTTGAAGTCCAAATACACCATGTCCAGATCATCACCATATGTTAGTTGGCCCCTCAAAGAATTCTAATAGCTTGGTGATGCATGCCTGCCCTTTACAAAAGCTTTGTTGACACTTCTCCACAAATCATGGTCATCCACGTGTCTGATACTTCTCAGAGAGGTAGCCATGTTAGGCTGCAACTTTAAAAACAAGGAGTATAATCATGAGCTTTCATGGGCTTTTTTTCCCCCCTCCGCTCAAGCTCATCTGAAGAAGCGTAGGTTTTGCCCACAAAAGCCCATGGTACTATCTATATCTAGTTACTCTCTAAGGCCTGGTCTAAACAAAAGGGAAAAGTCAACTTAAGATACACAACTTCGTAGCTGGAGTTGACATACCTTAAATTGTGTTTTTTGGGCCGTGCACAGAGCAGGAGGTCAACAGGAGCAAACGTTCCCATCGACTTCTCTTACTCCTCATCACAAGCAGGACTACCAGTGCCAATGGGGGTGCCCTCTCAGTTCAAAGTAGAGGGTCTATTTGAACACTAGAAGATCAACCTCTGGAGGGTCCATCTTCTTTGAAGCATAGACAAGCCCTAAGGTGCCACAGGACTACTCATCTGATAATTCTGTTCTTTATTATCCTTTCAATCCAATTGCTGGGCACTGAAGTCAGGCTTACTGGCCTGGCTTACTGGCCCTTTAAAAAAAAAATCACATTATTTATCCCCCAGTAATTTGGTACAGAAGTTGATTATATACCACAGTTAATAGTGCTGCAATTTCATATCCGAGTTCCTTCAGAACTCTTGGGTGATTATCATCTGGTCCTGGTGCTTTATTACTATAAATGTAACAATTGTTCCAAACCCCTCTGCTGAGATCTATCGGGTCACCTAAAAAGAATGGCTCGGTTGTAAAAATCCCCCCCTCACATACTCTGAAGACCAATGCTAATAATTTATTTAGCTTCTCTGCAATAGCTTTGTCTTCCTTGAGTGCTCCTTTACCACCTCAATGGTACAATGGGCTCACTCATTGTTTGGCAGGTTTCCTGCTTATAATTTTGCTGTTAGCTTTTGAGTCTTTTGTAAGTTGCCCTTCAAATTTGTATTTGGTCTGCCCAACTATACTATCCTACTCAGTCCTCACTGTGTTCAGTGGATCTACTCCTATGCATGGAGGTAAGCTAAGGATGTGTACAAGTATTTGCAGGATCAGAGCCCAATATCATTATTAAAGAATTATGACGAAGTTACACACACACATGCACACACGCACACACTTCTCATTCACAAACACTCTCAAAATAGTTCTGCAGAAATAAGTTTTTTAAATTGGAATTTTAATGTCTTCAATGAGACATCTTTTTCCTCTGCACTCAAAAAAGAGGACTTACTGAAATAAAAACTGGCCAATCACAGTGGGTTTGTCCCATTATGTTACACTATAACTCACTTTTGTTCACAATTGTTTTTCCCATTGCTGGGACACTGATTCAAGTCAAGAAGTTTCAGTAACAAATTATGTTTTTCAGAGAAACACAGCAACATTTCATTACAGGCCCAATGCTACAAAGACTTACTATTAGACACACTGCTTAATCTCTGTAAATTGTCTCACTGTTAGAAGTAAACACAATGTCCAGCAGCAAGTCTTTGTGGGACTGGGACACAAGAATGCACTATTTTCAATCCAAACCACTCAATTATCATGAATCAAGCCCACAAGAATCAAGACATTTTTAAAATATCACTTAAATCACAAACTCATTTTTAAACTGGCTCCTGGATTCTTTTTATTTGCCATCCAGTGCCATGACCTCTGGGTTGATATTTTCAAGATTTTTTCTATAACTACAAGGGTTTCCATTTAATTTTTTTTAAATTGTATATATCATGAATTTAGGAAACAGGGCTTGAAGAAATATATCAAATGTCACAACACATGCAAAGACAAAAACAGGGGGAGGAGGAGGAGGAGGAAATAAAATAATCCACAGTGAAAATAAAGTAATCTAGCTGTAAGATTTTGGAAGTTATATTGCATGGCTACATTTACACTGCGGCTTTTGCCATAAAAGCCTATGCAAATGGAGCGCATATTAGCATATTGTCATGCTTCATTTGCATAATTTATTCAAGCTGGTTTTGCACAAAAACAAGCAGTGTGGACTTTGTGTGCAAAAACCCCATTTTGCACAAGATCTTTATGCCTTTCTGGTGGTTTAGTGCAAAAAAGAAAAGTCCAAGCTGCTTGTTTTTGTGCAAAAACAGCTTGAATAAATTATGCAAATGAAGCATGGTGATATGCTAATCCATGTTTAATTTGCATAGGCACTGCTAGCTTTGCCCATGTGTGGTCCAACTAGTGGGTAGAAGGGAACAATTAGGAATTTAAAGTATTTTAACTGGTTAAACTATGTTTAACTGTTTAAAACCGGCACAGGCAGGGGAGGAGAGGGCCCATCATACTGGGCTACCCTGGCTCAGCCAGGCTGGAGCACCTCTCGGAATGTGGTGTGATGGGCCCAGTCAGGCTGCTCTGGATGGGCCAATTCCAGTTAACTGGTTTCTCCAGTAAACATGCTGGTAAGGCAGTGCTGACTGGTTAACCAGTTATCCTAGGAACATAAGAACGGCCGTACTGGGTCAAAACAAAGGTCCATCTAGCCCAGTAGCTTGTCTGCCGACAGTGGCCAGCACCAGATGCCCCAGAGAGGGTGGACCGAAGACAATGATCAAGCGATTTGTCTCCTGCCATCCTTCTCCAGCATCTGACAGACAGAGGCCAGGGACACCATTTCTATCCCCTGGCTAATAGTCTTTTATGGGCCTAACCTCCATGAAATTATCTAGCTTCTCTTTAAACTCTGTTATAGTCCTAGCCTTCACAAGCCTCCTCTGGCAAGGAGTTCCACAGGTTGACTACACGCTGTGTGAAGAACTTTCTTTTATTAGTTTTAAACCTGCTACCCATTAATTTCATTTGGCAACCTCTAGTACTTCTATTATGGGAACTAATAAATACCACTCATAATTTTATATACCTCTATCATATCCCCTCTGTCTCCTCTTTTCTAAACTGAAAAGTCCCAGTTGCTTTAACCTCTCTTCATATGGGACCCATTCCAAACCCCTAATCATTTTAGTTGCCCTTTTCTGAACCCTTTCCAAGGCCAAAATATCTTTTTTGAGGTGAGGAGACCACATCTGTACACAGTATTCAAGATGTGGGCGTACCATAGTTTTATACAGGGGCAGTAAGATATTCTGTCTTATTTTCTATCCCTTTCTTAATAATTCCTAGCATCCTATTTGCCTTTTTGACCACCGCTGCACACTGTGTAGAAGTTTTCAGAGAACTATCCATGATAACTCCAAGATCTCTTTCCTGATTTGTTGTAGCCAAATTAGCCCCATCATACTGTGCGTATAGTTAGGGTTATTTTTCCCGATGTGCATTACTTTACACTTATCCACATTAAATTTCATTTGCCATTTTGTTGCCCAATCACTCAGTTTGGCGAGATCTTTTGAGTCCCTCACAGTCTGCTTCTGTCTTGACTATCCTAAACAATGTCAAGAGAATAATATTAAAGTAAAGCTTTTGTATCTACCTAGCAAATTATCTACAAAATATCCTAGAGTTGCGGCCAGAAACATTTCATACCAATCTCTAAATCCTCCCTTTCATATTTCTAAACTTCTTTGAGGGGACAATGGCATATAAAAAAAAACACCAAAAACCAAAAAGCCAGACAATCTTGATTAGAGGTTCTCTTCACACTACCCTTATGGCAATTGTGGGTAGCCACAAGGATGATGAACAAGCAAGTCTAAACTGAAACTGTGAAGAGATAGGGAGTTAGAGTAGGGACCAAAAACATTGGATTTAAGAAGCCAGGAACTGGAAGGGGGTGTTAGCAGGAAGCAATCAGGAAGCCCAATTGAGCTATTGTGTTTACACTTGGGCTGTGTCTACATTGGCATCCCTTTCCGGAAAAGGGATGCTAATGAGACACTTCGGAATTGCAAATCCACGGGGGATTTAAATATCCCCCGCGGCATTTGCATTTACATGGCTGCCACTTTTTTCCAGCTTGGGGATAAGCCGGAGAAAAGCGGCAGTCTAGACGCGATTCTCCGGAAAATAAGCCCTTTTCCGGAGGATTTCTTATTCCTACTTTCAAGTAGAATAAGAAATTCTCCAGAAAAGGGCTTATTTTCCAGAGAATCGCGTCTAGACTGCCGCTTTTCTCCGGCTTATCCCCAAGCCGGAAAAAAAGCGGCAGCCATGTAAATGCAAATGCCCCGGGGATATTTAAATCCCCCGCGGATTTGCAATTCTGACTCGTCTCATTAGCATCCCTTTTCCGGAAAGGGATGCCAATGTAGACGTAGCCTTGGGGTGTAGGGACAAGAATAGAGAACAGATTTTTAGAATCCTGGGCAGATATAATATTTGTATCCGTATCCAATACACAAGCTACAAAAATGATACATGGCTTCAAATATAAAGGACATCCAGACATTTGCAGGGCTCTACAGATTTTAATTTTGGGAGAAAATGGCTAGCTGAGAAATGTGAGGGCTGTGAATTGATTTTCACTGTGGAGAAGGAAATAGTTTTGATTTGTTGGGGGTGGGGGAAATTGATTTCTAAAAGTTGATCGTGGTTGTTGGTGAACTAATTTTGATTTGGTGAGAGTTAAAAACTGTTTCTGAGAGAAAGTTTATTGATTCTGAAAGCTGAAGGCAATTTTCAATACAGGAGGCGGGGAAGCTGAATGCAAATGCACAGGGCAGAACTGATTTGAGAGGAGAAAAAACCCTAACTTGGCAAGAGGGTTACGCAGAGAGGGTGGAAGTCAGACGAAAGCCTTTTCCATGCAAGCCACTGCTGAAGAGAGGAAGTGGCTACACGCAGTTTTGGACCACTTTAGAAGACTTGAGCAACTCTAATGTAAATTGCAGATTAGGGATGTGAGCGACTAGTCAACTATCCAATAAGCATATGCCTCTATCAGAGAGCAGGAGCTAGTGCTGGGGGGGAGCTGGTTCCCCCAGCACCGTCTCTGTGGTGAGGGAGGGGCACAGAAGGGAATGGGTAGCACTTCCAACTTTGAAATGTAGCAAGAGCGGGCTCCCCCACATCTTGAGTCCCCCACACTCCCCGCAGTGCTTCCACCTCCACCTCTGAAACGTAGCAGGGAGGAAGGGAAGGATAGCTCAGTGGTTTGAGCATTAGCCTGCTAAACTCAGGGTTGTGAGTTCAATCCCTGCGGTGGCCGTTTAGTGGTTTGGGGCAAAAATTTGTCAGGGATGGTACTTGGTCCTGCTGGGACAGCAGGGGACTGGGCTTGATTACCTTTCAAGGTTCCTTCCAGTTCTAGGAACTAGGCAATCTCCATTAATTTAAAAGAACCCACAGGGCTCTTACTACATTTCAAAGGCAAAGGCACCCTTATTGACTAATCGAATAGCTGATAGAATTTACATCAGCTATTCAGTCAGTTTATTAATCTAAATGTAACATACCTACTGCAGGTAGACTTTGCCTGGCCACACAATTATCCTTAGTGAGCAAATCACACACATAAAACTCTGTGGACCCAGTCCTGCAAAGCACTGAGCATTTCCTTTCACCTGACAGAATTAGGCTCTGCACAGACCACCTCTATTTCCGCAACACCCAGAAAATTCCAGTCCTTTCCTTCAGCATTCAGGAGCTTGTTAAGGAAGGCAATCTGACTAGTGACCTGTGGAATTTCAGAAAGTTTGAAAAATCGCTCCCATGCTCATTAAATGCCAAATCTTAAGTTCTAGCAGCATCCAATTATGAAACTACCATGGAGGAGGAAACCAGATGAAAATGTGACTTCTCTTCCAAGAGAGAAAGTTATTTTTAATGATGCAGGGACTACTCTAGAATACCTCTATTTCAGGGGTGTCCAAACTTTTTTCTAAGAGGGCCAGATTTGATGAAGTGAACATGCGTGAGGGCCATTTTGCCTGACATTCTTTGAACCATTAAAATTAAATGCAAATTAACTATTTTATGCAAAGTTTATTGCAAACGGCATACTTTTCATTTCGTCATATGGATGACAAATCTAAACAGGTGTTAAATCACTCTGCCTTTCATATCTGAAGGCTAGATGAAAAAAAATCCAGGAAGCTGAAATATGTGTCAGGAACATTGTAAAGTACATTACATATTATTGGTAATAAAGGTTGTCTGTCAACTTTTAAGTTCAAAAAATATGAACAGGAACATAACACCAAGTATACATGTTGTGTCCAAATATATTTATAACTGATTTAGACCAACTGACATTAACTGAGATTTTACAATGTATTCATCTCAATACATATGGATTCATTGGGGGCCATAAAAGATAGATATTGCCAAATTACCTGTGGGGCCGTATTAAACCGGAACACGGGCCGCAATTGGCCCGCGGGCCGGACTTTGGACATGCCTGCTCTATTTGAACAAAAAAAGTTAGACCCTTGTCTCAAGAAAATTAAGCCTTTAGTCAGGTTGGGCAGTTTGAAAGAGAAGTTACATTCTAAAGTGATTAACAGGTTTGGCAAACAAGCTTAATAAAAGCAAGACACTTTTTATATAGAAGAGGGAGGGTATCATATCTATTGTAAGAAATACACACAATGTGATGCATTAAGAAAGCCACTAAAACAGCTCTAGGAATGTTAAATTTAGTTTAATCAACTAATCGAGTTGTCAATGGGTTTTTTATTAACTAGTCGATAAATAGGGGAGCAGCAGCAGGGCTAGCTCCTGGCCTGGAACCCTGTCGGCTCTTAATACATTTAAAATGCAGAGGCGTAACGCCTGGGATTGGGCGCAAGCCAGGAATCAGCACCCAGTCCCCGCTATCCCCCGCCTACCGTGGATATGGTGCTGGGGGAGACCGGCTTTTAAGAGACTAGTCGAGGGACTAGTTGACAGAGACAGCAAGAGACTAGTCGAGGGACTAGCTGACTATCCAATAAGCTTTTGCTTCCCTTACTCCTCGTGAAATGAAGGTTACAGGAATCAGAGTAAGTCGTCCTCCAGTTCGACAGTATTTTGAAATAAAGACTTATAGTGTAGATGTGCGCTATATTATTTTGGAATAACATAAGTTATTCCAAAATAATGCTGCTGTGTAGACGGACCCTCAGTGCTGAAACTAGGGCAGGGCAAGCAAGGCAACTGCCCAGGGCACACAGCCAATGGGGCACCATGTCCAATGATGTCAGCTCCCCTTAATTTCTCCCAGCAGCATCAGTGTTCACCTACACAGCATCAGCAATGTTCACCTCCACAGGATCACAGGCCCAATAGCCCCAACCAAAGCAGGCTCTCCCCTGTGCTAGAATCACAGCAGGTGGGCAGGGCACTGAATTAATTGGCTGGCTCCCACTGAGCATGTATACACAGACTGAGCATGCTCAGTAACATCTATGAAGTGGTCCAGACGCAAAAAAAAAAAAAAAAAAAAAAATCAGGGGAGGGAGGGTGGTGCTTACTGGTTAACCAGCCCAGTTGGGCTCACCTTGCGGGTGGGATGAGGAAGGACTGGTCCAACTGGGATCCTGGTAAAGCTGTTAACTGGTTAAATGCTATGTTTAACCAGTTAACTGATTAAATGGAATTATACATCCCTACTAGGGTCACAAATCCACATTAAGAGGAACCAGGTCGTTTTTTTAAATGTAGGGAATCTAAGTGGCCTGATTTTCAGAGATGCTGACCAGCCACAACTCTTAAATACGGCATGTAAATTACCGCTGAACCATGTGATCCCAGAAAAAAAAAAAGCAGGTTTATTCAGTTAAACACCTGAAAATAAGATTTTATAATGAACTGCTAACATCTTTAAAGATACCATCACAATTGATCACTTTATTAATGTTCTCTCTGGAAGCAGCTGTCTATAATCATTAGCAGCAGCAAGCACTAGAAATTACATAAGAGTAGGAAAAGCAAGACTGAAAATCTCTGCGTTGTGGAGGATAGATATTGCTTCTAGAGGTAATTCATTTAAAGAGTAAAGCAGCAACACACAACGTAACAGTGACCTCCAACATAAACAGCATAGTTGCCAGCTTGAGGAGCAATGCATTGAAATCAATGCATGAAAATGTAGATCAATGCAAAAAAAATTTTACTCAAAACTAAAATGCAGGTGTTAGATATGTCCCTGGAAAGTTCTAATGTTGCATGGTGCAACTGATTATAAAACAATGAAATGCACAACATAAATCCAGTTTTGAGAAATTAAAAGAACCAATTATTTCTTATCTTCAACTTATAAATAAGCATACTGCCTGTAGAGTTCATAGACAATCTTTTCTCCCAGCCACATTTTGCTTTGGTTGTGTTTATGACTACATTGTCATTTATTTTACAATATGAATAGATCATTATTTTCTTACAGAACCACTGGATTGTTGGAGTGCCAATGCATTAAAATAAAACAATGCTTACTACAGTTCCCAACAAAGAGCACTTATAACATGGACCAAAAAGAATAACTATAGCCCTGTCGCTCTAGTGCCACACCATGTACACATTAGGCCTGACTTCAAAAAGAAGCAGGGCAAAGACAGTTTCTCATATTTTGTTGTCCTTCGTGCCAATTCTGTACTTTACACCCAGCCATAACCTTGTATGCAAGCTTAAAAAAGGAGAGTGTTGCTCACCAGCAAACAGAAATTAGTGTCTATTTCAGAGACAGAGAAAGCTATACTTAAAATGTTAAAAATATTTTTATCATACCCATGTTTTGTACATAATTTCCATTTGTGGACAAACATTTAATTTTAACTTTCATGCTTATGGAACATTTTTATCTTGAGATGGTTTCCTCTTGTCCTTTTCATATGTGTTCATTTTTTAATTGTATCCTTTGGTTTATATGGTTGTGACTACTTTCTTCCACTATTTGATCTGAGGAAGTGGGTCTGGCCCACGAAAGCTCATCATCTAATAAACCATCTTGTTAGTCTTTAAAGTGCTACATTGTCCTGCATTTTGCTACAAATTAAGTGATTGTGTGGAGTGGATCTGTTTAAGATTCCTCTCTGAAACATTTTATAATAGCTTGATTTTTCTGGTGACCAATATGGATACAGATTCTAAAACATTTATATCACAGTAGTCAATTATTTTTGTCACGGTTCAAATTTCTTGATCAAGGTATAGTCAAGGTCTAGATGACAGGAGAAACATTTTCCACACTGTAATAACTAGTGCTATGAAAAACATGTCACAGACCATGTTTTGTGTTCATTTACCATATATAACACAGATTTAGGGGGAGGGAAACCAGCATTTCTCAAATTGGGGGTCCTGACCTAAAAGGGATTTGAGGGGGGGAGGTGTCAAGGTGATTTCAGGGGGGTTATGTTACTGCAACCCTTCTGTGTAGATTTCAGAGCTGGAAGGCATATTATGCCATTCTACCTTTACTTCTGCTTCAGAGGTGAGCAGCTGGAGAGTGGCAGCTGCTGGCTGGGAGCCCAGCTCTGAAGACAGAGCCACTGTTAGCAGCAGCACAAAAATAAGGCTATCATTTATGGCATGCACAGAAGTAAGGGTGGCAAGTACCATGACCCTCCCTACAATTCTTTTTGCGCCAGGACCCCCTACAAGACCGTGACATTTCAGATTTAAATAACTGCAGTCACAAAAAGTTACAGTTTTAAAAATGCCTATGACCATGAAATTGAGCAAAATGGACTGTAAATTTGGTAGGGCCCTAGCAATAACAATATGAAAATAAGTTTGCAGTCCATGGAGAAGCATCTGGCAGTCTGGATTTGACCTGTGGCCTGTCTATTGACTGCCCCAATTCACACCTATGCATAGTGTGGAATCAATGACACTACCAACATGAACTAAGCTGTGTCAAACTAACTAGTTTAGTTTTATTGTCCAAAAAAAATGCAAAGT
Source organism: Pelodiscus sinensis (assembly GCF_052426305.1). Classification (NCBI taxonomy): domain Eukaryota; kingdom Metazoa; phylum Chordata; order Testudines; family Trionychidae; genus Pelodiscus; species Pelodiscus sinensis. The sequence goes on from NC_143054.1 coordinate 187,930,232, forward strand.
GGCTTGATACAGTAACTACTAGGTCAGATTCTATAACCTGTTCTCTACATGAGATTCAAATAGTTGATCATACTGGCTTTTTCTGGCCTTAAAAATCTGTTAAAACTGGTTAGATATTTGAGACTATAATGGTTATTAAAACTGAAATACAGTTAAAAATGCAGAAAATACTTTTAAAAGTGATTTTTAATTTGACAGTGCCACTTTAAGATAGGGATACGATGATTCAAGTACATTGACTTGTATTTCTAAAATGTAACTACTAAAACCATTCAATGCTATTAGCAAATTGCACAAGAAAAAAAGCCAAGTTTTAAGTTTACCACAGAATGATTTACAGTGCTCAGTTCTGCAAACTCCAAGTATGCTCACTTCCCACTGATATTGCAGAATGAAATTAATTATGAACAGGAAAAACAATGCAAGTCCTCCTGCTCCACTAACATAACTTCAGTTTTGGTATAATGTCTTTTAATGTGTTTTGTCTTTGCATAGTAAAACAAAAACAAAACCTTGTTTATGGTGATGCAAAAGAAGACCCAACCCCACCCCCTCCGCCTCCCAGTCAGCCCTAGGAGTCCACTTTGCATAAGGAGAGAGAAATGACTGGGACAGGCCCATACATTTAATTGCTTGCTGCAGTCTAGCTGGCTCTAAATATGTCCCATTAGGCCATTATAGCATGAAATTCTTGTCTGACTAAGCAAATAACTTAAAATAATTCCCAAGACTCTGTGCCCTGACTCTTCCCATTCAAAGACCTGAGGGGAATAGAGAAACCTATAGGCAAAAAAAGTTGTATCTAACCAAAATATAAAGTAAGATACACTATCAGTCTTGAAAAATATTAAACCCCTGTATCCATTTGATGTTACGGTTTTCTCAGAGATGGTGTAATAAGCCTTGTAGTGACATTTGAAAAAGTTTCCTTAAAAAAAATAAAGCAGCTAAAAATGAAAATTCATATCTAATAAATGTTCAGTCTAATTTTGCAGAAGCCACCCAATATATTAAATTAGAGTGCAATAATTAACCCCCTGGGGGTAGAAGGCACTTGTTGAGATCTGCACCCCACCCAGCAACCTGGGTGCTAGAAGAGGGAAACCACACAGCTAATGGTCATGCCCAACATGAGCAACTCACTTGACCACTGCAGTAGCTGACTCTTCTTACCATTTCTTGGTGCACTCAACCATCAGCTCCTGGTAAGAGGCCACAAACTGGAATTTGGATGCATGTTTCCCAACACGTTGCAGTCTCTTCCAAACTGAAGCCATGACGATGAGAAAAAAAATCAAGAGTCCAACAGAGTAGCAGCTCTTGGATGTAGCAAAGCAGATTTAACAGTGCGTGTGCCCAATGCTCACAGTTCTATATATAAATACAGCAAAAATGGTGCACAAGAAAGAGTTTGAGATGATGTTTAGGACTCATGTTCCGACTCTCCCTTTCACAGACGAAAGCCCATTCTAGGTGAATGGTACATTATTGGCTGGGAGCATCATGAGACATGACCAGGTGAGTGAGTGATTGAAAAGAAATTCCCTCATGGAGTCATTCCTTCTCATACAAAGAGTGATGTGCAGACTGCCAGACTGGAAAATAAAACAGAAAGGGCAAGAAACAGTGGTTAATGTGTTACAAGGTTGCATACAGTTGCAACATCATAGTGTGTATCTTTTACACAGACAACACCACACACATACCCTCCAGCAAATAAATAAACTAAATACAACAAAAATGCAGCAGCAATTTCAGGAATGCAGAGTCCGGCACTTAGAAACATGTCTTTTTATCAGCACCATCAACAAAAATAAGCACAGGTCAGGGCCATCCTAAAGCTTTGTGAAGCATCTCCTGGAAGCAATGCAGAGTAGCAGAGGTGCTGCCAATGTGTACCCGGAGGGAGGGACACCGGGAAGCGAAGACAAGTTCTTTGTCTTCTGGCTGATGACAAAAGGTGTAATAACTGTTCCTCCCCCGGGGGAATGTGTACACAGATTGTATGGGAGAGGGTGTTGATGCTGCAAATGTTCCTACAAGGGGAAAGAAGAGATGGGGAATATTTCCTGAGCCCCGACTGGCTGAAATCTCCATCACCCTCACTATACTAGAGGGACAAGGAAACGCTTCTCTCTCCTGCCTGAAGAAACAAGACACACACATGCATCATCCCTAGGAAGAGGCCAAAGGCGTGCGGGGAAAGGTGGTTAAATCGCCTCCTCCTGAGCAGGGTACCGGCTAGGTGCAAAGGGGGAAACCTCTGGTCTGCAAGAGGTGGACGGACAGGCTGAGGTCCTAGGTGGGATGAGACGGGAGGGGGGCTAGCGGGAGATGGGATGAGACGGGGGGGGGGGGGATGAGCTGGGAGAGGGCTGGGGGGGGGAGCTCTCCCGGCTGAGCGCGGCCCCCGGGAGGCATTGCACCGCCTCCCCAGACATGTGTCACTGTTGCTGGTGAGCTGCTAGCTCCGGTCCCCGGCAAAGCAGCCGGGGCCCGCCGCGAGGGCTGCAGGGGGGCAAGATGCAGAGGTGATTCCGCAAAGGGGGGGGGGGTGCAGCCGGCACGAGCAGCCAGGGGCGCTGCCCCCCTCTACCTACCTTCCCGCGGCTGCTCACGCGCCTAATCCCGGCCAGGCTGGAGCGGGCAGCACGCGCCGCTGCCCATTACTGCAGCGGCTGCAGGGGACCGGCCCATTCCCCCGGGGGCCACATGGCACAGGCTGCTCCGGGCGCCTCCCCTCCCCACAAGGAACAATCCAGGGCTCCCCGCAGCCGCTCACTCCACAGCCGCCGCCCCCCTCCGCCTGCTGGAGAAACCGCGCCGCTCACACAAACTACCCCACCGCGCAACCCAGCCTCACCGCTCTGCAGCCGCCATGGGCAGTGGCGGGAGCCCGCCCCAGCGCGCGAATGGCGATTGGCCGAGGGCCGACGTCAATCATTCAATGGGCAGAGACGAGGAGCTTGCCCGATGAGAGGAGGAGAGGGGGGGTGGCAAAGGTGGGGTCCTGTCTCGCACTCTGATTGGCTGCTGTGCTTGCGGTGGGGGTTGTATTCCTGGCGGAGCGTGGCGATTGGTGAAGGGTTTGGTGTCAATTAGCGAAAGCTGGAAAGCGATTGGTTGACGTCTCCCAGGTGTCGGGTGGATTCGGGGAGGGCGGTGCAGGGAGGGAGGAGTGGTCAGTGGGGGGGGGAGCGGACAGTGACACGAGTGAGAGCGCGCGGCTGCTAGTCTGGCGCGCGGGGAGGGCGAGACGGCGAGTCCCTGGCAGGGGCAGACGCTGTCACTCATGGGGGGGGGAATTCCCTCACACAGATTCTACCACCCTTCCCATGGGCGGGAGGGGGGGAGCTTCCCTCACATAGACCGTGCCCCCCCCCTCTCAGACTGATGGGGGGGGGATTCCTTCACAGGGACCTTGCTCCTCCCACACAGACCCTGCCCACTCCCCTCCCTCACTGGGGAGGGGAGAGGTCTCACCCAATGGTCCTTCTAACCTTTTCCAAAGGTGTGGAATAATTTTATGTTCCCTGAGGCATGCATCAATGTGCACCACTAAGAGAAACTCTAGCTGTGGGTGCTCTGCTAATCAGCTGGGCAGCATTTGAATTTCTCCCCAGCAGCCACAAGCTCACAGCTTGCAGAGAATGCTGCTTCCACTCATGGGCAAATGCAGGGCAGTGTTGAAAATGAATGCTTCCTACCACTTGACAGCAAGGATGCCCAACAGTAATAGCACAGATTTGCAGCCCTTACGGTTTGTAAGGTGGTTTGCAAGGTGCCATCTTTTTAAAGCTGTCACTATCAAGATGGGACAGCATTGCTTTACTGTGGGGTACTGCCTACTGATTACTCAGCATGGTTTATTCCTTGCTTAAACTGCTTTAGCTTGAGTGCATCAGTAGTAGAGGTTTGAACTGGTATTAAATGGATTGATTTAAAATCAACATTGGTAAACTGGGATGAAGAATTAAATATAGCAAATTCAGCACCTTAATTTTCACCCTGTGACAGTTTGGTTGACTTTCCTGATTTTATAGCAAAATCTTATGATATTTTACTTAAAAGGCTCATGCCCTAGATAAATGATTATGTGAAAATCTCACTTTGTTTTTGTTTTGAAAGTAAGTATATGGTTATACAGAAAAGCTTCAACTTGTGACCTATGTGTATGCTCTAAAGGCTCAGAAACCAGAAGACAAATCAAAATAATGCAAAACTATTTTTAATCGTTTTTTTCAAGTCAAGCCTTTTTTTGTGGGAGGCTGACTAATCATTTTTTTAAATGTCATGGTTTACAATACTGCAGCATTCCATCAAGTTTCAAAACATTAGCTCATCATTTCGGCAAGATTCATATACAATGAAACAGGGTGACTTTAAGTTTTATGAGACTCTGTTCATAGCAAAGTTGGATTCAAGTCCTGCATTGTTTCCATACACAGCACTGTAAAATGCATTACCAGCTGTAGTCAAGGCTCTACGTATTCTGTATCAAACTTGACCTAAATTATGCAGCAAGTTTTCCTACTTTCTAAAATATGCTACTGCAAATGACTGGGAATTCAATATACATTTCAGGGAAGTTAAAAAATGGAAAAATTTGATAAATGTGGAAATGAATAATCAGCAGAATAGCTCAGTTACGTAATTTAATATTAAATTCAGTTCATTTTATGTTGTCCCCAAACATTCACTTTTCAATGTATTGTACATTTTTATGTTGTACAGAAAACATATCTACGCAGTATGAAACTATAGGAGTAAGTTCTAACACTACTAGTCAAACACCTAAGTAGCCGGGCCAGATATTGAATAGATGTGCAGGGAGGTGGGAGAGGCAGAGCCCCTTGCTCCTCCCCATCCCAAGTTCTGAAACTGGTACAGAGTTGCTCCATGGAAGCTATTGAACAGTTATGGCTGCACTAGTCTTTTCAGGCTCTTATTGCATTCACTAACTTGCAGGATGTAACTCTACAGGAACCTACATAACTAATAAATCTTCCTGTCCTAACCACACTCTACCTTTGCCCCTCCTTGACCTTTCCTGTATACAGGTGCACCCCACAATCACCAGCTGGACTGACAAGAGATTCTCTGTGGCCAAGGAGGCAGCAAATGAATGTCCCTTCTGGTTAACTGGTTTTGGGGGCGGAGAATGGCTTTGCTATAAAAGGAACAAAGAAGAGTACATTTGACATTGGATTGTTAATTTTATCTTCATTGCCCATCTGACTTTCACTATTCACCTTTACATACTAAGGATGTTAAATATCGGTTAATTTACTAGTCGACTACTTGATAGGCACTTCCGCATTCCTCCTTTGAAATTCCTCTCTTTGTACATTTCACAGGAGGAATTCAGAACTCTGTGTGCAGCCTGGGGCCAGCAGGAAGTCCCGCTGACCCCAGGCTCCATGCTGCGCTGCCACTTTGAAATGCCACACGGAGTCCGTGGTCAGCTGAGGACTCCCCAGCTGATCCTGGGTTCCATGGAAATGCTGCACAACTGAGCTGGGGTTCGGTGCTGCCCCTTTGAATGCCGCCTCAGCATTTTAAAGCGGCAGCGCCGCATGGAGCCCGGGTACAGGCTCCATGTGGCACTGCCACTTTTAAGTACCCCTTCTTTGCCCTCCCCCCCCCCCTTGCTGCTTCTATCTAATAGAGGCAGCAAGGTGGGGGAGAAATCGACTGGTCGATTCAACTATTGGATAAGCATTTGCTTATCGGATAGTCAACTAGTCCTTAACATCCTTATTACATACCAGTATAGTATTCTACATTTCTTTCCTTTTTGCTCCCCTTTGCCCCCTTCTCCAGACAGGCTTTACAACTTATGTGAATCCAAGCTACCAGATGATGTGATTTGACACTGAGTTCCTCCCCATATTACTCCATCCTAGAAAAAGGATCCTCATTGGCAAGGAGTTCCCTTAACATGGTGGTGTCCCATTGCTGGAATGTGGATATTGGACTATCCTAGAACTTGTTGATATATCACAGGACCCCACAAATGCATTTTTGATGAGTTATACTGTTGACTTGATGCTAAAGCTGCCCCACTCTGTATATTAGGAAAAGCAGATTTGCCAGATATTAAATTTATCTTCTTGAAATTACACAGTGTCCAGCCAATTCCTAACATGTAGCTTTGGCCAAAATTTTCATTTTTTTTCCCTCCGCATTCAGACAGGTAATTTCTCTTCAGTGGAATAAATGCAATGGATCTAATAGTTTTGTTCAGCACTTGTGTTTCAAACATCATTATTTATTAACATTTTCCATTTCCTCATTGCTTTTAGGTTCATATTTCACCAAGCCCACAGAAGTTAAAAGCACATGCATATTCGTCTCCTTTTTCCTGCTCAGTGTGGAGAGTTTGAGCTTACAAACTATTTAATTTCAATGTGTTGATATGAGACTGATGTGTTGATAAACTGCAAATGATTGGAAAATGGAAAAAACCCACAAAACTGATCTACTTGGAAGGCTAGGAGCATCTATTATTACCTATTTGCATAGAAGCCTAGATCTTAGCTACAGCTTGGGAGCATGCAAGTCAGGAGTCAGGGTCTGGCAGAAGTGGCTTTAAGCCACTTTGTGCTCCGAGAATCCTGGACCAGCTTTGTATTGGCTCTATCTCCAGACGTAAATTAGGACAGAAATCGTACATCTACATAGCAGGGCTAAATTTGAATTATTTTTAAACAAGGGATTGTAGTGTAGGCGCGTGCTGTGTTATTTCGGAATAACATCAGTATAGACGTACTCCCTAGGAATTAAATAGGTCCACAACTGCAGCATTCCCATTTCCTTTTCTCCTGAGCTAACCTCTACAATGGCAGCAAGGGAAAGGATCATGAAGGAACCCTAATGTTAACTACAGCTCTACGCTGAGATACTGCACAAAAAGGTGGTGAGATCACACAGGATGGGTACTGAAGAAATGGAAAATGTACAGAGGCCCACAAGTGATACTATCTATGCAAAGCATATAGGAAGTCATGCCAACTTTTAGGGTTGCTTTGTGCCATAGTGCAGTGTGAAGCACAGATCTGAATCTGGCCCAAACATCTAAGGAAAGAGTCACAATTTACTTTAAATGTTAGTTATTAATATTGGGTTGTGTTATCACCTTAATCATGAACATAAGCAAAATTAATTACCAAACTTTCCGATACTCACTTTTAAGGTCGGCAGCTGAATTTATAATTCACATTACTCCAAACAGGCTTTCTGATAATAAATAAAATGGATCGTCTTCACAATATTAAATTTGCTCCTCAGCAAGAGGTCCCTTTATTGTTTTTCCATGGCCCAACATTAACTTCATGAAAAACATTAACAGAAAATCAAATATCTACATGATGAACAGGAACTTTTACAAAATTATTCAAGAATATATAAATATGTATATCAATGTATGTTCTGCTTAAACTATATTCACTATATAAGCTATCCTGTCAAAATTACTGCCTTTTCTAAGGATCACAATCGAATGGCAGTTTTGCCGGGAGCATCAGAGACATGACATACACATGACATGGAGCAGATGTAGCTGTATCCAATGGAGACAAGGAAAAATGATTGAATGCTGAAACTTTTGTATTCTGGAGAAGAATTGCTGCAGGCTGCATTATGAAATCCCATGTGAAGACCACCTTACCTCCATGTCTGGCATTTTATTAGCTTAGTTTGTACTCTCTTGTTCACTTTCTTGTTCTTTAACCTATCAAACTCTGAAATTGCTATGTGCTATTTATCTTCTGACACCACTGAGAATTATGTATTCCTCAGGAATGGTCCCTATTGGTTTCTTTTCTAAAGAAAACAAACCTGGACTTCCTATATACTTTGCATAGATAGTATCACTTGTGGGCCTCTGTACATTTTCCAGTTCTTCAGTACCATTCCTGTGTGATCTCACCACCTTATTGTGCAGTCTTATTATGATCTCACATTTTATCCTACAGCATTAATGAAGTTATCTATGCTTTTCTCCCTAAATTGTTCATTAAGTGCTAAGGTAACTTAAGCATAATAATGATCTTTATGTGATATCATCAGGTACATCTCATTTTTTCGTAATGATTTAATATTTTAACAGTTCCTTTAAATTTCTCTCTAATTTGTAACATACTGGGATTTTCATGATCTAATTGATTATTACTTTCACTATCACTGATGCTTCACAGAGAATCAAGGGAGACAAGGTCAGTGTTAAGAAAGGGTAAATAAAGAGAGGCAGTGATCTATTAGAAAAAGTTCCAGATAGATATAATAGCACAAGTAGAAAAATGGAACACACCCTAACCCTTCCCCCATCCAGCTGTGAAGTCACAAGGAAAAGCCAAGCTTATGTGTGCAGACAGGAGAGTTGTTGACAGGAGCTAAGAGAAATGAAGAAAGTCCACAGAGAAATTTCTCATTCACACAAACACATTCTACAAGAAACTACAGTTAGAAGTTTAAATTTATGAAGTTTAAATTTATAATATTATAGCTAACCTGATAAAAAGCATATATTTTCTTGCAAGACTATGAGGAAGTTATAGGTTCAAAGAGAGAGAGGGTGTATCTTCATTAATGAGAATGCCCAATTAACTTTGGATCGACAACATCAATTATCCATACAGGATATTATTAGCAGAGGTATACTTCCTACAAATATCAGAGGGGTAGCCATGTTAGTCTGAATCTGCAAAAGCGGCGAGGAGTCCTGTGGCACCTTATAGACTAACTGAAGAGTTGGAGCATAAGCTTTCATGGGCAAAGACTCACTTCGTCAGATGCATGTCCTACAAATAGATACAGTAAAACTGCCAAAAATGTTAATATTTTGAGGGTTCATAGATCGAATTTGAGACCTACTTGGAAACCTAACAAAAGAAAATTATCTTTGAAATGTGATAAGACACAAACTAATACACAAACTGCAACTGCCAACAGTTTAAGAGAAGGTCATCTTAAATGTACACCTCAAATTAAAAAACAGAGAACCAAGAAAGTGCCACCATGACTAAACACCCAAATAAAAGAAGGAATGAGAAACAACAAGGCATAGTTTAAAACATGGAAGTCAAACCCTACCAAGGAAAATAAAAAGGAGCATAAACTCCTATTAAAAAATATAATTAGGAAGGCAAAAATTTTTTTTGAAGAACAGCTAGCCAAAAACTCAAAAAGCAACAAGCAAACAAAAAAAATGTACATCAGAAGCAGGAAAACTGCTAAACAAACAGTGGGGCCATTGGACAATTGCATAGCTGGAGCCATCTTACCTTAAGCCGAGCTATGGTGGAGTCCACACAGCGGGAAGCCAATTGGAGCACATGCTTCAATCGTCTTCCCTTACTCCTTGCAGAAGGAGGAGTACCAGATACCAGTAGGGGTGGCCCTCAGCATTCGATTTAAGGGGCTATACTAGTCCCGCTAAATTGGACTCTAGAAGATCGACCTTCATAGCATCAATCTTCTCATGAGTGTAAACATGCCCAGAGATAAAATGTAATAATAATTGCTACAAATTATGGCTATTCTTATCTTACCTGACTTCTGCAATTCAACGAGAGAGAGAGAGATCCTTAATGTATATAAAGTTTGATTAAGGCATCTCTACTTATTTGTTCCTAAAACTTCCATGCTATCAAAAATATTCTGTGTGGCACACAAGTATATCAAACATTCTGGCAAGGACTAACGAGAAAAAACAAGTCAAGTCAATGATGCTGAAAAAAAGAATTAGAAATAGAATAGTTCATTTGACAGTCTTGTTTTATGCTTTGTTCTTCTTTAACACCAGAGCCCTCCCATGCATGTTGAATTTACTTAAAATATGAATAAACATCTTCTGTCAATAGCACTGTTCTATAAATGGCGCAGTTTAGGAAAAATGGCAATCACTTATCACCCATTAACTGCCCACAAAGAGCATTTGGATACTTACCTTACTGCACATTTTGCTTCCTGATTGTTTTCTATTTGAATGTGTCTGTATGGAAATAATCCATAAACATTTGCTGTGCTTATCATTTTTGCAATCAACTTTTTCTTCAAGAATTATGCAGCATAGATTTCAGATTGTATTTCATGGTCATCTGATGTTTACGATGTAAAGTAGAAAGAACCTCCCTCTGGGATTTGTATCTACTTTGACAATGTTCAGAAGCTGTGTGTAATACCTGCCAGGGGATTTGGCATAAGCACTACAGCTAGCCGTTATTTGAAACAAAATCCTATCCTCTCTGGTGTACTAAAAAGTACTAGTTACAACAGCCATTGACGGCTGTTGTTAAACACAATTTTTCTTAACAGCAGAATGTTGTTTGACATCTGTTTTTAACATAGTTACAGCTTGCGCATTGTGGTTTTCCAGTGTGTATAGGAATGACAATCCTTCAACCCGTGCAAGCCTTAGGTTATTCCGATTACATTTGATGTACTGAATACAACTCCTCTCCAGAGTCTTTGGAATGCATGTCGCAAAAGCATACTTTGCATCTTTTACACATTCATCATCCAGCCTTTCCCCCCATCCATCATCAATGTGGGTTTCAATGTGTTGCTCCTGTCCATTGCATGTAGGTGTATGCACACTGCTTGTACAAATGTTGGAAGCTTTTTCCCTCAGCAGTTCCCATTGGGCCAGCCAGGGAGCCTCATGGAATGGTGCCGATATATCAGCGCATATATATCCCTGATGGCCCTCCACTTCCCTCCCCTCCCGCCCAGTTCCTTTTTGACAGAAATCTCTGAAGAAGGGGAGGTGGGTGGGATTTGGAATGGACATGAGCAACACATCTCGAAGAACATTTATAAGAGGTAAGAAACCATTTTTTTTCTTGGAAGACTTTCTCATGTCCATGCCATGTAGGTGACTCCTGTGACGGGGTCAGGCTGGAGGACTACAATAGACAGAGAGACAGGCAACTCTGAAAGGCAGCAACAGCCCTGGTTAACCAGGAACAAAGGAAATAGGACTGCTGTAAATCAATCAGAGCCAGTTGATCTCACCTGAGGCTGAAGTAGAGCCTTTTAAAAGGAAGCCCTCTTTGCAGGGAGGAGAGGAGAGAGTGGGAGAGGAAGTGGAGTGAGAAGAGACCAGAGCAGATAGGAAAATAACTAGACCAGCTAAGAAAGGTAACAGCAACATTGCCAGAGACAGCAAGCCGGGGGGAGGGGGAGAGAGGGGGAGGGAGGAAGGAGCTCCAAACAGGAGTTTTAGGCTCTCATTTTCCTGGCAGCCTGAGAGCCCAGCTGAGAGCTGAAGAGGACTGTTTTCGCAGCCCAGGCTGTCCCCAGGGCACTGGCCCCAAGGCCCTTTGTAGCTGCAGGACCAGAGCTTAAACCCTGCCAAGGGCTAATAGCGCAGCACTGAGACTGCCAGATTAAGGACTGAGCAAGGTACTGGGACCCAGGAGTGGGGTTACCATGCCACACTCCCTAGCTCTATCAACAGAGGTGGGGTCGGAGACTATGTGGATATGGACTGCAACACTGCTCTGCCAAAAGCTGCATCATCCCTGGCCTGCTGGGCAATAGCTTAAGGACTGACAAACGTGTGCAACGATGACCAATGGCTGCCCTACCAATATCAAGAATGGGCACCTGCGCTAGAAAGGCCACAGAGGAAGCATGTGCTCTAGTGGAATGCGCAGTGATAAGAGGCACTGGCCTCTCAGCGAGATCACGGCATGTCTTGATGCAGGATGTGATCCAAGAGGATAAACATTGGGCCAATACCAGGTGGCCCTTCATTCTTTCAGCTATGGAAATAAACATTTGGGCTGATCCACGAAATGGTCTTGTTCTTTCTAAATAAAATGCTAGAGCTCTCCTGACATCCAGTGAGCGAAGGGCTTGCTCCTGGGGCATAATATGTGGTTTTGGGAAGAACACTGGTAAAAATATGTCCTGAAACGTGTGAAACTGGGAGACAACCTTGGGTAGAAATGCCAGGTGGGGGCACAATCTAACTTTGCCCTTAAAAAACACCACAAAAGGGGGCTCTGAAGTGAGGGCTCTCAGTTCTGACACTCTCCTAGCCAACATAATAGCCACCAAAAAGGCGACCTTCCATGAGAGGTGCATAAGGAAGCACATGGCCAAGAGTTCAAACGGGGGCCTATGAGTCTTCTTTGGACTAAATTAAGGTCCCAGGGTGGAAAAGGCTGTCGAACGTGAGAGTACAATCTATCTAGCTCTTCCAGAAAGTGCTTGACAACTGCACTGGCAAACACTGTTCTGCCTTTGTCCCTTGAGTGGAATGCAGAAATGACCACCAGGCGCACTCTTACTGAAGAGGTAGCTAGATTCTGCTGTCTGACTTCTAACATGTAATCAAGGATGAGTGGTTGGGGGGGGGTTGCAGAGGCTCCACCGCCATTTTGGAAGATTATGATGAGAAACGCTTCCACTTTACCGAGTATGTGGCCCTAGTGGAGGGTTTCCTACTCTCCAACAGCACCCTCCTCACTGACTCAGAACAGTGGTGTTCCATGTCCCTCAACCATGAATATTCCATCCCATCAGGGGGAGGGACTGGAGGTTTGGGTGAGAGAGCTGACCCTCCCCCAGGCCCTGTGTGATGAGGTCGGGTGGCAAGGGAAACACAATCGGTTCCTCTACTAACAGGTCCAGAAATGTGGGGAACCAATGCTGGTGGGGCCACACTGGTGCCACCAAAATCACAGAGGCCTTGAACCTCCAGACCCTCAGCAGAACCTTTGTGTATCAACAGAAATGGGGGGGGGGGGAAATGGTTAGAAGAGCTGGGGAGGTCAGTCTGTGTGGAATGCATCCCCCAGTGACCCAGGACTAGAACACAGGTAGGAGTTGAACTCCTGCCACTTTGTGTTGCTGTGTATGGCAAACAGGTGACAGCCCCACCTGCAGAAAATATTCCAGGCTACGTCTCCCCCTAGGGACCACTCATGCACCCTGAAGGACCTGCTGAGGCAGTCCACCAGGATGTTGCAGGTTCCTGGAAAGTACACGGTCTCCAGGTGAATATTGTGGGTGATGCAGAATTCCCAAAGGGCTTCCTGACACACAACAAATGAGCTTCACCCTGTTTGTTAATATAAAACATCGCTGCTGTGTACTGTCCATCAGCACTGAAACACATCTGTTTCTTAGGTGAGGTAGAAATACCTGATAGGCTAGGCACACTGCCTTAGCTCTCTGATATTTATATGCAGTGACCGTTCTACCCGCAATCACATAGACATGAGAGATGTGCCCCCCGCAACTTCTGTCTGAGGCATCCATGACCAGTTACGCTGACAGGCTAAGTCTGGTGTAGGGGACACTTGTACAGACTACTTCTTCCTGCACCCACCATTCCAGGGAGTGCAGGATCCCCAAGAACACTGAAAGCACCATGTCCAGCAGGGAGCATGCTGGATTGTGCACACGTGCAAGCCATGCCTGCAGGGGCAGAGGCATAACCTGGTGTGTTGCACCATGAACATACATGCCGCCATATCGCCCAACAGTCTCATCTAGTTTCTGGCCATTGTAAGGGGTGACACCTTCAGCCTTGTGATGATGGCCCTATGGCCAGGAACCGGGCCCTGGGAAGGGAGACCTAGCTGTCGTGGAGTCCAGATGGGCCCCTACAAACTCGATAGTCTGTGTGGGAACAAGGGTCGATTTCTCCTTGATTATTAAAAGACCCAGTTAGGTGAAGGAATGCCTGACTAATTTTATGTGCTGAAGTAGCTGGGCCCTGGAGGTGCCCCTGATTAGCCAAACAGCCAGGTACGCGAAGACCTGAACCCTGTGTTTCCTTAGAAAGGCTACTGCGACTGCCATACATTTTGTGAAAACTCTCAGGGCCATAGAGAGGCCAAATGGAAGGACCGAAAACTGAAAGTGGTCTGACCCAATTGTAAACCTGAGAAATCTCCTGTGCAAAGGGATCACAGAAATTTGTCCTTCAAATCAAGGGCAGAAAACCATTCTCTCCTCAAGAGAGGGAATAATAGAAGTCAGCATTACCATTCTGAACCTAATCTTTCTTATAAAGGCGGTCAGGTGTCTGAGATCCAGAATGGGGTGAAGACCTCCTTTGGACTTTGGGATAAGGAAATAAAGGGAGTAAAATATCTTTCCCCTGAATTCTTTGGGAACCAATTCCACTGCCCCCACTCTAGGAGTGATGACATCTCCTGTCTTAAAAGGTGCTCATGAGAAGGGTCCCTGAAGAGGGACAGGGACTGGGAGCGGGGGGGGGGGGGGAGGAGTGGGAAGGTGGGAGGTACCCAGCAATCTGAGGTGATCTGGGACCATGCATAGTAGAAGTGGGACAGACAATTGACAAAAGGGGGATCTGCGATGGAGGCTGGAACTCTTCAAAATCCCGACCTAGGCCCTTGTTGATTGGAGGAAGGGCCCATTCCCTGGTCAGAAGCGGACCTCAGTCTCCTATTTCTCCCCCTATTAGTGTTATGGCCCCTTCTCCTATTGGGATTGGGTCTAAGGCCCTGCTGGAAGGGATGTGCAGGTGTGTGTCTAGTATAGAGGGAATGCATCTGCAAGGCTGGTGTATGCATTCCCAAAGACTTCAGGGTTGCCTTGGAGTCCTTGAGACTGTGCAACTTTGTATTGGTTTGGTCTGAAAATAGTCCAGCTCCTTCAAAAGGGAGGTCCTGTATTGTGGTTTGGACCTTGTGTGGGATGCCCAATAGCTTCAACCACAAACTATGCTGCATTACTATGCCCATGGCCGTTGTCCGGGCGACGGAATCTGTGGCATCCAAAGCTTCCTGCAGGGTAGTGCGTGAGATCACTTTACTTTCCTCTGACAGTGCTCCAAACTCGTGACAGGAGTCCTGAAGTAGGAGTTCTTTGAACCCAGGTGTTGTAGGCATACCTGCTAAGCATTGCATGATGGTTGGTGATCCTTAGCTGCAGCCCCCCATACCCTCCATGGAATATACCTTTCCGCCCAAAAGTCCAATTTCTTGGGTTCCCTGCTTTTAGGTGTGGCACCCAGCTGACCCTCTCTTTCTCTGTGGTTGGCCAACCAAAGTACCTGGGGGCAGGTGTACATAGAGATGCTCATGCCCCAATTGTGGGACAAAGCACTGCTCCATCCCCTTCTGGGTCAGCGGCAGGATAGATGCCAGGGTCTGCCAGAGAGTCTTAGAAAATTAGCCACTGCCTTGTTTAGTGGCAGTGCCACTCTAGCCAGACCTCTGCAATGAGGATATCCACCACTGGGTCTGTATCCTCCATGACCTCCTCAGTCTGGACACCCAGGTTGCTCGCCAGCCTTCTGAGCAATTCCTGGTATATCCTTGCATCCATGGCAGGCATGGGTTATGAGGGATCCACCAGGGCCTCATCAGGAGACGATGAGGAACAGTCCCTGATCAGCAAGTGCCACTGTGGTATCCCTGCCAAGAGATATGGGCCTGGAGCTGCCCCCTGAACTGCCACTCTCTCACCCTCTGTAAGTGGTCTGTCCGCCTGCTTTTGCAGGCTATTTCTGCTCTCTGATGTCGGGGCCCTGGGAAGTGGTGTGGCTGAAAAAATGCCCCTGGAATAGGTACCAGTAAAGCCCAATCTTGAAAGTGTGGGGCCCTGGGCTTGATGGTAGGCCCATGGTGTTCAGAAGGGCCATTGGGCATTCTCCATGGACATTCTCCTGCAAGTCCAGGATAGCTGCCCATGCAGAGCTTAACTGATGCCCCACAGGTTCAGGAGCATCAAGGCGTTGAGGGGGCAGCGGGGTTTCAGAGTGTCCCTCCTGGTGCCACACTCTGTGCCTGTGACAAGAGGGGCATCTATTCCCATGCGTCCTCTTCTCCTTCGGCACCAACCATTGAGAATGGTGCTGTGAAGAGGTGCCTTTGGTTGGTGCGATCGAGGGCCTCGGTGCACCCTTGGCCTCACGCACCGAGCTGGGTGCGCTCTGGACCACCAGTGCTGGCTCCAGTGTTGGGGGCTGGAAAGCTGATTCCATCAGGAGGAGCTTCAGCCTGGAATCTCTCTCCTTCTTAGTCCTGGGCTTAAAGCCCCTACAAATCTTGCCGCAGTCTGCAAGGTGACCTTCTCCCAGACACTTTAAACAAGCCCTGGTTCCGGCTTGGGGATCGCAGCAGGGCAAATGTTTCAAGCACTTAGAACAGGGCTGAAGCCGTGCAGCCCAGCCACCACCGCTCCCCCCCCACCCACCCTGAAAGGGGAGAGGAAGTGGGAACTCCCGCTCTGACTATAGTATTTACTAACTACCTGCTAACTACTGCAAACACAAAAACAATGAACACCACCACAAGAACTTTCCACAAAATGAGCTGAGGGTAGACTTGAAAACCAAGCCAAGAGCATTCCAACAACAACCAACACAGGCAGTAAGAAGGGCCTGAGGGGGATGGAGGGCTGATATATCGGCGCCATTCCAGGGTCCCTATGGCTGGCTGGCCCAAAGGGTCCTGCCGAGGGAAAAAGCTTCCAACATTCGTGCATGTGGTGCACATACACCTCCATGAGCAAGCACTTGAAGAACAATGGGGTCCACACCAGTGATGACTTGGATGGGCTGTACATGTAACTGACCCTGGGTTTGCTTCCTGTGTACAACACTGACAGCACAAAGTGGACAGAAAGCCAGTTTAGCTACTTTATTGGAGCTTCCTCCGTATACGGAAATTCCTGGGGAGTGATAGGAGCTGGTGCATAGCTGCTGTGTCTCTATTTACCTCCATCAGCCTTGACATAGAGAGGGTGGCCAGAGCACAGCTGTGTTCCATCCATCTCTGGCTGTTGGGATAGCCCTAGAGAGTATGTTTACACAGCAAAGAAAAACCTCATGCCTCAAGCCAAATCACTGGGGCTTGTGGGGCTCAGGCTGTGGGGCTGTTTCATTGTGGTGTGGACTTCCAGGCTGAAGCCCGGGCTCCAGGACCCTGCAGGATGGGAGGTTCCTGGAGCGTGACCTCTAGCCAGAGCCCAGAAGTTTACTAGCAACGAATCAGCCCCACAGTCCAAGTCCCATGAGCTTGAGGTTTTTCTTTGCTGTGTGGACACAGCCTTAGAGTAGAGACCATCACCTCTGGTGCTACTCAGAGCAAATCTGAGACTGCTCTAAGTTGCTCCTCAGAAATGGATCAGGCCTTGGGGGGCATGCCAAGCGCGAAAGAGCTTAGTCCTGGGGTCTGCCTGTGACCCTAAGCATCCTTGTATTCATACCTGACCCAGTATTGTAATAATATTTTTACAAAATATGCCTTATCAGGTGTCATTTGAAAACATAACTCACTGATCATTAATATTCTTGTGTGATGTATTATTGATATGTTATGTGATATGTATTATTGATAGTTATTATTAGGACATAAGCTGAAATGATTACTAAAATATGTTTAAATCAAGCATGCCAGGGAGTTAGTAAGCAGACAAGGAAGTGTTTTCCCCACCTTAGAGTTACTTCCAAAGTACTTTGAAAGACAATGAAAATGCATTAACACATCAATTAAACAGACTCATCAAGCTTGCAAGGGGTGAAGGCAAACCTACCACTAACAAGTGGGGGAAAAGACAGCAGGAGAGAGAAGTTTGGTCTGAGTTTTACATTTGAAAGAATGCACAGCAAAAGCGACGAGCTGGGCCCTTTCTCTTTATAGACCAGCATATTAACAGGGCCCTTCCTCCAATCAACAAGGGCCCTGTTAATAGCTTCTTATCAGCTGAGGTTCACTCAGCATATTAACAAGAAGACACAGATGAGAAAGCTTGGTGGAAAAATCAAGATTTTATAAGAGACATGGACAATCACATTACATTTTTCTATTTTATAAAGAATTCACTATTGAATCAAGAAAATTGATCACAGGAAAATTTACTGCCATAACATCCATCAAACTCCAAAGGCATATCCCATAGCTTCTCTTGTTCTCCATCCTGTAATCCAGGCATGTCCAAAGTCCGGCCCCCGGGCCAATTGTGGCCCGTGTTCTGATTTAATACGGCCCCCGCTTCCTCCCCCTCTCCTGGCTCCCCGGCGCTGTTTTGAACTGGCGCGCCCAGCGCGCCGCTTCCGGCCGCGCCGCCGCCACCGCCCATGGCCTCCGCGGTCCTAGAGCCTGCCCTGTAGGGCACGTCCGCAGCCCCGCTCCCCCGCTCGGCTGCGGGTTCGCCCTGCCCCCGGGCCGCCGTGAGGCCGGCGTGCCCTGCTCTCTCCGCCCGCCTCCGACCCTGCGGGCCCTCCGCCTTGGGGCTGAGAGTGTGGGGACGGCCCTCACGCATGTTCACTTCTTCAAATCTGGCCCTCTTTGAAAAAAGTTTGGACACCCCTGCTGTAATCTAATAGCAAGGTATTCCTTTAATTCCTGTGCTTATTTATCAATAGAAAAAAAACAAAAAACAAAAAGAACCATTACAAATAGTAAAAAAGTTCATAGCACTCTAAATAATGGCTCTTAGTACATTTATTGAGGAATGTGGGGGGAAAGGAAGCAGATCTGCCATGCATCTGGAATGGCAAAACATATTACTTCACATCTGTGGATTTAATAAAATCTGACTTTCCACCAAGATTTAATTTAGGAAAACCATATTTTTCCAAGAGCTGAAGGCTCATAACAGGCTGGTATACAGCCTATAAAAACAGCTTCAAAGATTCAGGATCAAATTGCCAGAAGACTATGAGCCTGATTTTGAAATGATGAATTAGTGTATGAAGAAAATTACTTCCAAACATGTAAAGGAAAAGATCTCTGTCATGAATTCCCCTCGCCCCTTTCCCCAAGTTCGTGTGGGATGGGGTCCTCGCGTTAACTGCACGGAGGCTCCTATCCCTAGCTTTATTCTGGGCTTGTACCGTAAAGGGGGCTAGGTATCGGTCTATGCCCAGGTAGTTGGGAAAGACCAACCTACCGCCCAGCAAGCCTTCTAGATCCCTGTGGTTGGTGCAGGATCACCTGTTGTCTGGGGTGGGGAGAGCTCGGCGCCCGCCGGGGGGTTACTCATGGCCTCCCCAGTCTGTCGGAGTGCTGTCGATGTAGGGGTCCCCGGACGTCGCGGCCACGGGCCTCGCGAGGGCCCCAGGGTCTCCGGTCTTCCAGTGAGCTCCCAGCAGCCTCTGCCGAGTCGGCCCCTCAGGCCGCCTGGGCGCGGTGCTTCTCGCTGGCCTCTGCCGGCTTCGGCGCCTTCCTCCGCTGCCCCATACCTCCGGCTGCCCGCTCCACGTTCTCGGGCGCCTCCCTCGCCGCCCTGTAGCTCCCGCCGCGCGTCTCCGCCCGTTTGCTGCGACTCTCGCGCCGATCCACCGCTTCCGGCCACTTCCCCCCTTTCCCAGCTGGTCTGGCCGCTTTTTAAATGCGGCTGGCGAACCTGTGCGCATGCGCCGCACCGCCGGGGGAGCGAGTCGGTCTCTCCTCCCTGCCCCTGGATCACGGGGCTGTCCGCGGGAGTGCACGGGGCCGAGGGTGCCCCGTCACACAGCCTCCCCTTTAGGTTCGGGATCCCTATTTTCCTAGCCTCTCCTTCGTTTGTTCTAGAAAAAAAATCGGCGTTGTTATGCTTCTTCCCGGGCCTGTGTGCAATCTCAAATTCGTACGGCTGTAGCGTCAAATACCAGCGCATTATCCGCGGGTTTGTCTCTTTCATGGAGTTTAGCCACCTTAGCGGGGCGTGGTCCGTCACCAGTAGGAACGGAGCTCCTAACAAGTAATACCATAGGGCCTCGACTGCCCATCTTACTGCTAGGGCCTCTTTTTCGATTGTTGAATATTGTTGCTCTCTGGGGAATAGCTTGCGACTTAGGAATAGTACGGGGTGCTCTGCGCCTCCTTTCTCTTGGGATAGTACTGCCCCAAGTCCCACTTCTGAGGCATCGGTCTGTAAAATGAAAGGTTGAGAAAAATCAGGTTGGGTTAGTACCGGTTCTTGGGATAGCCGTTGCTTCAGGGTTTGGAATGCCGTCTCGCAAGGTCCCGACCACTTAACTTTCTGTGGAAGGTTATTTTTTGTTAGTTCCGTCAATGGTGCGGCTATCATCGCAAAGTCTGGCACAAATCGTCTATAATAGCTTGCCAGCCCGAGGAACTGCCTCACCTGTTTCTTTGTTGTCGGGGCTCAGTATTCCTGTAGGGCTTGTATTTTCCCTATCAGGGGTTTCAATTCCCCCCCCCCCATGGTGTATCCTAAGTACGTCACCTTGCTTTGTCCGATGCAACACTTGTTTGGGTTGGCGGTCAGGCCGGCCTTCCCTAATTCGGTCAGGACAGCCTCCACATCCACCCCTGAGCTACATAATAGCATGATTATCTTTATATATAAATTTCTAGCAATTATAGGACCAGATCTTTAACTAATATAAATGCAAAGATCCATTGATTTCAACTTTAACTGAAGTTAGGTTCCCCACTAGGCATCAACATGTTAAAATATACACTGCATTCTTTACATGACACTTTTCAAGGTATTAGTTAAAACATGCTGGCTAACACCTTTTTCTGACATCACATCTTTAAACCCTTGTCATTCTCCATCTCCCCTTGTTACATTTTCAAACAAGCATTTCCACTTTATCCCTGACGCTCCTCCCGAGAGTCATGGCTCTTCCCCAGCAATGGGAAGCCCATGCGAGTGTTCCAGCCCCCCTCCCACCACACTATGGGGCTGGAACACACAAAATCTATTAGGATGGGCCCCTCTAGGCTCTCATGTGTGAGGGGAATATGGGGAGGGTCTTTCTCCTCAGTCAGGGGCCATGTCAGTGACGGTTTGTTTTGTACTATTATTATTATTGTTTATTTGCTTCTCACTTGTGTGCAGCCCCCTACTGATTTTTGTGGGTCAGCAGCCCCCGACCCAAAAGAGGTTCCCCACCCCTGCTGTACACCCAGCCTTACCACGAGCCCTCCAGGGCAACAAGATAATGTGCCCCTTTCCCAGCTTATGGGAGAAATTCAGTGCTGTTTACATGCAAACTTGATTTAAATTAACTACTGCAGGAAAGTAAAAGAATCCCAGAACCTGGTGTGACCTGCTGTTCATTGGCTGGCACAACTGGTGTCTGTCTGACTGTCAAGGTGTTTCGTGTCCACTTGGTTGAGGGCTTTGTGATGAGGGATATAAAAGAGTAGTCCATTAGTCAACAATGGCAGAGGCAGCAAGGGGGAAAGCAGGAGCTGGTGCTGGGAGGAGCCAGTGCTGGGGAGAGCCAGCTTAAAAGTTCCCTCCAGCACAGTCTCCACGATGCCGCTTGCTCCCCTCCCTCTTCCCTGCACTGTTGCCGCTATCGGAAGCAGCAATGCAGGGGGGCCAGAGGAGGCTGGTCTGGTAGCAGCCCCTGTCCACAGGGGGTCCCAGCTCTCCACTGGGCCCCTCCCCCCCATGGACAGGGGCTGCTGGACCCAGCACGAGCTGGGACTGAGCAAGCCTGGCTCAGGACCAGCTTGTGCCGGGTCCAGGAGCTACCCCTATTACAGCTCTGCAGTTTAAATGTAGTAGAAGCTGGGTTGCCTGCGTGCTTGGCTCTTACTACATTTAAACTGCAGAGCCGTAGGACGGGTAGCTCCTTCTAAGCACATTCCCTTATCGACTAATAGTGTAGTCGATACAATTTGTATCGACTACACGATTACCCAGTTACTGGCCTCTTAACATCCTTATTTGTAATCTACAATGCTCAACCCTGATAAAAAACTTCCTAGATCTTTCAGTATCAATCAGTGAGATACTCAACATAAACAAAGCTGGAGGTGAGTTTTATTATTCTACCAGGACATATGCGTGCATTTATGTTGCATCCCCTGGGTCCTGATAAGTGTTGTGTAGTGTTTTACTATGCCCTTTCCCCTCATCAGCTCAAAAGTATATTATATTTATATATTTTCTCTTTGCACCTGAAAGGAGCAATAAGATATGCAATACTGTATAAGCCTGTAATCAAATTTGCAATATGTCATAAATGGAATGTACCAACTGGAGAGGTAATGTTATTTTTTTTATTTTTGGAAAGTCATTAAAACATAATGTACATTCCAGTGAACCCTTTGGGACTTGAAAATACTTATTTATATAATAAAATGTGTCAGAATTATATGGAATATGATTTTGCCACATTTCCATTGCAGCATGGGAAGGTAGTTAGTTTGTTTCATTTTTAACGCACGGAATTATTACAAAAAGAATTAGCATGCTAAATAAGAGGCTTCCGTTGGAATACAACACTATATTTTAAATGTTGCTAACAACTGCTAACAGCCAAGTTTAAATACTGCAAATATAGGTTGGTTCTGGGAAAAGAAATTCAGTATTCTTTCACAAAAGGTATATCACTAATAATGAACTCAGAACATAATAGTAAATGCTTTCTTCCCAGATGTCTTCAATAAAGACAAGGATATCAAGCTGTGCCAATCTAAATGAAAGACTCTAAAAGAGTGCTGCTTGAGTGAGATTTTAAAGCTCATAGAAACACCCCACAAAAATAATTCTTCAAAGGAGGATGTGCTATTAAAAACTGGTTTTAATTAATGCAAAACAATATTATATTCAGAGCATATCGTAGTCTGGGCTTTCTCCTGATCAGGGAGACTTGGCAGCACAGTGAATGCTTTTTATATTTTGGAGGGTTTTTTTGTAAAAATGCACACACAGAATTTTATTGCCTTTTTTGGATATTAAACAAGCAACCAATTATAAACTGAGCTGCAGCAGTGGATAATTCCTGTTTGCATGCCAAGCAGCTCCTGCATTAGATCAGTGTGTGATAGCACTGCCATTAACAGAGTCTGTGACAGTTTACTGTAACAATTTGTAAACTATTTCTCAGAAGTTTATAAAAATGCTTATCACCAGTGGGAAAGCTATTGCAAACACCATTCCAAGGACCTCTTTGTGTTATTGGATTTTAACCCCTTGGACAGTCTTCTGTTTAAAAATAAAACAAACTTGGGTCTGAAAAGTACTTTTAATCAGTGGAGGGGCTAGAGAGGATCAGGTGAGAAAGAAAAAGTTCAGTATTATCAATGTATTGCAGGCAGAGTACCGTTTTCATTCGCACTGTCTGAAAATCAGTCCTTGCATTGGCCTCATGCTCATTCACAAGGGAAAACTTCATTTGTTGTTAGGAAAGGTGAAGAAAAGCAAAATGTTAACTGCAGGGCAAGCACGTTTAATTCATATTATAAAAGTTAACATGGACATAGCATGCATTATCATAGCAGTCTTATCTCTGTTACTATATTTCACAATTATCTCCATAAAAGACTTCAGTTTCAGGGGTTTACTTTGTAAGTGAGTATTATCGAAGCGCTCTATTCTTTCACATTTTAATGATTACTTCTTTGGAAATCATTTCCCTCTCTTTATAGATATTTAAAAGAAAATTATTAATAATAGATATTCATCTACATGAGCACATCAAACTAAAAACTAAATGATCTTGATACGGCCAAAGTGCAGGAGAGCTGTGCCTGAATTTGTATCACTGTCTCTGACATTCAAAGATACCACCTACAAGAGGAATTTACTCACCTTATTGAATAATGATGGTTCTTCAAGATGTACGTCTGTATGGGTGCTCCAATGGGACAAGGTGTGTTTGTGTCCCTGCACTGCTGATTGGAGAACTTTTGTAGCTACGTCCATGAGGTCCACACGTGCGTGGTTCTTCCCCCTCCTCTCCCCTTTATGGTCTGCCATAAGGCATTGATTGGGCAAACCCGCCTTAGTTCCTTCTCTACCACAGAGACTGATAAGAGTTCTGAAGTAGAGAGGAGGAGGGGAGGGGTGTGGAGCGTTTATGGGGGGAACATCTCAAAGAACCATTGTTACTGCACCAAGTGAGTAACTTTCTCTTCTTCTTCTTTGAATAGTGTCCCTATTGGTGCTCCACTCCAGGTGGCTCCTGAGTTGTATTCCCAACAGGAAACTGGGGCTTCAGAGTCACGACAACAATGGATGATAACACTGCAGTGCCAAATCCAGTGTCAGCAGCAGATTCCCTTAGGAATACAGTATTCTGCAAAAGTACCTGCAGATGTTCTGGAGATTTTCAGGATGCAGACATTCTTGAAGAAGGCAGCCAAAGAGGAAACCGACCTCACTGAGTGTGTACATCCTGGTCTCCACCTTTTTAACCACAAGATCACTTTTTCAATTTAAGTACAATGTAGGATCTACCTCAAACTTAAATACACTTGCCCCACTTCCTTCTCGTCCCTTTTTTGAGGCCTTGCCCCCACTCCACCCCCTTTCCAAGGCCTCACCCTGCTCACTCCATCCCCCTTCCTCTTCCATCCTCACTCACTTTCACCAGACTGGGGTGGGATCTTGGGGTGCAGGTTCTGGTCTTGGTCTAGGAGTCTGGAGTGTGGGAGGGGCTCCAGGTTTAGCCCAGGCCAGGGGGTTGCAGTCCAGGAAGGGTTTCAGGGTTCAAGCTCTGGGAAGGAGTTTGGGTACAGGGAGACTCACATCTGAGGCAAGAGGTTGGGTGTAGGAGGAGGTTCAGGGCTGGGACAGGGGTTCAGGAAGCAGGCTCTGGCTGGGCACTGTTTAACTGACACTGCTACTGGGTGGTGGAGTTAAGGCAGGCGTACTCCTACCCTGGCCTTGCACCATTCCTGAAAGCAGCTGGCATGTACAGCAATAGTTCCATGATGCCATGTGCTGCCCCTCATCTACAGGCACTGAGCCCACAGCTTCTACTGCCCACAATTCCCTGTTACTGATCAGTGGGAGCTGCAGCAGTGGTGTCTGCAGGCAAGGACAGCATGTGGAGACCCCCTGCTCTGCCTCTCTCAGGGTATGTCTACACTACCCCGCTAGTTCGAACTAGCGGGGTAATGTAGGCATACCTCACTTGCAAATGAAGCCCGGGATTTGAATTTCCCGGGCTTCATTTGCATAAGCGGGGAGCCGCCATTTTTAAATCCCAGCTGGTTTGAACCCCGTGCAGCGCGGCTACACGGGGCTCGAACTAGGTAGTTCGGACTAGGGTGCCTATTCCGAACTACTGGTACACCTCGTTCCACTACCTCGTTCCGAACTACTGGTACACCTAGTTCGAGCCCCGTGTAGCCGCGCTGCACGGGGTTAGAACCAGCGGGGATTTAAAAATGGCGGCTCCCCGCTTATGCAAATGAAGCCCGGGAAATTCAAATCCCGGGCTTCATTTGCAAGTGCGGTATGCCTACATTACCCCGCTAGTTCGAACTAGGAGGGTAGTGTAGACATACCCTCAGGGGCTGCAGGGACATGCCAGTCACTTCCAGGAGCAGCAAGTACCACAGGAATAACAACTCCAGCCATGACAGGTTAGGCATTTTAGAACTTACTACTCAACAAATTACTTTTAAGCGTAAGAGAGAAATTAAAATTATGAAATGCACAGACCTGTCAAAAAACCAAAATAACTCACTTTGCAAGCAGTAAAAAATGTAATAACCTCCCCCCACCATACACATATATGTTGGGTCAGGAGATGAGAGTGAAGGACAGTGAGTGAGTGTGTGTGTGAGAATGACAGACACACAATATGTGAGAGTGGCAGAGATTTGCATTGTCAAGCTCCCTCCATCCCCTTCTCTCTGTGTGGAGATAGGGTACAGAAGGGGGGGGGGACAAACCTTGCACAGCATGCAGGAGGCTCCCGGGGGGAGAGGGAGAGGCAGCTCCAAGACAGAAGGCAGGAGCAGCATGACAGTGGTTGGAGGTGCAACAGAAGTGCCAATGCTTGACAGCTTTCTGGCCAAACCAGGCTGGCTCACCTGTCAGAGGCTCCAAGATCTACTGGTAGATCCCAATCTATTGGTTAGTGACTACTGGTGTACAGACTGCACATGGAAGAACTAAACTGAAAGCCTGATAACAGTGTTTGAGGCGTCTTAAGCCCTATTTAGAGAGTCTCTAGGTTGCTATCCCTGCACTGTTAGACTATCCGCAATAGAGAGAAAAAGCCTAGGAGATTTCCTCAAAGTCCAGGTAGAAGGCCAGGGCTCCCTTCCATCAAGTGTGTGCGTAGAATGGTTTCCCTATTACCCTAGTGAGGTGATAAAGGCTGGGAGGTGAATGAGCTGATTCATCTGAAAAGCCCACGTCATATTAGGGATGAACTTCAGGGGTGGTCTGAGCATAACTTGTCAGGAAAGAACACTGTAAAGGGGAGGAATGTTCGCCATAAGAGCTGCTATCTCCCCTAACCTTCTCGTTGAGGTAATGGCAACCAGAAATGCCATTGAAAGGAGCATAAATGAACAAGTGGCTGTGGGTTTGAATGGTGGACTGGTCCATCCTTTTAATACTGAATTCAGGTCTCACATCTACCACTTCCCCCGTAGCCGCAAGACTTGTTATCCTATCAAAGGAAGCTATCTGGTTTGTTGGAGGAGGCTGTGAAGGCTAGGACTATAATAGAGTTTAAAGAGAAGCTGGATAAATTCATGGAGGTTAGGTCCATAAAAGGCTATTAGCCAGGGGATAAAATGGTGTCCTTGGCCTCTCTTTTTCAGAGGCTGGAGAGAGATGGCAGGAGACAAATCGCTCGATCATTGTCTTCGGTCCACCCTCTCTGGGGCACCTGGTGCTGGCCTCTGTCGGTAGACAGGATACTGGGCTAGATGGACCTTTGGTCTGACCCAGTACAGCCGTTCTTATGTTCTTATGTTGGACATGATTTGTTCTTTGTACATACATGCTGACTGTTCCTTATCACCTTATCTTCCAGATGTTTGCAAATGGATTCCTTAATTATTTTCTCTATTATCTTTCCTGGTACAGAACTTAAACTGATGGTTTTTAATTCCTGGGGTTGTCCTTATGTCCCTTTTTATGATCATTGAGCACTATATTTGCTCTTTTCTAGCCTTCTGGACTCTCTACTGTCTTCCATGACTTTTCAAAGATCAGAGGAGTGACAGAGGAGGTTCTGAAAACAGGATTCTCAGGCAGATGTTTGCTGGATCCTTCTACCAGTTTAAGTATTGTTTGACCTTGGGGACCTCAAGGTGTCTTAGTTCAGCCTGTAAACCACACTGAACCATGACTGGAGGCATCTCATGCAAAGTCTGGCATGAGCGGTCACAGACATGCTCAGGATCATGTGTCTCAGAAGCTGGAGGTAATGTCTGGTTTACACTGTCTCGTTGAGCGTGGAGAGACTGAGGAATCTGTGTTCTTGTTTGAACAGAGTCAAGATTGTATCCCACGGATTCTAATCACGGTACTTGGGCTTAATGGCCATTTTTGTACATTGATTTGTAGGCCTAAGCTTCTGAGTAAGTCCGCAGTCATATGGGTAGCCTGCCAAACTTTGCTGAGGGAGCGCTCCTAGAGGAGACTATCATCCAGCTAAGGATACATCATGATTCCTACATGGGCCATCGCTATTGAGAGGCTCTTGGGAGTACTTGGTATTGGTAACGGATCTGTCCTGAGATATAATCTGTGGGATGACCAGTTTGGTGTCCCAGGGAGGCTGGGCCATGATGCTGCTCCTGTGTGTACAAAGGGAATACATGTTGCACTCCTAGAATGCACAATGCAATGGTCATGTCCCCCTCGGGCTCATGAAAGAGTTATGGAAGCCTGTTATTATTACTATTCAATATAGAAAATGATCTCTCTCTCTTAATAGCAATGGTTTTCAAACTATGGGTCATGACTCAGTACTGGGTTGTGGAATGTTGGGCATTGGGTCTTATTGCTGCAGGGGGATCAGGCGAGCAGGGTGGGGTGGTATGGCCGGCTGCCTGCCTTTCCTGGCACTGCAGACTACGCTGTGCCCCAGAAATGGCCGGTATCAGGCCAGGCTCCTAGGTGGGGGAAGGGAAAAGTGCACAGGGCCCCACACACTGCTCATGCCCTGAGCATTAGCTGCACGCTCCTATTGGCTGGAAACCTGCTGCTGGCTGCTTCTGGAGTGCAACATGGTCTGCGGTGCCAGGAGAGTCATGAAGCTGCCCTAGCACCTCTCCTACACTGCTGACTGGGAACTGCTCACGGTAAGCCCCTCCTGGCACCAGCCCTGACATCCCCAAAGCTGGAGTCCCCTCTGACACCATAAAGCTCTCCTCCTCAGCCCCACTCTGAAGCCCACACTCTAGATAAGTTATGGTGGGTCGCAGGAATCAATAATTTTCTTCAACTGGGTCATGAGAAAAAAAGTTTGAAAATCACTGTTCTATAGTATCTATATAGAAAACTAGGGTATGGGAATATTATTATAATGCTAATGCCAATAAGACTGAATAGGAAGCTGCTTCTGTTCACTTGAAGTTCAAATTAAAATTCATAAAGAGAGAAAGAGAGAAATCATCTGATACTTAAGAATGTGCTAAAATAGTACTAAGTCAGGGATAAACCCACAGAAGACAGAGTATCGTGAGCCAAGGGCATGGTATCTGATCTGATTTGTCTAGACACTGCAGCCAGCATGAATAACTTATCCAGGAATTTCAACACCATTTCTAATGTATATACCATACTATATGCTGCAATCACTAGAGATAACAGGAGGAGTTAAGGACACTAACAATCTTGTCTCAAATTCCTGAGACATGAGTTTCTCTGGTTGCTAATGTGTTTTCAACTTTTCATAGTTTCTTTTTTAATCTCTTATTTATACAGGTAACAAAGAATCATGTGGTCAGTCACCCTAGATGGAATTCCTAGGTCTAGATCTAATCTAGGAAAGAGACAATTCTTTCCATGCCACAACCCATATTCCAAATGATTTGAATATGTGTCCTCCTTTCACCTTCTGCTGTCCATGAAGCTCAGCTCTGCATGATATATCTGAGCAACACATTAGCATGTTGTCTCTTTAAAGGTCTCTTTAGGTACAAGACACAGGCATGGTCAACATAGACAGGGCAAATATCAATTAATAACAAATAATGAAAATAAGAACAACCAAAAATGTCCTCTGTTTATCAAGGTTCACAGCTGCAGAGAAGTTCAGAGCAGGCAAAATGCCATTCAAAAGAATAAGTAGATGAATTAATCCCTATTCCTTTGTTTATTCCCTCCTGTCCAAACCTCCCACTTCCTATATATAGTTCATCTGAGGTCTGAGCAGCTGCACATGAACTTCACAATCTGTGGCAATCCAATATACCTTACAAACAACCCTATTGCTCAAATCCCTCCTACCGTGGTTCTGGAGAACCACTATGCTGTTCTGGATATGGGAGATAAGGACTCACCCCCTAAAGCAGAAGAGGAGAAGCTTTGTACCCCCAAGGCTGTGAGGTCTGCAGCCACCTCTGCAAGGAGGAAAAGTAGGGTAGTGGTGGTAGGAGGCTCTGTTCTGAGGGGGACAGAAGCACCCATTTGTCAGCCGGACATCATCTTGGGAGGTATGCTGCCTACCACAGGCCCATATCTGAGACATTATGGAGGCACTGTTGAGGATTTTCTGGCCCTCTGACTACTACCCCATGCTACTCATCCATGTGGGCACAAATGATACAGCAAGGTGTGACATTGAGCAGATCAAGTGTGACTACAGGGCTCTGGGAGTATGGGTGAGGGAGGTGGTGTTCTCTTCAGTCCCTCCTGTCAAAGATTGGGGCCCAGGTAGAGACAGGTGCATCCTGGAGGTGAATGCCTGGCTGTGAAGATGGTGTCACCAGGAAGGCTTTATCTCCCTTGACCGCAGGATGCTGTTCCAAGAAAAAGGACTGCAAACCGGGATGAGGTTTTGAGGAAGGAGAAGAGAATGTTTGGACACAGAATGGCTAACCTAGGGTACGTCTAGACTACAGGCTTTTGTCGACAGAAGTTTTGTCGACAGATACTGTTGACAAAGCTTCTGTCGACAAAGAGCGTCTAGACTACATTCAGTTCTGTCGACAACGCAAGCTGCTTTGTCGACATGGCAGTGTAGACGCAAAGGACAGTTTAGATGCAATAACACTTTCTGTCGACAGAACTCTGTCGACAGAAGGCGTTATTCGTCGTAAAATGAGGTTTACCAGCGTTGACAAAACTACCGAGTTCTGTCGACATTATGTCGACAGAACTCAGTGGTAGTGTAGACGCAGGTATAGTTTTGTCGACAAAAGTGGACTTTTGTCGACAAAACCCTGTAGTGTAGACACACCCCTAGGGTATGTCTACACTACAGCACTAATTTGAACTAACTTAATTCGAATTAGTTAATTCGAACTAAGCTAATTCGAACTAGAGCATCTAGACCTAAAAACTAGTTCAAATTAGCATTTTGCTAATTCGAACTAGCATGTCCACATTGAGTGGACCTTGAACTGAGGTTAAGGCTGGCCGGAAGCAGTGCCGGCAGGGCATGAGGTTAGGACTTAGAGCGTGGAGCTGCTGTCTCAGGCTAGCTGAGGGCTGTGCTTAAAGGGACCCGACCTCCACCCTGGACAGACAGTTCTCAGGGGTTCCCCGCTCGCTTGTCTAACTCAATGAGGGACAGCAAAGCAGTCCTGGCTTGGAGTGCCCTGAATGCCCACACTCGGCACATCACAGCACTCGGCCATCAGCCAGGCTGCACTTGCCGCAGGCTGCCATCTGGGGGGGGGAGGGGTCAATCGGCGGGCTGCAGGAGAGCTTCCACCCCAAGGAGCCACCCCAGTCCTCCCCATCGGGGGCTCGTACCCCATTCCTCCCTCTCCTCCTTCCACTTACCCCTTCCTAGCCCCCCTTCCTGATGTACAAAATAAAGGACACGTGTGTTCAAAAATAGAAACTCTCTTTATTGAACAAAACTCAGGGGGGGGGGGGAGAATTAACCTCTCGGGAGACTGGGAAAAGGAGGTGGGAGAGCGGAAGAGAGAGGGTGGGAGAGGGGAGGGCAACTAAAATGATCAGGGGTTTGGAACAGGTCCCATATGAAGAGAGGCTAAAGAGACTGGGACTTTTCAGCTTACAAAAGAGGAGACTGAGGGGGGATAAGATAGAAGTCTATAAAAGCATGAGTGGTGTGGAAAGGGTGCATAAAGAAAAGTTCTTCATTAGTTCCCATAAAGAAGGACTAGAGGACACCAAAGGAAAGGAATGGGTAGCAGGCTTCAAACTAATAACAGAAAGTTCTTCTTCACAAAGCAAATAGTCAACCTGTAGAACTCCTTGCTGCAGGAGGCTGTGAAGGCTAGAACTAGAACAGAGTTTAAAGAGAAGTTAGATAAAGTCATGGAGGTTGGGTCCATGGAGTGGTATTATCTAGGGGGTAGAAATGGTGTCCCTGGCCTCTGTTTGTGGAAGGCTGGAGATGGATGGCACGAGACAAATGGCTTGGTCATTGTTTCGATTCATCCCCTCCAGGGTCCCTAGCGTTGGCCGCTGTCGGCAGACAGGCTACTGGGCTAGATGGACCTTTGGTCTGACCCAGTAGGGACAGTCTAAGCTCAGGGCTCAGGGTCGGGGGTCTCACTGGACCACCCTGATTTTCATGTAAACCTGCTCCTGGGTGGCCAGGCTGGCAGCTATCCTGCCCTAGATGGCCACTTTCCTGTGCCTAGTGTGGACGTTGTGGATGAGGTCCACGATCTCCGCACTAGACCAGGCGGGCACTCGCCTCTTGCAGCCTCGGGCAGGCTCCTGGAAGCCGCCAGCCTGGTCCCGGGAAGAGGTGGAGGGCTGGGTGGCAGCGGGTGGATGGCTCGTGCCTTGCCAAGTGCAGGGTCTGCTCACTGAGTGCTGGCAGGCTTGCACCTGGCATGGGCACCGTAGCCAGACCGTGCCCCTTTAAGGGGTCCGGGGCCGGGAGGGGGGCAGACGAGTTTCCCTGGTGGTGCCCAGAGTGGCCACCAGGGAAAGCTGGGAAGGGCTAGCCTCCCACACAGCCCTTAATTCGAACTACTTAATTCGAACTAGGCGTTAGTCCTCGTACAATGAGGTTTACCTAGTTCGAATTAAGCGCTCCGCTAGTTCGAATTAAGTTCGAACTAGCTGTTTGTATGTGTAGCACCTATCAAAGTTAATTCGAACTAACATCTGTTAGTTCGAATTAACTTTATAGTGTAGACATACCCTTAGATGTCTATGTGCAAATTCAAGAAGTATGGGGAATAAGCAGGAAATGCTAATAAATAAATACAATTATCACATAGTTTGTATCACAGAGACTTGCTGGGATAACACAGTTGGAATATTGATATAGCAGGGGTAAAAAAACAAGGGTGACGTCACGCTAGGGGTCTGCTACATATCACCTACTCAGGCAGAAGAGCTGGATAAGGCTTTTTTAAACAACTAACAAAATCATCTAAAGAGCAGGATTTGATGGTGATGGGGGATTTCAACTATCCAGACCCTGCAGGGCACAGATTATCCAAATAAGATTTTGGACTGTATTGGAGACAAGTTTTTTTTTATTTCAGGTTGAGAAAGCTACTGGGGGGAAGCTGTTCTTGATTTGATTTTAACCAAATGGCTATTAGCCAGGATGGGTAAGAATGGTGTCTCTAGCCTCTGTTGTCTGGAAATGGGTGAGAGAAGAGGGATCACATGAGGATTACCTGTTGTGTTCCCTCCTTCTGTGGCATCTGGTATTGGCTACTGTTGGCAGACAGGATAGTGGGTTGGATGGACCTTTGGTCTAACCCAGTATAGCCATTATTATGTTCTTATGTTTAGAAGGACCTTGTTGTTGGAGTCCCAGAACTATGGCTACTTGGGAATCACAGAATTTAGGACTCTGACAGGATTTTCGCTCCCCACCCCATCCTCAGCTCCTATTGGCCAGAAACAACTGGCCGATAGTAACTGACCCCAGCCAATCTCTTAGCTCCTATTGACTAGAAACAACCAGCCAATAGGAGCTGAGAGATTGGCCTGGGGAATGGGAGTAGTGCAAATCTCTTTCCCCTCCCAGAGCTGAGAGCCACGTGGAGGGGGAGCAGCTCGCAGTTTCAAGCAAGGTTGCAGCAGGCCTTGGGGTGCTGCAGGGCTGCTAGCTTAGGTAAGCACCTCCCAGCCAGAGCCTGCCTCTGGCACCCCTGCCCCTCCTGCATCCCAACTCCCTCTGCACCCCCCTTTGCCCCAGGTCACAACTCCCTCCCAGACTCTGTACCCCTTCCTATACACCACCCCAGGCCAGAATCCTCTCCTGCACCCAAACACCCTCCCAGACCCTGCACCCCATTCCCCTGCCAAAGTCACCACCCACATCCTCTGCAGTTTGCACTCCCTTTTCCCCTTCTCCCAGATCACAGCTTCCTCCCAGTGACCCTCCCCCAGGTCAGAATCTTCTCCTGCCCCCATGCCCCTTCCCTGACCCAGGTCACAGCCCCCTCCTTTGCCCAAACTCCCTCTCAGATCCTACTCCATTTCACACCATCTCCCTCTCCGATCTCACACCCCATCCCTTACCCCATGTACCCTTCTGCGCCCAACCTCCATCCTAGACCCTGCACCTCCTTCACAGAAAAGTGCGGCCCGTGACCACTTTCTAAAATCTTGGAGTGGCCCTCCTGCCAAAAATTATTGCCCACCCTGACCCACATGCATGAATAGCTGAAAGGCAACCCTCACTGCTGATCTAGTTTTTGGCTGATGGATATTTAAATTGTATTTGATCTTAAGAAACATTAGGTTAGAAGTGAGCTGTGCCCACGAAAGCTCATGATACCATTTACATGTTTCGTTAGTCTGCAAAGTGCTACCAGACCATTTGTTGTTTTTTCTGTAACAGGCTAACTCGGCTACCCCCTGAAGCTGTAGGAATATAGAGTGGTTGGGTTTGAAATTGCAAAGAAAAGTTATTTAGTTTAAAAATGCTACTATGATCTGATAGAGCACTGAGATGACTTGCTTTTCTTTTTTTAAATCATTTTCATATTAAAAACAGGGCAAAGATTTAACTTATGAAATGTTAGAAGTGCCACTCAATGAGTTTCTGTAGCATTTCAGAATCCAAGCGTGATCACATAACATAAGTTTCCTTAAAATCAAGTTCACTGCTGAGTTGAAACACATTTCCTGTTTCCAAACAAAATAGAAGTGTGCCCAGTACTCATAACTTTCTGAGGAAAGTTTTCTAGAGAGCAATTTTCAAACAAGGAAAGCATCAGTATTCTTCCCTCTCTAGAACAGAGTTCATCTTTTAAATAAGCTTCCAAACCCAGACACACACATTGGCCTAAATAATATCCCATTTAAAGTTTGACACCAAGAAAACTGATGTAGACTCTGGCCCTAATAATTCTTGAAACAATGTTTAAAATTGTTTTCAAATAAAGTAATGGCCAAATATGGTTGTAAAAAGGCCCCATGTACTCTATAAATGTGTTTATGCTCTGAGCTTAATCAAAGCAAAAGCCTGATCATTTTATATTATGTTTCGATTTTGCCTATGACAAATTAATGATATTAATGAATCATGTTTACATCCATGCTGGGTTTCCTTTCCCCTGCTGTTTCAGAATTTCTGACATGGAGGGTCATTTCAGCCAAAGTCAAACTCAGCCCAAATCACAGAGCATTGTCAGTTTTAGGTCAACATTTTGCATGTTGTCCACTCACCCCTATATAATGGCCACAACTTTGTCTAGGTAACGGAACCTTCTGTGAATCTCAGTGAACCTGGCCCAAACTTTTAGGCATGTTCCTCAAAAGACCCATGTTAAAAGTATGAGTAATGGGTCCTCGGCACCTCTCAGGACCAGTCCCCAGGTTTGTAATGAAATCCAAACCCAGGCCTGCCTCCGCAGGTTTCATTTCAAAAGGTTCACCCCACATCTCCAATTGCATTGTAACAAGATTTGTACCCACACAACAGGATTCCATGTTACAATTGTGCTTATAGAGGTTGTTGTAAACCCAACAGTACCAAGCAGCAGTCTCTGGTGTACAGTTTTTGCTACCAGTGATGTTTTCAAAGAAGTCTGAGCGGTGGGTTGGAGGAAGGAAAAGCCATGGAAGAGCTCAGTTTTTGAGCACCATCCCTGTCTGTTTTATTTAGAGAGCAGGATCTTGGTTCCTTCCTATTTAGGTATGAAGAAAAACAAAGGGAAGAGGAAGAGAGGGAGAGTTTTACAAACACCAGTACTTTCTTTCTTCATAAAATTAAAGCAAGAATACAAAACAGGCATGTTTGGATTTAAACATTCCCCTGAACTGGGCCAGATTCTGCATTCTTTGTGAACCCAGTGGATCCAATCCTCAGGTGCTCTAAATCAACTTAGCTCTATTGAATCAACCTGCATCCCAAGCTTTGCAGTATTGTACTAGTGGATGAGACAACTACAGTTTGAACCTCTCTAGTCCCGCACTCTCTGGTCTGGCAATATCCATGCTCCAGCATTAATTTAATTAGCCAGATGTTTCACTTACCATGGGTGAGGCCAAGTTTCCCATGGTCCCATAAAGTTTACTTACAGGCACCAGTCCTGGGGCTCAGTGTTCTGTGCTGTCACTTAGCTCTAATTTACCCCTAAATGTCTTCTAAGAGTCCAGTAAGTAGTGAAAGTGTTGGTAATGCTGCTAGACAATATTGACCTCCCGTGGTCCAGCAAATTCTCTGTTTTGACACTGGCCAGGCCCCGAGGATGCTGGACTAGAGAGGTTCCACCTGTAGTGAAACTGATTAAACTCTTCCCATATAACACAAAATGAACTAATCAGTTTAATTTAATTGTTGAAGCTGAGTAGCAAGTGCAGTGAGTAAGCAAATAGCACAAATGGTGGAAGTTTTCAGTTTCAGCTGTTTCTAAGGGCTTATTAGTAAAGGTCAAGATTATAAAAAATAAAGTTGAGATACCTGAAGAAGGGGGCCTGATTTTGGGAAAGAGATAAGCACCCGTTCTCTGAAAAACAGGGCTCCTAAAGCGCATGTCAAGTTAGACACCACAAAAGCTCATGATCCTATATATTTGTTAGTTTTTAAGGTGCCACAGGACTACTTGTTTTTCCAAAATCACTAGTCATTCCTGAAAATCTTGGCAAAACACTGCTAGGGCAACTTTTTTTTTTTTAGTGTTATCTGGTTTTCCAATCTTAACCATTTCCTTGTCCAGATGCACAATCAGCTTTAAGTTTGAATTCCCTATATCAGCTTTCACAGTTTTATATCACAACCTGAACATTAATATCTGCAATGCTTACTTTTCAGCCAGGGTTTCTACTCTAATGAAGCTAGTCAATTAAATATGAGTTAGCTCAATGCTGAGTGGCTTAATATAATAAACCTTGTGTGCTAATCCTGATGTACTGGGTGTTCCTTGGATTATGTTTTTGCATGCTGCTGACTAACAGATGTGGTTAGGCACCAGTAATAAATCAGAATAAAAGAAAGAAAGTATGGGACTTTAGGGAATATATGTTTTAGAAAAAACTTGGCTTGTCACTAAGGGAAGCATTGCACTAAGATGCATTTTTTAAATATAAGTGTAAGAGATCTAGACAAGATTGTATAAATAATCTATGAAACTGCAGGTCTGTGAGGTCGTAAAGTAATATTGCAAGGCAAGATGCCTTGTTAATTCCTATTCCAACAGACCAAATGGGTACACTGTATTGAAACAAATACTGTACAGTGGCAAGGCGACTGTACTACTAATCTCTCAGACAGCGGTGGGCAACCTGTGGCCCATTGGGGCTCTATGTGTGGTCCATGAAACATTCTGTTTACCACTATCCATGCACAGAGTTGCCAGATTTTGCTTGTTTTTGTCCACATAGTTGTCTTCCTACCAGTATTACTAAAGTGACACACACGTAGAGCAAGGACACGTGAAGTGAGGTGAGGTGTGTGCTGGTTGCACACAATATTGACTGTGAGAGCTGTGCACTCCCTCGCCGTACAATTAAAGCGCTGCTACAGTTCAATTGGCACCCCCTGCAAATTCTAGGCAGGGAAGCACAGTTAGCAAAACTACCCCATCCCGGGAGAGCAGCTTGGTTACGATAATCTTGCATCCCACTGAGATGAAGGAGGGCCACTCATGTGGCCTATTCACTAACCTAAATTGACCATCGCTACCCTCAAGGTTGTTGAAGTTCATAAGAATGAGGACAGAGATTTAAAGAATCAAACAACCAAGGGATTTGACACATTGTTCTGCAGGATCAGGGATTTCCAGCATCAGTAGACATTTGTATGACAAATCAA
Source organism: Pelodiscus sinensis (assembly GCF_052426305.1). Taxonomy (NCBI): domain Eukaryota; kingdom Metazoa; phylum Chordata; order Testudines; family Trionychidae; genus Pelodiscus; species Pelodiscus sinensis. Next base: position 187,967,268 of record NC_143054.1, read on the forward strand.
TGTCAGGTAGCAGTATGTCAATTTGAGGACTGCGTTATCTTGGTCTAAGGTCCGTACAACTGCTACATGTATATTACTGTGGCAACGAAATGGATGATGATTGTGTTTCCAGACATCACTCTCAGCCCCTAGACAGGAAGGAAATCTCCCCACGACTCAGCAAAAGCCACCCTGGGATCAGTATAGGAGTGCTGTTGACAAATACATAGAGCCAGATTATCAAACGTATGAAGCGCCTACTGGGATTTTCAAAGCAGGCATGAAGGTCATGTTAAGACAGAGATAATTTACTCCTAGAAGTTAAATGTGTCTAACAGCTATTGAACCTGGGCGGTAGATGCATAATTTGCTTTAGTGTTTTTAAAAGCTCTATTAGGAACCTAAATACAGTACTTTGCAAAATCTGGACCTCAGGGTTTTGTACTAGTGCCCATCACTACTGTACCTGAGGCCATATCCTCAAAAGCTGTTAGATATCTAACTCCTATTGAAATCAGTAAGTGTGAGATGCCTCTGGTGTGGAGAAAGTGAATAAGAAAAAGTTGTTTACTTGTTCCTATATAACACAAAAACAAGGGGTTACCAAATGAAATTAATAGGTAGCGGATTTAAAACAAAAGGAAATATTTTGTATTGCAATGCACAGTCAACCTGTGGAACTCCTTGCTAGAGGATGTTGTGAAGACCAAGACTTCAACAGAGTTCAAAAAAGAGCTTGATAAATTCATGGAAGACAGGTGTATCAATGACAATTATCCAGGAGGGGCAGGACAGTGTACTTAGCTTCTGTTTGTCAGAAGTTGGGAATGGGTAACAGAGGAGAGATCACTTGATGATTACCTGTTCTGTTCATTCCCTCTCAGGCACCTGGGATTGGCCACTGTTGGGGTATGTCTACACTACCCCGCTAGTTCAAACTAGCGGGGTAATGTAGGCATACCGCACTTGCAAATGAAGCCCGGGATTTGAATTTCCCGGGCTTCATTTGCATAAGCGGGGAGCCGCCATTTTTAAAACCCCGCTGGTTCGAACCCCGTGCAGCGCGGCTACACGGGGCTCGAACTAGGTAGTTCGAAGTAGGACTACTTCGAGGTGTACCTTGAGGTGTACCGGTAGTTCGGAATAGGAATCCTACTTTGAACTACCTAGTTCGAGCCCCGTGTAGCCGCGCTGCACGGGGTTCGAACCAGCGGGGTTTTAAAAATGGCGGCTCCCCGCTTATGCAAATGAAGCCCAGGAAATTCAAATCCCGGGCTTCATTTGCAAGTGCGGTATGCCTACATTACCCTCCTAGGTTCGAACTAGGAGGGTAGTGTAGACATACCCTTGGAAGACAGAATACTGAGCTAAATGGACCTTTGGTTTGACCCAGTATGTTCTTATACTGTGGTCCTGAGTGCCCAAAAGAGTGGAATCTCACCCCAAACTCTCTCTTGCCTTGTGGGTAGAGGCCATGGCATGGTATAAACTTGAGGCCAATACAAGTTAGCCAATCTTTTCTCCTCCTCTTTTAATAATTTTTTAAAGCTTTTTTTTATTGAAGTCCTGCCCATCGATCTTATGCAAAAGAAAAAAGATTATTCATACACATTTCCAACATGTACTCCCCTTGTGTTTTAATCTGGCACTCTTAGCTTTTGTCATAATACCCCTGGCTCTACATATGTTAAGCTCAAATAAAAATCATCAACAACAAAAGCACAGACACGTAGAGCTAGATTGTGACCTGGGCTGCCTGCATATGAAAGGGTTTAAAAAACAGCAAACCCCGCCTTAGATCCCTATGCAGGCTACTTGGTTCTTGGCCCTGAGTAGTCAGGAGAAAGTAGTCTTAAGATGCCTTCTTAACTTTCCCCCCAAAGCAGGTGGGCAGCAAGTGGGTGGCGAATGGGATGGGACCAGTGACTGATTCAGGCCTGCAGCAAATTATTAAAAACCTGGATCTAGGGTTGAGGTGAAGCAAAGAGAAAACGGAGGCACTAGGGATGTAAGGGAGAAGTTGACTAGGCCACCAGCACCCCTAATCCAGTCTGGGGAAGGCTTCTGGGGGTGAGATCTGGGCCAAAGTCACCTACTCACCTGTGCACACATGTTCCCCACTCATAGCACCACCCCTTCTAGCAGCATGGCTCACGGCTTCCCCCACTCCTCCCCTTTCCTGTTGCTAGTGGCCAAAGGAATGCTCATAAGAACATAAGAACGGCCTTACTGGGTCAGACCAATGGTCTATCCAGCCCAGTATCCTGTCTGCCAAAAGTGGCCAATGCCAGATGCCCCAGAGGGAGGGAACACTACATGTAATCCTCATGTGATCCCTCCCCTGTCACTCACCTCCAGAGGCTAGGGACATCATTCCTACCCATCCTGGCTAATGTAGCCATCATGCTTGGTAATGTAGGCCCTTCCCTGCTCCAGGGCCAGCTTTTTAGGCAGGGAGTTGGCCAAGGAACAACAGCTCATAGGTACTTTAAGCTCCCCATCATTCAAACAGAGCCATTCTGAGCTTGGACCTGTAGCCAGGGAACAGTTGGCCCAATAGTAAATCCACCTCTGGCTGCTCCCGGAAGCTGAGGCGGTTGTGTGAGTACTCAGAGGGTATCCCAAAGTGTGCAATGATCATCTCTACCTTCCCACAACACCCACAGTGCACTGCCCACACTGTCCATGATGTGGACATGACCTGTGTCAACAGAAGGAACAAGTGTGAACACCCTCTGGCAAGTTTTGTTGTGTCAACATTTGGGTGTCGACATAAGTTTTGTTGACAAAACTTGGTAGCACAGACATATCCTGTGTGTGTGTGTGCGCGTGTGTGCGCGCACAGGGAAACATCAGCATGCAGGTCTGCCCTCTGCAAAACACTGTTTTTCCTTCCACACACACTTCTAGCCCTCCAGGAACTTAGTCAGCAAATATCACTGAAAATATTCTGAAAATATTGTAAATGGTAAATTGCACTATCCCGAGAAGTCATTCTTCCACTCTACTCTGCGTGGATTAGGCCTCAATTGGAGTATTGTGTCCAATTCTGGGCACCACATTTCAAGAAAGATGTGGAGAAATTGGAGATGGTTCAGAGAAGAGCAACAAAAATGATACAAGGTTTAGAAAATGATACCTATGAGGGAAGGCTGAAGGAATTGGGCATGTTTAGTTTGGAAAAGAGAAGATTGTGAGGGAATGTGATAGCCGTTTTCATGTTTCTAAAAGAGTTTCATAGGGAAGAAAGTGGGGAATTGTTCTCCTTGGGCTCTGATGATAGG